>NW_009953786.1:10681878-10689724 GCF_000747805.2 Chaetura pelagica
GGGGGGGAGGGGGGGAGGAGCAGGGGGTGTTTAGAGAGGGATTTAAAATTGCTCTGGAGTAGGAAATTAACAATGTTTTCCCAGCAACTCAGCCCTGCCCAGCCGCCGTGACAGCGGGCAGCACAGTCACCCTTTCACTGCCCGTTTGAATGACATGGAGCAGCTCAGCTTCATGCTGCAGCACACCCCTCACCGTGCCAAACCCACGGCTGCCCCAGCAGCAACCCAATTTGGGACTACTCGATTTTCCTCATCCTGCAAATGAAGGTTCGGCTCTCACCCTTGCGCTAGTCAGTGCTTACCATTTCCCCTCTCCTTTATGCTGATAAAACCTTTGTCTTTCAACGTGGTAGGAAGAAGAGGAAGACAGCAGCCACACAGTCACTCAGGTACATCATGGAAACATATTACAGAAGCAAGAGATATCTGACTGACACTCATCGCTTCAGAGCACAATTCTTGGTATTTCAAAAACAGTAAGTAATCACTCTGTTAAGCATTTTACTATGGTTGAGTCAGAAGTCCCACATTCCAGTAAAGGAAATAAAAATAATACATCTCTTTAAGGGACTGATAGAAGGACTCTCCCAAAATGGTATTATTCTGGCTCTTACTGCTTAAAAACAAAGCTCATGCCTTCTGCAAAAGAGAAGCCTGAACGCTGCTTTGGACAGGGGCATGGAAGCCAGAGTTTATGTTTATAGACTCTAATCTAATTTCACGTCTTCCTCTTACTCTCACTACCCTGTCTTAAAAATTCATGTTTTATTAGATTCACGTAACAGCTATAGCCCATAATGAGATAAGTCAGCTGATACTGTTGATGAGGTGTTTTGTACCAAACATTAAGGCTAATTATATAAGCCCTCCCCCTCATTTTGTTTGCTGAACCCACACACTTAAGCTTCTTGCTGAATTACTGCAAACAGTTCATTAGCAGTAAGTTTACAGGCCTGGGCAGCATTAACCTTTCCTCAAAACTATCCCAAACTCAGAATGTGGATGTTGTGCTGTTAATTACAGGAGGCACCACCAGACTCCCAGGCAGTGATGGGATGCTGGAGCAGCCAACAAGAGCTAGGAAAGCTCCACATCCATCACACCACCACCCTGAGCCCCAGTGGGGACAGGGACAGGCAGACTCCTCTGTCCTCTAAATGGCTCATAAATTTTGTTTGTAACTTGAAATAGGACGGAGTCGAACCGAGCTATCTGTGTTTTTTATGCTGTCATTACTCTCCTGCCTGCATGCAGTTAAGGACCATCTCGTGTTGGGTCTCAGTAACTGGGAGAGTTTATGGTTTCACACACGGCAAGCGCAGCCAGCACCTCTTCAAGCTGTGTTGTTCAAATGCAGGATCCCTGGATCAACTGTGAATTAATCAACAATGATGCAAAGTGTGCAAAGTCCTCACTTTAAATATGCTATGCTGTAACGTCTCCTCACACACTCCCTCTGTCCAGCAGGTTGGGAATAAAATTATACCATAGGCAGCAAGTATGCCAAAATGCTTTAAAAAGTAACATCAGGTCCACGTTTTGTCTTCAAATTACTTTGCACTTGCAAAAAAATAGGTAAAGTAGGTAGGCAATAAGGGTCTAGTGAGGCACTGATGAAACCCATTCACTTATTGTCCCACAACATAAAAAAACAGATTGTTTAAACAATCAGAAGAGAGAGCAAAATATGAAACTATAAACATTCCTGACCACAGAGTTAGTTTCAGAGTAAATAGGAGAAACACATCATCAACAACAACAAAGACAAAGAAAACCCCATAAACTGCGTTTCAGGGCAAGGTTTCAGTGATACACTCTGTGGTTTTACTAACATGAAGAATGCTCCAAAAATTATTCATGAAGACAGAAGCACTAATTATTCTTAAGCTCTCCAGACAGTTATAGGAAGTTTGGAAGAAGTGAGAAATCTGCAAATTTAAACCCACCACAAAGACACTAATTTCTAACAGATTTTGCCACATAGACACCAGCCTGAACAGGAAAAAGCACGTGGGGAACAGAAAGTGAAGGGCAAGACACAGCAGAGCCAGGCCAGGCACATTGTGTTAGAAGCAGGCAGCAGGGGAATTCACTTCGCTGATAGTAAAAGAGAAGTATTTTAATCTCTTTCAGAAGCATAATCACGGAAACAACTGAAAACCATAACGGTCCAACTGGCGGTTCATTACTGGGAACAATGCTTTTTGTTTTCTAAAGCTTGTTTTCTCAGATCTTCTAAGTAAAGGGAGACACATCACAGATTTGAAAGGGAAGGGAGCTGTTTAAAATTAATTTCAGTTCCAGTTGCTGCAGCAAAGGAAGAAAACCCATCTTCTGGTATTCAGACTTTTACTTTAAGCGTTGCCTCGCAGAAACATGTTCCTCTCTAAGTCACCTCAGGTCCACACAAGTTTGTACACAGAGTCTGCCTTGCCCATGTTGAGAGCAGTTTTTAGTACACTTTAAACCCAGGAGAGACTTCAGGAAGACAAATATACCACCCTAAAAGCACGTTTTAGGGAACTATATCCAATTATTTTGTTGTGCACAAACAGCTATTTTGTCTTTCAAGATGAAAACACAAGCAAACAAATAAACAGAAGGCGATCCAACTGGAAAGATATTTTTGATGGGAGGAAAAGACTTTGCTAAACAAGTATTAGAGAATGCCAAACTGCCTACCACTCAGTTCTAGTATAATACAAGAAAATGGTAACTTAAAATGAATATACATGCATTTACTCACTGATTTTACCTAGTTCAGCACATCTATTCTGCAAAGGTTTACCCAATACCATCCCAACATTTGTCATCCTGGTGGGGCTGTCAAAACATCCTATATATCCTCAAGGGATGTATCCATAATCGAAAATGTGTGAGAGATGTGCTTGTTCAGCGAATGCCAGCCCCACTGGGCACTAGTGCATGAACACTCACAGGTCAAACAATTCCCACAGTTCTGTCCCACAAGACATGGGACATCTCTCCAGGCGACTGAGTGCAGGAGCAACCTTGAGGCCCACAGACTACTTTTTAAGAAAGCAGCACACTGCAACATCTTCTAGAAAGCACTACGGCAACACTAACCAAATGAAACCCACACCTCTGTAGAATAAATCAGCAGAGTTCAAATGCTCTCAGTCACGCTTCAAACACACCACAGATCACCCATTTCAACCTCTGGTGCAAGGCAATCAATACGAACCTCCTAAAAAAATCCTCCTGAAATGCACCAGTGTTTTTTTATTTCCCCATTTAGCACTTCATGTTCCTTTACAAAAGATTTGCTTGTGTTCTTCTTGACAAATAACAACATACTCATAAATTGCAAGATTATAACAGAGTTTATGGACTGAGGCCTGCCAGGATATTTATTATGCTGCTGCATGGGGGAGGTGGTTTCCTTTTTTAAATGCCCTTGTGGGAACAAAGTCAAAAATGCACCCCAATGCTAAGCTAAGGACAGCCGATCTGACGCAAAACTACAGGAACAACGCACAGGCACTGCTGAAAAATGCATCACTTAATTCTGCAGGACCAGGGTGCCGTGACTTACCCCCACGAACTCTGAAAGACTGTGGCTGCTGCCTTGCTCACGTTGTAAAAAGAATTTGCTAGCCTGTGACACAAAACTGACCTTTTTCACAGCATTTTAAGGCACCCCAATGAAGCTGAGAATGCCCAAAATTGTGTAGGGCTCAAAACTTACAAGGTGCTTTCCAAACTAAGGACAGCAGGAAACTATTCCTCCACAGAATTTAAGAGAAAGATAAAGGCATGAAAGAAGAAGGGAAAAAAAAAAAATCCATGAATGACCATAAGAATATTTTTCTATTACTTAATAAGCTTTTTTAATAGACAAAAGCACTACTTGCACTTTTCTAGTATGTAGATATAAACCCAAATCCACCATTTGCCCTTTTTTTTTCCTAAACTCCACTAAGTCTCAAAGAAACTTTAATATTTTGCATGTCCAGGTGATGACCTTGGTTTACTTGGTTTCTATTTTCTTTTTTTCTCAGAAATAGGTTTGCAAAGTATGTTTCAAAAAACCTGAGAAACTAGGAGTATGACTAGAAGCAGCTTTTTAACCCCAGGTACCCTTCACTCCAAACAGAGTTGGGACATCCAGTCTAGAAGGTTCAGTTACAGAGTACTTAGATAAAGCATTTGGTATCAGTAGCTTTCACACAGCATTTGTACAGTGCTCCCCTTTCACATGTATCCAGTGGCTCACTCCTCCTGAAACAATCCCACCAAAGAGAGTAAGTCAGAACTGGAATGACGTGGCTCAACCAAGAAAGGCATTTCTTGCAAAGTACAAATTAAAAACTCCAAAGATCCCAGGGACCCAAAGACACAATAATGGTTAGCTGGCTACCTCTGTTTCTCTGCCACCCCCATTACTAAACCATGGAACAAAACCTTTTATAGAGCAGAACCTAATGATCACTAAATATATCTTTAGTCTTTAATTAAAGTAAAAACTCTGACTAAGTACATAGAATTAGCTGAAAATAGCAATACAGCTGGCCACCTTTGGCAGATTCACAACCAATAAGCTTCATCTTTTTGTAGCCACTTCCTTTTGACTGCACCACCTTCATTTAGCTGCCAAGCTGGAAAGAGCAAATGTGCTTCTTTTTAGAGACCGAGAAGAATTAATTCTTTGCAATCTAAGAGAAAAAGACCTCCATTCAAAAGTGTATAGGGTTTTAGTCCCTTAAATCAATCCATTACTTGCTTAAAGAACTCTCTCTGGACTGAATTTACAGGGTATGACACCAAACAAAATTTTCTCCAAGACAGGTTTGCACTCAGCCTACATTTCATTGTACAGAGAGAAACAAACAGTGAATGAACGACACGCAATATTTTTTTTTAATCCAGCTGTTACAGTGAAACACATTTTCCTTTAAAACATCCTTTCTTTAAATCAAAGTGAGGTGTTAGTGAAGCTGTTGTAAGACAGCTTTTTTTACCCAAGTCTGATTTTACAGATGCAGTTTCCATGAACTGCCTGGCTCCAACATCTTTTAAGTAAAAGCTGTGCAAGGATGGTACCCACTGTCCTGTCAGTAAGGCAACAGAAACTCAAGCACTGCTGAGTGACAAGAGGAATGCTAGCTATCAATTTCACCAGTGGAAAGTCAACCAAAACAATAATGCACACATCAAGCATCAATATAACTTTTCCCACAACTCCAGTTGACAAGTTTCAGCTAATTTTTATCCTGTCTTTTTGTCTCCGCTTTCCCTCTCAGCACTTAAACATGTGAAAAGTCACATATAATGTATTCAGCAAAAATTGAGGAAAGAGCCATCTTTACCCTCCACCAAGATGCACGTTTCAAAAGCAGTATGTCTTCCAAAGGAATCTGCAACCAGTTTAAAGACATCGATCAAATTTGTCCAGCAAAACCTGTGATCAGTCATCTCCTTTCACAAATGCAAGGAGTGACAGAACAACTAATATGTATTTTGCAAAATATCATTCAGCTAAAAACACCACGGCTCACAGTCCAGCCCACTGTGGTCTGGTACATCAACCAAAGAACCTTATCAGTTACTGAGAAGAGGGGTCAAGTCAGCTTGGCTTCAGTATTACTGCTGCTGCATCTCCTTTGAAAAGCTGAGACAGACACCACTTGCTGTGGTCTGGCAGAGCTGGGAAGTGGGTTAGAGGGGCAGCGCTGGGGCTAGAGCTCTATGCAGGTTATTTCTGGCAGTTGTGCCCAGGGGAAATTAAAGATGCAGTGACACTTTCCATCAGGACTTGGGAAGGACAAGCACTGATGCTGCTCCAAATTCACAGTAAAAAATCCTCCTGCCTTTTACATCATGCAACACCAAGTAAACAGCTTTGCCAACTTGTGACACTTGGCATGTCTCACAGTATGGCACATGGTAGTATTCTTCTTAAAGCCTCTCTTTGCCCTGTTGCAGTGCCAGCTAACAATACCCAACTCAAGCTGTTTGGAAATATTCATGGTTGTTATTTTTTGGAGACAGCAGCTTGCACCTTAGACACAGTCAGGACCAATCTTATCTCCACCTGGCTACTGTAAGCAACAGTAATTTCGTCATCCCTACCACAAGAAATCACAGATAATATAACACACATTCTCAAATCCTCTATTTAATGATACATTAATTTATAACATACTAACAACTATGCATGTGTCATTTCTGACTGGTTACAGAAAGAACACCAACTTGATTCTGCCGTGACAACCCACTGTTTTGACCAAAGAACAGGCCAGTCCTCAGCCCCACTACACCCTCAAGATGCACAACCTCAACTTTACAGAATTTTAAAGCAACATTTCCTATGAATCAGACCTATGCGAAGTCCTAGCTTTGGCAAGCAACTTTTTTCATTATTATTATTATTATTAGAACTGAGACAGAAGAAAAAAGAATGCTACAGATTAAACTTTTACTGCAGTCATTGCAAAGGGAAAAAAAAAAAAGCTGTTTGCAGTTGGAGTATTGCTGAAGTGTTTTAACATGCAAAACGTAGAGAAAGAAAAACGATAAAAGAAATTAGGAAAATCTGTCATCTCCTGTCACCTGAGAAAGCCAATCTGATAAACCAAGTAGCACAGAAGGAAAGAAAAGAAATTTGGTTTAAAAAAAAAAAATAGACTCATTCAGTGTCTTCCTTATAGCACAGCAGTATCTCTTCTGGCCATATCCATATCCAGCTTCACCCCATACACAGTTCAACACTCCCTGAAATTACTTCTGGTTCAGGAATGCACTGATTCTAAGACTGCATGTGACAGGCACCACGTAACATGCAGGCTTCTCTTTCAGACTACACAAGGCTCTTTGCACACTGTCCAGAAAGGAGAACCTCAGCAGATCAAGATTCAGAATAGGTATGTGCTAGTCCTCGAGGTCACTACCTCAATCCATTTTTTGCAACTGTTAAGTAGCAAGGTGGGGAGACCTAGAAAACCAGACTTTAAGCTAAATAGCCGGACAATAGGATTTAACATATACAGCTGAAAAAAGCATTTCACTTAAGACTTTTCTATCTATCTATCTATCTATCTATCTATCTATCTATCTATCTATCTATCTATCTATCTATCAAGAAACACAGCCAAGCAACAAGGCTACGCAAACATTTCCAGGTTCTAAAAAGATTGAGCCAGTCAAGCTTCCCCCTTGTGGTTTGCATGTCGTCATCAGCATTGCTTCATGTTTGTATAGCCTTATAGCTCAAATATGTTTTATATGTCTTTGGAGGACGAGTGCACATATTTATGAGCTACAATTATTGCTTCTTCGTGAGCAGTGCACGTGCACAACAGAGGTTCCCAAGACTGCAATCTTGTCTCCAACTAGAATGCTATAAGAGAGAGAGGCAAGAAACCAAACTAACATACAATGGTACCGACACATTTTATGAGGAAGGAGCACATATAAATTAAACAATATCTCAACAGAACACCCCAAACAAACCCTTGCTGCTACAGCCGATTCTTAAAGACCAATGTTTTGTGATGCTAATGTAAATGACATCGTCTTCTACATTTAGTATCCTTCACCTTAAAAGATCCCACAATACGATTTTTTTAATGCATATATATACCTCTCAGCTGCCCTTTCCGTTCTCATTCTTGTCCTCCTTCCCCCACCCCGCATTGCAGCATTGGTTATACCAGGTGCTACACAGGACTGAAAGTA
Organism: Chaetura pelagica; assembly: GCF_000747805.2. Taxonomy (NCBI): domain Eukaryota; kingdom Metazoa; phylum Chordata; class Aves; order Apodiformes; family Apodidae; genus Chaetura; species Chaetura pelagica. The sequence goes on from NW_009953786.1 coordinate 10,689,577, forward strand.
AAGAAACCCATGAGGAGGAAGTTAGTCAGCGGATAGCCATTAAAATTAAATTGCCAATTTCCACAAGATGAAGATCCAGCCTCAAATTAACTCAAATTTGAGTGGAATTAATATAAAAGGGTGCACCAAAACTACAATGGAGCAGGAA
>NW_009953786.1:10689790-10711519 GCF_000747805.2 Chaetura pelagica
ATGCCATAATATCCATGGTTCCTTCTGCTTTCCTATGTTTAGATACCAGGCAACTACAGCCGTAATTTTCAAATGCAGACACAAAAACTCAAGATGAAGGGAATCTTTTGAATTTGTGTTGACATTTGGTTTCTAGCCAAAACCAGGTCAAGCCCATGCAATGTCTGTGGGTCCATTAGTACAAGGCCTATTACAATTTTTGTTTGTTACTAATCAAAAGCTTGGTTTTGTTCTAGTTGATTTCCAGGTGTCTTTTGGCTTCTCAGTACAACTGAACAGACAACCAGAGCATTTGCTATTAACAATCACAATATTTAACCCAAAATCAAGCTGTCTCCTGCTTACCTGACAGCATCATGAAGAAAGTTTCTCCATTCAACTACATCCTTCTCTCCTACTTAATACCTATAACCTAGAAAAATTAGCCCTAAATTTTTTTAAGACTAGCCCAGCATTTCTCCTTCAGCCACCAGTTTAAAGTAATTAAAAAGCAGCAGCAAACCTGCCACTCAATGAGGGCAAAGCAATCGTCATCACCACAGCCAGCAGCAGGAAGAACTTCTCTCCATAGGCTCTGAAAACTCTCTGCCTTCATTGCAAACATCTGTCTCCCTTTGATCCCAAAAGAAACTGCCTCAGTAAGATTTTAACTAGTACCTGCATGTTTCAAATTTAAATTCTAAAAAATGGTTGTTTCCCCACATATTTCAGAAGCCACCTATGAACAACTCCTCTGTTTATACAGACCCAAAATCAGGATAGTGGTAAGATCAGGTGAAAGCTGAACTCATGCCCACAAACTCCAAAGTCAAGACAGATGTCAGATATGGAAGAATCAGATGCATATGCCAGTCCACATTCTTCACACATTTATTTTTTTAAATTAAAATTAGTATTTTACCAAGCTATTAGTAAGCTCCATATTTCAATGCAGAAATCTCACCTGCTCAGACACCCCTCCTTCCCTGTGGTGTCATATGCAATATGAACCTGCTGGAGACTTTGATTCAGCCTCTGATCTGACCTGCTGAGGGACAGACAGGACATGGGAACCACAGAACCTGGAGCACCCTGGAAGCAGCAGAGATGGCACTACACAGAAATTCATTTCTCAGCTTGGGCCCGCTCTCTTTTAACTCAAACAGATTTACAGAAAAAGCTACATTACCACACTGTCTTCTGAGCCAACATTTACTCTGGCAGGCTATCATCAGAGCTATTGAAGTTCTTCTCTCTCTTTTTATCCTACTAAAGTGTTATAATAGGAGCAATAATACATTTATGTTCGCTTTATTCTTCCTTAGCACGCAGTTCAAAATTCCATAAATGACACTGAAGTAGGTAGCAGAGGCGTCTGGCTGTACTGCTTACATCCTCCAGGCACTCAACCCCTCCTCTGTAGGTTACAGAAAGGATTAATCCTACAACTTGGTAACAGCTATTCACAATTTGATTAAACAATGCTGCCTACAGAATGGAAAGGATTGTCCCCAAAATATTTACATGAATCTGAAGCACAGAGGTGGCTTCAGGACCAGTAAGAGATCATACTGAATCAGTATGTTGGTCGCAGCAACAAGCTTGGAATTGCCAGGCAATTCAGGAGAGCTTTGAGAGCCTTGGAAGCCAGTGTAAAACAAATAGCAGTAACACACTGAAATGCATGAACTACATACAGGGCTAAGAATTCCCAACTCTTTTATGGAAGTCTGGGACTTATTTTTACACTGAAACTGTAGAAGAGAACTTCTGTGGAAAATGGAGGGCAGAAGATGAAAGGCAGGAGAAAAACCAGAGAGGCAGAATGAAAAATACAGTTTATTATTTTGAAGAATCGAATGTTTAACCTGTTTGTTTATACAGTCCTGAACTAAAACTTATGACCAGCCACGCAGCACTGCTAACAACTTCTTCTTGCCCTATGTATCAGACAGCTAACAAAAGGCCCAGCAATCTAATCCACCTGAGATCCCATAATCCTATATTGCTGCCACATAATCTGAAAGACACGTGCAGCAGATGAGTAACAAGAATAACATTGAGGCAACCAGAGATAAGAATACAGGCTGGGGGAGGACACACTTGAGAGCAGCAATGTGGAAAAAGACCTGGGAGTACTAGTGGACCAAAAGCTGGACATGTGCCACCAATGAGCAATTGCAGCCCAGAAGGCCAAACTCATCCTGCGCTGCGTCAAAAGAAGTGTGGCCATCAGATCAAGAGAGGTGTTCTGCCCCTCATAGAATCATAGAGCTATCCAGGTTGGAAAAGACCCTTGGGATCACCTAGTCCAACCATCATCCCTACTCTACAAAGTCCTCCTCTAAACCATATCCACCAACACCACATCCAAACAACCCTTTAAACACATCCAGGGATGGTGACTCAACCAGCTCCCTGGGTAGCCTATTCCAGTGTCTAACCACTCTTTCTGTGAAAAAAATTTTCCTAATGTCCAGTCTAAATGTCTAATATCCCTCTACTCCACCCTGGTGAGACCTCACCTGGAGTACTATGTCCAACTCTGGAGTCTTCAACACAAGAAAGATGTGGACCTGTTGGAACATGTCAGGAGGAGGGCCATGAAAATGATCTGAGGGCTGGAGCACCTCTCTTATGAAGACAGGCTGAGAGAGTTGGGGTTGTTCAGCCTGAAGAAGAGAAGGCTCCAGGAGGACCTCTCAGTGGCCTTCCAGTACCTGAAGGGACCTACAGAGAAGCTGGTGAGGGACTTTTTGCAAGGGCTTGTACTGAGAGGACAAGGGGTAATGTTTTTTTTTAAACTGAGAGAGGAGAGATTTAGATTAGACATTAGGAGGAAATTATTTAGTGTGATGGTGGTGAGGCACTGGAACAGGCTGCCCAGAGGAACTGTGGAAGCTCCATCCCTGAAAGCGTTCAAGGCCAGGTTGGATGGGGCTCTGAGCAACCTGATCTAGTGGGAGGCATCCCTGCCCATGCAGGGTAGTTGGAACACAATGATCTTTAAGGTCCCTTCCAACTCTAACCATTCTATGATGCTATGATACTCAGGAAAGAGAAAAGGTAAAAGCTATCTAAAATAAAGGAAAAAGGCAGAAAAAACCTTGCAGTGCCTGCCTTTCCAAAGAGTGTCTTCTGCAGCAACCATCAGGAGCTTTCTCACTGGAGACTTAAACTGCTAGAAACCTCACCTCACTTGGGCCATATACATAAATACAAATAAATACATAGAATCACAGAATCATTAAGGTTGGAAGGGACCTTAAAGATCATAAAGTTCCAACCCCCCTGCCATGAGCAGAGAACCCCACCACTAGATCAGGTTGCATAAAACCTCGTCCCACCTGGCCTTAAAAACCTCATCCATCTTGGCCTTAAAACCTTCAGGGATGGGGCATCAACAACCCCCCTGGGCAACCCATTCCAGTTCCTCACCATCCTTAATAGTGAAGAATTTCTTCCTAATATCTAACCTAAATCTCCCCTCTCTCAGTTTAAAACCATTACCCTTTGTCCTATCACTACCTTCTATGATGAAAAGCCCCTCCCCCAGCTTTCCTGTAGCCCCTTTCAAGTACTGGAAGGCCACTATAAGGTCTCCCCAGAGCCTTCTCTTCTCTAGGCTGAACAGCCAAAACTCCCTCAGCCTGACTTCACAGCAGAGGTGCCCCGGGCCTTTGATCATCTTGATGGCCCTTCTCTGGACCCTTTCCATATACACCCATGCCCATACATATACTCCATTAGTAACAGAAATAAAATAGAGGGTTACCAGAGAAGATGCATCCTTTCCAGCACAGCTAACTCCAAATTTATGCTGCTTAACTATAAGATGCTATGCAATCATCTTGACCAACACATGGCAATTACACAAGTGGCTGATGAGTGGTGTTAACCCACAGCACTTGACTGAGTGCTAGCAAGCCAGTCAACAATACCATCCACCACATATAAGCCAGTGGCTTGCAAGTAAGTGAATTTCATATTAAAAACAACATGAAAATGATTGCTGAGGTGTTTACCACAGTAAACATGCTATTTTTATCTTCCCTGAAGATGTTGCCTGTATCATTTCCAAACATTTTCCTTTTGTAGTCAACCTGAAGACAGACAATTTAAAAATTGACAATCTCTTCCCCTTACTGTTGGGAGACTCCTAACAGAACCAGCCCCCACCATTCTGCTCTCAACTGCATGAATAGTTTTGTAAACTCCTGCAACTTGCTGACTGACTGCCCATCACTCAAAATTCAATAAGGCTATCAAGCCTTTCAAACCCCTCTGCAGGCACTAGTATTCATACCAGGGACAAACCTCACCAATTCTTCCTGCAAAATACTGCAGAGATACAAATCTTCCTCAGACCTAAAATGCCTTGTGAAAAAAATCTCACGCTTTCCCCATTACTGCAATAGTCATTCACTCCACATTGATGGAATCCCACCAGAATATTTCACAGAAATAATTTTTACAACTACTGTGTTGGCTCGGTCACTTCCATCTTTGCATTTCTTGACTGATTCCCTTTCTCTGCTATTTCACACTTGAAAGCCCTGCACAGCCTATCTCCATCTTTCCTGCCATCTTTGCATGAACAAACCAGATGCTGAATGGCACCTCTGAATAATGGGCCTATTTTTCAAGCCATAAAACAAGCAAATAGGCCCAATTAGCTTCATTCCTTTTTTAAGCTACATCAACTCTACTCCTAAATTTTCATCTCTTCTAAAAAGAGGATTAAGGCAGCAGCAGATCCTCTCCAGTTATTTTCATACTCAGAAGGCAGCTTTGGCAGCAATGTGGAGTTCAGGTTTACCGTGGCCTTTCATACCAAAACATACCATCACAAAAATAATACAATTATCTTTCTGTAGCTCTGAGGTTACAAATCAAACCGGTTTTCCTGCAGATTCAGGCTTATTCAACACCTAAATGAGTACAAGTCTAAAATGAATCCTGCTCCTTTGCCTCTCATCTGTATGGGAAAATGATATACTAGCACATTTTTTTTTTAATGGACAAGGAACTATATCCAAAACTAGGTACAGAATTATACTTTAGCTTTCTAATGTCACATGTTTTCTTGATACAGACAAGGCCTTACTCCTACCTGTACCAGAGCAGTACCTATATGTAATTTCTGCAGAAGATGGAAGTTGCACAATGTTAAGAATAAAATGGCTAATAAAAATTTGCTCTGCCAGTGCATTAAGAGACTTTATACTCATAGATTTAGTGAAGTGACATATTTCACACAGCTTTAACTGTTGAGTAGTACAGTGCTATTTTTACATGGCACTTTTTTGACTAAGACTACTTTCTTGCTGAAATTGAGAGTCCCAGCTGTACCAGCTAATGAGGTGTGCATGTGCAAAGTGCTACTCTCATTACAATTAAACCACTACAAGACAATGGTAAACATTTTTAAATCCAGAAGTAAAATACAGATACTTCAAAAATGACAAAAAATAAGCATTTTCCTGCCATTTACTGAATCAACAAGGGGAAAAGGTTGTATTTAAGACACTTTTGGAGATGAGAACTGCTGAATTCTGAACTTGGCACTCTGTGTTCCCCTCTATCCACTATGGCAACAAAGCCCAGCGCCAGGGCTGCTGCCCTAAAGTCTTGTTTGGAAATCAGCACTGAAAATGTGCTCTGGGGGCTGGAATACCACACAAGGACAGCAATCCAGAAGTAAAGCAATTCTCTATGAAGAGTATGGGTAGAGTTTGGAAGATAAAGTTTTCCTCTGTCCACATGAAGTAGCACATGCAGTTTTTTAATTGCTGAAAACATTTTTTTCCTTACCAGGAGACAGAAAAATAAGGGAGGGAGAAGGAGGGAAATTTTAATTAAAACTGTGACAGAGATACCGACCTTGACCAAAGTACCAAAGTAGAACTGTAAGTATCAACAAGCAAGTAAAACTGGTAATCTATATAATTCTTTTTTTCCCCCATGGTTAACTATACTCAGTTCTAGCTCCTATGGAAAAAAAGAGAAAGAGGAAATAAAAAGGCAAAAACAACCTTCTGTCCCCTTATCTCCTTAGCCAATGCTCTAAAACTGGATTTTCAGAACGGTGCTTCCCTTTTGCAGAGTCTTCTTAGTTACAAAGGAATACTTGACTTTAGTCTGATCAGACAATTTAGTCTGCAAACTTGAAATCTCATACGATAATGCACAGAAGTGCAGAAATATTCCTGCATGATCTCATCCTTATTGCATCTGGTTTTGGAAAAGTCACATTAAAAAAAATATATCCAGTTTGTCTGTCAACACTCAAACTTTACTCACTAAACTAAAAAATTCTAAAAATTCTGACTGACATTTAACTTAACACAGCAATACTTGTCTGGGGGAGGGGAGTTTCCTATAGCTGCATTAATTCAGGCTAAAAATACCCATGCTGACATGCTGTCATGTGAGAATCTCTTTGATTCCAAGAGTTTATTCAGAGCTTTCGTGTTACTTTGAACTTTTTTGTTGTTTAATATGATCATCGCTCCATTTGTCATCATATGACAAGAGCAGACAATTACACAAGCTGAAGATATGTCTGCCAGTCATAGCATGCCATCCTGCTGCTGTCAAGCAAAGAGATGTGCCTCTACACACCTCTAGATTGAGTTCATTAAACCAGCCTGCAGGATATCCCTCGGTAATGACACAGATGAAAGACCAAATTAAAATTGCTTAATTCAGATACACAATCTCTAGCATTTTCCACCTTGCAGTCTAACTGGTTAAGCTGCATGTTTGAATAAGCCATCCTAGCACAGAAGCAGCTCTAATTCTCCACTTCCATCACTTTTAATTAAAACATCTGAAAGATTTTCAGAGTTTGTTTTGTACTTCCCTCAGCCTTGAACGTCAGCTAAGCTATTTAAAAGAAAAGCAGGCTGGGCAGCCACACATTAACATGCCTTCTGACAACCAAAGCACAGAAAGCAGCTCACTCCCAAATTAAAATTACCACAGGAAGAGATGAGCACGCTAATGATGGTAGGTATTGAGCAAAAAGCTGTATCACCCTCAGAGAGCACACATCAGTGTTTTCAGTGTTCACTACTGCTTTCTCAAGGCCTATTTGTTGCCTCCAAAGCCGTGGTGTTTCGTTGGTGACACCGCATTACCTCCATGTTCCTCATCCAGCCTTTACCCAGTAAGAGTGTTCCAATGTATTATTTTTTAACAATATGCTTCTTTAAGTTTTTTCATTTCCTAATATTAAATATTAAGTTCTTGCCACACAATTGTCTTACACACCAATAGGACAGAAGACGTATGCTTTAAGAACAAACATCTAGCAACTCTGCATTAACACTATGAGAAGTCCATGGGGAAGTAACAACTGCCTCAATTAGTAGATTGAGCCATGTTTTCAAACAAAGCCTAATTAAAATAAGCTCTTCTGAATCTCCATCAAGAGTCAATTCACCATCAAGGGGACAGTTGCTTAACACAGCCTCCTATGATGAAATACGTTCCCAACACTGGCACAGCAAACATCAGCATTAACAATGACAAAGTATTTCCAAAGCCAATGCAATCACAAGTCTAAATACAAAGCTGGAATCCCAATTTTCATTAGTTCCTCATTAGTGGCTTAACATATTGGAGGGGGGGAGAAATCTTAATAAGTAAGAACACTGAAAACACTTATTATACCTCAAAAATCACTACTACATTTTTCAGGACAGCTAACCGTCTCCACGGTTGTATGTAACTACTGAAGTGTTTTCTTTACCAACACAATTTGGCATGACACCAGCAACCCAAAGGGCAACAGGAAACCACAAAGTTTATTTGGCTAAAAATTGGAGTTTTTGTAAAGCCTGGCTGTAAAAGAATGCATTTTTTAAAAGAAATTATACTGCAGATGATTTGGTTTCATTTTTTAAATATTCCCATGAAGCAGCTCTAACTGTAAGCTCAAACCCAAGGGTCAGCCAGGACTGGCAGCAGAAGCAAGGATGCTGCAGCGGGCAGGGATGAAGCAGCAGCAGCCACCGTCACTCGGGGGACAGGCAGCACAGCCAGCTCTCCAACCTGCCCCCGCTGCCCTGGGAGATGGCTGGGAGATGGTGCTCCTTCCACCTTTTGGATCTAACCACCATTTCTTTGTTTCTGCCACCCGACCTACAGAAAGGCAGAGAGACAGAAAATGACAGTGCTAAAGGAGACATCAGGAGGTGGGCTCGCCTGCCCCCCACTCCTGGCATTCAGGGCAGAAATTAGCCTCTTACTAGGCCCCTGGTAGCACAAAGGCCTTGTCCCTGCTCAACTTATGACAGCTCTGTGCAGGGACAGGGCGCAGGAGCAGCCTGCATGCTGGGAACAGCCACATAGCCGGCACAAACCTCACCTCCTGCTGCTCCAGCACCCGGTTTCTGCCCGAGAGGACTCCCTGTGTCTCCCAAAACGTTTCCACTGCAGGGGGATGAGCTTAGCGGCCCATCCGCCACATGCTGCGCGCACGGCCTCGCCTCTGCAGGCATCACAGCTGCTCTGTGCCCCCAAAATACAAATGCTCCGTGATGCGCTCAGACACTTCATTGCCATCCATGCCAAAACAAACGCCTGCACCGTGGGGCTGAGCAGGGCCCCAGTGTTGAAAAACAGGCAGACCTTTTGCCAAGGAGGTTTGGTTTTTCTTAAAATCATCTCCCTTTCTCTGTCAAGATAAAGTGCTGTGATGCAGTTCCATCGGCTGCAGTTCACAGTCCGCTCTCTTTCTCCTCCCCATGTATAGAGGGACAGACCCACCTCGTTCAGGTCCTGGCTAAGCGCCTGGTGCTGCTACACCCCGCTCCACAGCCCTGAAGCAGCCCTCCCACACCATTTCCAGCCCCACAGCAAACAACAAATGTAAAACAGCAACAGAGACGCCAAAGGAAATAAATGGCAGCGCTTTACAGCAACTGTAAATGAGGTGTGCGAAAGGGAGGGACGGAGGGCACCAGCTGCCAAGTGGGGATTTCTTTCGGCTGCTTCTGCTGCTTTCCTAGCTACAAAGAAAGCGCTGGCAGAGGAAGCGTTGCAAGTAACTTGCTCCCTGGAACAGCACGAGAAGAGGAGGCTGGTCATGTTTTCAGCCTGAGCCTATAGATAAGAGAGGCCACGAGAGCTGCATCAAGCACAGCGAAGAGGCGAATCCTTCTCTCGTCTGCAGGGTTACAGCAGCTCATGTGCCTCAATGAAGCAGCAACACTGGAAATAAAGCCGATCTCCTTGCCTTCCCACTTCACCTGGCAGGACTCCAGTGTCCTCTTCACACATCACACCTGGAAAAGGGCTGCTTTAGGCACAGGCCAATGGTTTAGTAAACAAACATGGACACAACCAGTCATGCTCTCAGCTAAACGGCGTTTGCTCCAGCACAGGAACCTGCCTGCATTATGGCAGAAGAACTTCAACGAGAACACAGCTTTGCCCAGCCATGACGATCAGCCAGAATAAATCTTATAATCTAATTTGTATATGCCTGTGCCTAAGCTATCCTACACATGTTGTTTGACCCCATATGTGTCCGCTGAAATGCTGGCAAGCAGCAAACGTGCTTTTTCCAGGCAGGCACACCTCCCTACAAACCAAACTCGGCCCCTCCGGTGACAATATTGCACCCCCAGCCAGGAAAAAGAAAGCTGCATGGACATTTCAGCCCACCACGCTGACAGCATTTAGCTCATTTCATTTCCAAATGCAAAAGACAGGTCTCCAGTATACAGACAACAAATCCCCACTAGCCTATTCTTACATTCAATTTGCATAACAGATGACTCTACAGCATTAGCAAAATTCCACGCTGCAAGCACATTTAATAAAATCATAGCGATGACGGCTTAAACAGCGCATTAGTTAAAATTCCTGCAATGCCTATTATCAGTAGAGTTACACGATACGGGGAAGGGTGGTGTGCCCTAGTGAAACCTCACGCAGGCAGCCAACAGACTGCAAAAAAGACTGGAAGATCACATGAATGCTCCCACAGAAAAACAACTAAAGACCTGACCCCCTCCCTCCCTCCCTTTACCCCCCAAAAGCCAGTCTGGCATCACGTAAGCAAAAGCCCTACTCCGTGTTACACTCCTGGAGCCTCAAGCAAAGGCAAGGAGAACTGGTAGAGGAACTGTGTGCTTGCCCCACCACGGAGGCATGCTTTGCATTCTTAAACAGCACCCTCTGAAACCAATAATCGTTACTCTCTAATTGGCTGCAAGGAAGCCTTGACAGCCAAAAGAAGTACTCTGACTCCTGGTGACTATAGGAGCCTGTTAGTGCAACTCCTCCAACTGACAGTTGGGGAGGAGGAGACAGAAATCTGCACTGAAGTTGTGAAATTATGTGACTGCTTATGATAATCAAAGTACTAGCAAAAAAAGGATGCTCAGGACAGGAGGAGAACTGAATTACTCCTGACCAAGGCAGGTACAGCGCAGTAATTCAGAGGCACATTTACATGAGTCAGGGCAAATGCTGTGGGAAGATGGGACTAAATTGAAGAGGATCCTTAAACCGCCTTACTTCTAAAATATTTTGCTCTAAGGCAAAACACGCACCATGTATTTTAAAGCATTAAGACACTAATTCTGTAAACAATAATGCCTCCAGCATGCACACTGCGCGCTGGAATGGATTCCTCAACTTGGCCTCATCACTTATGCATCTGATGAAACAAACACTGACAGCTTTTTTGCATTTGTAAAGGCCCCACAGCAGCTGTGGTGATCCCACCATAGAGCAATGAATTAAGCCTGAAACCCAGCTGGGTCTGCACAGAAGCCTTTTTTGCACAATACAGCAAGACTTATCATTGTTAACCTAGGCATTATTGTAAAATATTCCGCATTACATTAAGAATGGAGATAGAGATGCCCCGGAAAATTAGCTCTAATAGGCAATTTATAGCATTTAAAAATATGGATACCACATTGATTGCTAATTGACAACAGATTTCATAGTTTCACTTACATACAACCACAGTGAATCAGGTAATTACAGGATATGGTATAAGCAGGAAACAAGGCAAAATTTTACAACTAATCCACATTAAAGTTATGAAACATATTACAAACTTTTATAAAATGAATGTATAAACAGGTAAAATTTAAAATAACTCTCAAAATTATCAATCTTCATATCTGAAGGAATTTGAGATAGACTTTTCAAGGAAATGGACAGGCTTTCATCTAGTACCACTGTTACTTGGGGGACTAAAGCAAGTAGCTTAATGCATTAAGTAGTAATATTTAGTCAGGTATGGACTATATTATTTTTCCACTCTACAGCTACATAAATATGTACTGAACAAAGAGTCAGGAATAACTTGGGAAAAGTAACTTGAAAGTAATTAATTGAAAAAGAGTTTTCATAGACAGTATACATTGGATCAGAACTGAAACTCTATTCTTCCACTACATTTAACATCGTATTTAAAAGAGAGGCCAGAGAAATGCAAATAAAGTTGTCTCATTACAAAATAGAGTATTCAGCTTATCTTCCTTAGTAATTAAGAACACTTCCTTAAGACTGAACCACAAAAAAATGCATTTTCTCAAGGGATGCACAGAGACATGCAAAAAAAGCAACTAAGTTGTGTAAAACAGAAGAATTCAAGGTGCTAGTCCACTGACACGATAAAAATTTAAGCCTATCCTCACAACATCTCCATGTGAGGAAATTATTTCTCTGGCTACCACAACAGAAATACACTTTCTGATTTCAAGAAGTACATAGGCAGATACTGTGCATGGTTCGTCTTCCCCACAGTTTCTCCTTCTTCTAGAGGATTACTCAGCTAATGACATAGGTTTCCCAATGATGACTTCACACAGGCTTCCAAATGGTGACTTCCAAAGTAAAGGTATGAAAAGGGCAGTGGAGAGCACTGATGAGGCAGGAGGAGGAAAACAAAGTCACAAGGAGCAACTGGAAAATAAGAGCTAACTTAAGAGGTAGGAGTATGGTTAGCAGAAATAGCAAGATGAAAAATATCTTCCATTTACCATTTTTAAAACCTATGCATTTCTCCATAATGCAAATTTGATCTAAACCAGTGAAACTGAAGTCTTACTGACAGAAACCAAAATTACAGGCAGCAGCAACAAAAAAACCCTAATTCCTTTTATTTGTGGCATGGCCTCTGTTCCCAGGCCTTTTTTATTTTCAACAGGGGGAGCTGGGGGAAGGGAAGGGGAAGGAAGGGAGAGAGAGCATAAGGTAAAAAAAGGGGGAAAAAAAAGGGGAAGAAAATGAACTTCAGACTCCACCACATTTGGCTAAAATGAAGCGAGATCCAATTGGCAGCTTTTGCATATGTGACCCTCCAAAGGCAAGCTGTCAGCTTGATAACAGTTGAAGGAAATAAATTGACAACTCTGTCCTGTTCTGAAACTCTTGCGTAATTAAGTTACAGTTTCATCCTGGAAGATGGCCAAAAAGCATAAATCAATGAGCAACCAACCTTGTATGATTTTGATCACAACAGTAATCATCATCCAAAGGCAGGTTGTTTGTTAAGCCCTAGTAATATTTGAATTGGTCCTCCACACTACCAAGTTAATCTGACAGTAAAAAGGAGATTCACTGTGACAAGAAAACACGGCAGAAGTGCTTTTCAGAAGTGACGATAAAGTAGCTCTTCAACCTAGTCCAGAAAGAGCCAGACACATGAAACTTCTACAGAAAGAATAGTGAAATTACCAAGCTTGCAAACACAGAAGAGGTAAAAAACGTTACTTTGATAGGCATTAAACAAGCCAGGCACCAGCAAATATTAAATGAGGCTGTATAGCAAAAAAAACCTTTTCTCCAGAGAACTTTTTCATGCCATGGCATGAACCAACTATTAAATAGATGAATGCAAGAAGATAATTTAAGTTTTACTACTAGTAACTCTGAGAGCTGATATTTGCACCTTTCAAGAACCTAAAGATCATTGTGGAAATAGTCTTAATTTTTCTCCAGGGAATTCCCACTCGAACAAGAAAAACAACCAACAAAAAACAAACAAACAAAAAAAAAGGGCAAAAAGATATGCAAATAACAACAACCTGGGAGATGCAGATTTAAAACTCTGGTTTTGACAGTTTTATATTCTCTTATCTATGACAGGATTAGGAGTCCTGATACCCAGCCTGCTGTAACTGAGATTCCCCTTACTAGATGTTGTCTTAGTTTCTAAGCTGAACAGTAGACTGGTCGGCCAGCCTTAGAATTGTTCTTACAGTCTTTTTCTTTTGTCTCAAGTAATGCCAGCTATTCAATCTTCTTTCTTACATGCTTAAAAATTTATAATACTTCTAAAGGGCTGCCTCAAGAGATCACCTATTATTTTGTTCTTTTCCTTAACTAGACTAGTTTATGCATGGGCTTAACATTATTCACATGTGTTGAAATTAAACTATGTATTAACTCCCTCAGATCAACTGCAGATCCTTGGTTTTATTGAAGAGGGTGATCTAATCACTGAGAAAGTTTAGTAGATTGGAAATTTTTGAAACCAGCTGGAAATATCTCAATGGCTCTCTTCCACAGAATAATGAGCTTTCAAAGCTGAAGTGCTATACACTGTGTTGCTTTGTAACACATGGGTTTCTAGCTAAAATACTGTGTCTTCTCTGGGCAAAAAATACTTGGAGAGCATGGAATAAAGGAAGAAGTAGTGCAAAATTATGAGGCCTTCTAAGGGAAAAGGATAACCTTTAAGCATAGAAGTGATTTACTGCTCTGTGGGAAAAGAAGAATGGTGATAAATCAGACATCTATACAGAGGACAGCTGAGAGCAAATTTCAGAACACCTTCAAAAGCATGTCAAAACAGACATGTTCAAAGTCTTCTTCCAAAGACAACAGTGTGCTCTTGTATATTCTTCCACTGTAAAAGATGAAGAAACACTTTCCTTGCTAAGATATCATGCCCAACAGCCAAGCTGTAGCTGAACTTCAGAAGGCACAACCACGACACCATGACTGAGGGAGCACACAAAAGTAAAAGCAGCAAAAATACTGCTAAGATTACTAGAGACAGGGACAGCAGCAGAACCTAACTGGGAACACAGAGCAAGCTGTTCTCCACATGAGCAGGACTTCAACCATAGACATATATCCTGGCCATTTTTCTCACATTACACTAACCTTGGTTTCACAAACTGTGCTGAAGGGCAGGTTAGCCCTCCAAGGCTGAGCACGCTCATGCTGCCCTGACCAAGCCCCAGACATAGCTGCAGTCATGCCTGTAGCATGCAGGCAATAAAATGACAATGCTCTGATACACCTTTGAAAAGAGCCTGTGTGAAGGAGATGGATTCTACACAGCTGATAACCGAGCAGTCCTCAGGTGGTACCACATACCAACTCATGGGTATGCAAGGTGAACAGGGACACAAAAAGGAGAAAAAGAAAGAAGCAAAGGCTACCCAGAAAAATATTTTGAAAAGCTTCTCACCACTCAACACTATTCTAGAGGGGAAAGCAGGACATATATGGACAGATGTGCATACAGGAATGCTGCTTCTGGTTCCATTTGGGCCAGAAGGCAGGGCATAGCAGGTATGGCCTCAACAGTTTATGGCATGAGCAGACATGGGGTGTTAAGGCATTAAGACATGGGCTGTCTGTAAGGAGAAGAAAACTACAGACTCAACCCTTGCAGGATCTGAGAAAAGTTACTGAAAAAAGGAAAAGTTTATCCCCGTACCCTTTTCCATCCAAATTAGCAAGACAGTAATTTAAAAAAATGCCCACAAGGAATTTATTTCACTACATCCTTGACTGCCAAGAATAATGGGCATAAAATGACACAGAAAGAATCAAGAAGAATATAAGAAAGGATGCTTATGAGGGGAAAATACATTATTACCTACATGGTAAACTTGTTTTCTTCTTCTGCATGATGCACCACCAGCTTTCACAGGAGGCAGCTGAAGTACTATTATAATGAAATACTAAGTATTATATAAAGAAACTATGTTACCTACAAGACTTCAAGAGATAATACTTTTCTTAACATATTTATGCTGAAAATTGTATTCCTGCTCTTCAAAGCAACAGGGTCCAGAAATCATTATTCCTAGTCTGCTACCCAGCCTAGACAAAATCTGACCACCTTTAGTTATTTTGGAAGGTCATACTCAAACAGAGATTGCAAGTATCCTTTCAATTATGGAAGCTGTGCACCCTTTTTTACGACTGGTCAGTCATGTCACATAATGCTGCTCTTCACTGAAAGAGCATGAATATTAATATTTTAGAATTAAAAGCCTTTCATGTAAGTGAATTATGAAATTAGCTTTTCCTGAATGCTCACATCAGCATGATTTGATTTCCCAAAAGTTCTAAAATGACTTTAAAAAGGCATGAGCATGGCCATATTCTTCTTTTCTTCCACAGTATCTGCACATTAACAGTTTGCTGAGCCTTGCATAACTTAAGTATACAGCCAGTATTTTCTATAACCAACACTCAAATTGTGCACACAGGCTTGAGAGGCAAGTAGCAACAGTGCAATCCTTCCCCTTCCAAAGTATTTCCTATGGAGCTGTCCCCAAAAATAACTGCAGGAGCCCTTCATCATCTCTCCATTTGGCCTTCAGGAAAAGAAAATAATATTGTGACAATAGTTCATCTTTGCTTCTTGCCAGCAGCTTCATAAGAGCTTATTTCCAAAGACAGGGATGATGTGGATACAGGAGCCCAACCAGAGAAATACACAGAAATAGGAGAACGAGAAAAGCATGGCACTAGAAGAGGGCAGGGAGGGGGAGGGGGAAGTGAACTGTAAAAAATGCCAGTACTATGCACACTACGAGGAAGAGTAAGGTAAGAAAATGAACAGTTACTACATTTAAATAAAGTATTAAGAGAAGATGCTGGAAAAAAAAAAAACCAAAACAACACAGGCAGGACTACATCTAGTAAAGCCACTAAAACCATTAAATGGCTATCACCCTCTTGGAAAACTAACATTCCTGCCTGCAAATACTTGCACACACTCTTACACAGGAACAGCAAAATCTCAAACCCTGAAAAGCTCTTCGCCATGTGCTTAACTCGCGAGCTCCAAGTACTTCATCTGATGTCAGTAAGAGTATTCATGCCTTTGAGACAGGCACGTGCTACAGCATCTTGCTGGATCGAAACTGGGGGTGCAGTTCCACGTCTTTCTAATCTGGAGCAGAGCCAGAGGTCTCTGTGCCCCACCATGCTATTAACTGTGCCACTAAAACATCTTTGCAAGTTTGCACTGAAACCAGATAATTTAAAAATGAATGGGGGAAGAAAGGAGAGCATTGGCATAACTAGTTCTTAAGCCAGATAATTTCAGTGATCCTATTTCATATGGAGCTCTACAGTTGTACTGAAACAGCCAAAGCACTACACCATGAAGGAAAGATCAGGAGGGTCACTAGTGCTGGCTTCAATGGTGAGGAAAAGGCATGTGATGCCACATCCTGATGTTCCTACAATTAAAGGAAACATTGTTTTTTGCAGCTTTTTGATTTGACATGGTTTAGCTTTCCTGGGGCAAAAATACATCAGCTCTTCAGTTCACTTGCACATGGAGTAGACACGAGTGGTTTTAACAAGAGAAGCTAGCTGAATTTGTTCTGCAGTAGTACAAGATAAACCAAATAAATCCGTGGGAAAATTCTGGAGGAAATCCCTTCTCTAAGAAGGTCCTTGTTGTAGGAAGCAGAACTGTACAGTGCCTTCACTTCCACATTACGGCTCTTGTAATGTGGGGTGGGTGCATGTGTGTGTTAAATTAAAAAGTATTTCTTCTTCTACCAGACTTAGCACAGCTATCTCAATTTTCTTCCCCTTTTTTCTTCTCTTGTACAAGTTTTAAATTGTTCAAAGCAGGCAGAGCACATAAAAACAGTGGTACATTTTTAACCCTCTTCTAAAATTTTTTAGCACTTTGGATGTTATTACAGCAGTACCATGACCACAGGGCACAAACATCTTCAGCTTCATTTTCACCTGCATAGCCTAAATTCGTTTCAACCTTATTTAATATTCACCATACTTCCAGCACCAGGACAGTACAGCAAAATCCATGCCCAAACAAGCCTTAAAAAAGACAAGGACAGCGAATACTCTTTACTAGGAAGTAAAACATGTATCTTGACTCCAATTTAGTCATGATTTCACAGCTCATTTAAGCTCACACTATTGCTAACGTAAGTAACCATACCCCCTTGCCACTTCGTGTCCCCGCAACATCTTCCCCAGACCAGGTATTTTTACAGATGCATCCCAAACTGCAAATAGTAAGTGAATCCACATTAAAAATCAAATCTACTTTGTTAGTTCAGTTTCAGCCTAGCAAGTCCCCAGGCTGTGGTAGGAGCTATCACCTGGTACACATGTTGGCCTATAGAAGAGAGGGGATACAGGCAACCAGAGGAAAGCTAAACCGCTTCTTTCAATGCAGTGGCAGCTTAAATTGATCATAAAAACACAGCATTAGGCAGTTCACTGGTCTCGTTTATACCAAAGGCAAAACACAAATGCTACACACAGGACATTTCCACCACAGATAGGAAGAAGGGGACTGTAGACCAGGACAGGACTACTTAATTAGACAGTTAGCTTTTACTTTTGTAGTTTTTATTGGTTCAAGGCATCACAGACTGACTTGAAAAATGAAAAAGCCAGCTTCACAATTATTTGCCATTAGGACAACCATAATTTCTTCCAAGTTATAAATAATTCACAAGTTACAGTTCCTGTAACACGCTGTAACTCCAGCTTTTAAGTAACACGAAGCCTTTTGTCTTACAAAGTGATATTACTGTGTCCCCATTATATGTTGAATAACTAGAACAAAAAAATTAACATTGGTAAAAGCTTTTCAAATGTAAGATAAAGGCCTCAGTAGCAGAAAGACTACCTTCTTCTTACAATCTTACTCGGGTGTAGCAGAGCTTTTAATAAATGATTAGACGAAATACTATTCCAACACATTATCTGCCGCTTTATATCCAAAACTGAAAGGACGTTCCCTTCTCTCATAAAGCCAGTCTGCACAATGGCAACAGGCCATGGGAATGTTCATCATTATCACTATGCTTCGAGAGGGAGAAAGATGTGACTATCAATCAGAAAGCCACATCTCGGGTGTCCATCTATGTCATCCTTTTGTGAAAAACACTCATGTTAAGGCTGGTTGTTTGGAACGTCACTTAAAAAGGAAATGTGTGCAACACCAGCTTAGTTACCAGTAAACTTTGCAAAGAACAACAGAAAACTTTATTTTTGCTTGGCTTTGAGTTTTGTAAACTCCAAGTCTGGACCAAGTTTTGTAGGGGCTGTAAGGAAAACAGAAGCAGTTCTATTTTTTTTCAGCTTGAGTTGAGTTAAGAAGTTAATTGATCTGGCATACGTGGCAGGGTTGGAAATTTGTATTACAGGGTTTTTAGCATGCACGCTGCAGCTGAGAGATTTGGCTTGCAACTTCTGTGTACCAAAAAGAACTCTGTGGGACAAACTGGCTGAAAGTAATATCCATGAAATAAAAAAGGCAAGAAAGAAGGAAACATACCCGTTCTCTAAATCATCCTTAGGCTGCCTTATAAAAAGGCACCCTGTAAAAAGAGAAAAAAAAAAACAAAAAAACCAAGCCTATAAACATATGGTGGTAGCCTGCAGCAACTTAAAACTCTAAATGCAATTTCTAGACTGTGTACTTTTGGGACATAAAAGATTCCCAGTTTTAGGACATCATAGAAAGTTGTATGCTAAATATAACAACTAATAAAAATAATTATAAGCATATCAAAGTATGAGACACTGGACAGACTCTTGTCCAAGACTCATGGTTTCTGTCCATTTTATTAGTAGCAACCTCAAAAAATATTTGTACATTGCAATTCACTTCACTCACATGCTTTACATCTGCAAGTTCCTCTTTGTATTTCTTTAAAATGCAGGCCATTCCCAAATGTAGCCAGAAAATGGTTATCAGCTGTTTAAATTGAGTTGTCAGGGCCCATGGGAAAGTGAATTCCTGTTACTGAGGAGCCTCAAAAGCTTACTGTCTTGGTTGGACTCCACAGAATACAGCATGACTAGCAGGATGTCTACCACGAGGCTAAAGTTTACCCAAAGCAGTAGCAGATTTTTTTATCCAGAAGATAAAGCACAAGAAAAGAAAGTCCTTCCATTAACAGAGGTGGGAAAGGGCAGAGAAGACAGTCCTTTTCTTGCAGGCAGTGAAGGGGAAAAACATGAAGTCAAAATGCCAGTATACAATACTGTCCAGAAATATGGGGGAACACATACCTCAACTCCCACTCACATAAATCTGTCTTAAAAATAGGCACAGAGCTGATTTCCATATGAACATAGTTGAAAGTGCCAATAATTTCCCCAAATTCACTCCTATCATTCTTAATTTAAAAGTATACATCGTTTCCAAACTAATGTGCAAGGAAAGCTAAAAATGAATTGCTAGTAATATATAGTTATCCTGCCTTGGCTCAGACAACACAGTATCGAAGTGCAAAACTAAGATTAGTAGATTATGTCAGAATAAGCTCCCATGGTTTATTTTTTAACTTTATAAATATCGTTAGCCAGTCATCATAGCATGCTTGTGCCAAAACATGCTAATCTGCAACCATCACATCATCCAAAAGATGTCAGACCAGCAAGGCAAGCTCCAAGAACTGAAAGCAGAGCAGAGGCCCACGAATACCACAAGCCCTCTTGGTGCACGGCACCAGGCCACAGTTTCTCAACTTGATTCTTATTATTTGCATTTCTTCTTGACTTTAGGAAGCAAAAGCAATATACTAACAGCCACAGATCCAGATCCAAAGCTGTCTTTTTGCAGAGCAAATCCAAGGAACAATCTGCCAGAAAAGACTGCAAGAACCTAAGTAGGAAAGACCAAGCAGACACATTACAGAAGAGAGACATTTAGAAAGGATTAAATCATGCCGCTCAAGTGATGCAATTATATAAACTCTTCTGGGGCATCATCACATTTTTGCAAAACGGATTTTAGCAGTGTCAGAAAGTCTGACTGCAACAGTAGCAATTGTACAGCCAGTAAACTAAACCTGACCAGAAACTACTTTTGCTTCACAGGCCTGACCCAGACGTAGAAAGTGAATGGAGACCTTAATACAGGTTCCTTACTGTGTTTTCAATGCATTTTTTTTAACCATACAATCCCACTTTTATGCCAGATTAAAGGAGGTTTTGTTTCCCTAGATGAAAATATATTATATGGTTTATGACACTTACGACAGTCCATGATGAGACATCTGATGCACACATGCTGAAACACTTTCAGTTGCTGCTCTTCCCTGCATGAACTGGTGGAACAATGATTTCCACCTGAGTGTTTTTACCTTGCTTCTGTGCTTAGCCAAGTTGGTCACTCCAAACAGCTTTCTGCAGCAGCATAAATTAAGCCAATAAACTTTGCATGGGAGCAGATGGGTACACTCAAACCATCCATCTGCTAGCAGACCAGGGAGCTGTGATCTCTAGCCAAGAGCCTCAAGACACGGTGTTAAGCATGGCAATGCCCTCAGCCACCGCTCAAGCTTTGCCACTGATTGTGGCCACGCTTGTGGGGCAAGTCAAGAAAGCAGCATTTTACAGCTTCAGACCATTCATCTGCATAAGGAAGTGACAGACAAAAAGAAAGCTCACGTGGAGGGGAAGAAAGCTAGTGAATTTTCAAACAAGCCCTCAACAGCTACAATTAAAGGGTTTATTCCTTTACCACAGCCCACCACTGGCAATACCAGGCCCATGCTGAATCCAAAGGAACAACATCAGAACAGGATGTCATTACACAAGGGAAAGTGTGAAACCTGAGCAAGTGAAACAGAAAATGGTTTTAGACCTTCTACCTACCAATTAAGTGAGAACATGTTCTTCTGACTGACTGAAATAAACCCACGCCTACAAATGAAAACCAAGAGTTCCCAAATACAACCTGTTCCTTAAAAACCAAGGAGGGTCACATACAATATTCCCAGTAGTAATGAGCCAGCAAAACAACCCATCAGAGATCCAGGACACCAAATTAATTTTGGCAAGCATATTATTTCCTGTATCTGAACTTCAGTGCCAAGTACTCCTCACATACTAGACCTGAATTTTACAAGTGATTTGCAGACTTTTAAGTTTCCTGGTGGCTTCCTACCACTTAAAAACACTTCACATAAAAAAATGGTAGTAAGTATAAAAAGTATATGCATACCATACCCCATACCCGTGACATTAAACTCCAGGAGTATTTTACTCTTTTCTCTAAAGTTCTAACAGCAGGTTAAAGGGCTTTGTATTGAAGGTGAAGAGCTGGATCATAAAAACTCCACTGAAGTTTTGGTCTGCAGCATAAGGAACATTTAGGGCCATAAGCATCAGGAAACACTTAAGGGAAGCTCAGGTTTGGCAACACTGAAATTTGCATTATTAGACTTGAAAGTTAATGTCCCGTTAATCTTACAAAGAGGCAGTCAAATCCATCAGCACTATTGTTTTCAGACTGTCTGCCCACTAAGGCAAACAATGCATCATTTACACTTGGTTTACATTTATAGTTGGGAAGAAAGCTATGCAAAGGACTAGAGGGAAAACCAGAATGTTTTAAATGCAAATTTGGATTTCACAGCAATGCATGTATTCCTCTGCAAATTCCACATCTGCTAAATCACACAAAAGCTGTGTGCTTGTAATAAAAAATAATAAACGTGTCTCTGCCTCCCCTTTCCC
>NW_009953786.1:10711668-10714497 GCF_000747805.2 Chaetura pelagica
TTTCCCTACTTTAAAGTTACCTTTAGGCCTCCCTTTCACTTGAGTACTGCAAACTGGAAACTTCAGAAACGAAAGCAGCTGGTGTTTCCTCTCACTCCCTAAGTTCAACTAGTATTCATTCATTACAACACAGATGACAAAAAACCACGCAAATCAACTCCAAAAAACATCTCCCTCCTCCTCAAGAACTTAAGTTATGTTCAAACCCAGAAATGTGAGAAATGTGTATAAACAAAATACAAATTTTAAACTTGGAGTTGCTGTGGCTTCAGACTATGAGATTTAAAAACTGACCTACTTTATGTTATAGTCCCACAACTGAGTCATCACAGTATCAACTGGTCTCTTATCAGCTGCAGAGTAAGATCATCACTCCAAAAAAATCAACTTTCCATACTGAAATGCATATTTTATTTTACGATTATGTTAAACATATACTGTTAATCTAACAGTGCAGATCATAACTGGGGAGGGGAAAAATCTTTAAAAGTGTGAAACATGTAAAGTAGTCCCTGTAGAGCAGATGCCATGCCTTGTAGCAAGAGCCCGTAAGCTACAGGGTAGAATATTGGACGAGGTTGCAGAAATACAGATTAGTTCCACCTCCGCCACCGTTACAGCATGTAGCTTCAGGCAAGTAATTTAGACTTCTTTCTGTTTCATCCAACAATAAAATGGAGGGAATGCTGCTCCCTTACAGAATCAGCTGACGTTTATACTATGCTTTAGCATATGCATAACATTAGCTGTTATTTCACATCTAAAGAAAAGGAAAGGGTAATACATTTTTAATACGGGCTTAGTAGGCCTCATAAGAGAAGGTGAAAGCGCTTAATGAACGTTAAAAACTCTTCACAGGGGCCTTGATTCATTGTTATTCACTCTGGTCAGAATCTTACACAGACTCCTGGTTCACAGTCCATCAGAGCAAGCAGGAGTCCATTAGGATCTCAGGGCAAAGCATATCTTGGTAGCAAAAAGAAAATACTGCTTTTTAAAAAAAAATTATTTTAATTTCTTTTCTAGTTGCACACTATCCCATAGCCACTTAAAACTGTAAGAGACAAGAAGGAGGTTAAGAGGAACCCAAACTTAGATCTCAAGTGCAGCTAACATCTTGTAAATTGGAGCACAGGAAGTTCAAGGTGAATATCTGAAAAAAATTTTTTACTGGGAGAGTGACAGAGCCCTGGAACAGGCTGACCAGGGAGGTTGTGGAGTCTCCTTCACTGGAGACATTCAAAACCCACCTGGATGAGTTCCTGTGTGATGTGCTCTGGGTGACCCTGCTCTGGCAAGGGGGTTGGACTAGATGATCTCTCGAGGTCCCTTCCAGCCCCTAAGATTCTATGATTCTATGATTTAGCTGAAGTTGTATGTACAGTTATGCTGCTGGAATCGTTCCTGCAAGCCTGAAAAAGATCTAGCACAAGAAACCTCCAGGTTATTTGAAATGAGATACAATGTACACTGAATACTACCTCTGCTGCCACGGGTGTATTTACATTATTTCTTGTAGGAAGTGATCAAACTTAAAGCACGCTGTCAGTTCTGGGGCTGGGAGAGGGAAATGAGGAAACTCCTGCAGAAAACAAAGCAGGGCAGGAGAGTCAGGCTGAAGCCTCAGGGTGCCCAGGGCCAGGCGAACACAATCACTCCTTACTCAGGAGGAGATGGTGCTGGGTGGTCACCATCCCCCAGATAAAACTCCCCGAGCCTGCTAGAAGCAGGCCCAACTAAGAGCATCGTTTCACACACAGGCTGCAGCACTCACAGCAGCTCTCCTCGGACGTCTGCAGCACGTTAATCCTGGCCAGGCCCTGCCGGCCCTCTGTCTGAGGGGTTTATGAGGCCGTCCGTAGGTGAAGCGTGTCACCTCATGGCAGACTACAGTGCTCTTACCTCTGCAAGGACAAGGGAACAAATCACACAAGGCAACAGCAGTGACATTACTCCTTAATTATATGTTGCCATCTGCTACCACGGCAGAACCGTGCAGGTATTTAAAGACAGTAATCCAGGTCTGATACTTCTAGACCTAAACCAGCAAGGACAGAGGATTTGCTATTCGGCATCACAAAAAACGGGCAGAAAAACGCACCTGTGAAATTATGCTTAAGACTTCAAAGCTTTTCATTTAAGAACTATTAATTCCAAGCGCATACTGAATGCAGTCTGGCTTCTCGGCTGATGCTTTACAAAGCTGTCACTTTTCTGAGGCTTGAGCCAAAAGGCAATATTTGATATGTAAAGATGTTTGAGAAGGAGGAGGGTGAAGTGAGAAGAAAGATTTGTATGAGTCAGCCACAGCTCTTCTAAAAATTAAGTGATAGCGTTTTTAAAGCTCAGGGAAAAAAAGATGCACACGCGGATTTCCTCATTCCTGGGTTCTCAGCCACAAAAGATAAAGCTCTCAAAGTTTAAGAGAACTTTTAAACGCGGCCACTTGCTAAGTGGGGGAGCCAAGCCCCGCCAGGGCAGCCCACAGCCTGCAGGCTTCACTCCATTGTTCGCACCACCTTTTTGTTTTCAGAATTCACCTCCCAAACGCCGAAAAGCAGCAGCCTGAACAGGGTCCGCTTCCCACACAACCCACAGGGAGCGGAGGAGGAGCAGGGCCACCGAGAGAGGTGCTGGTGCCGGTGGAAAGCCGACTGTTCGGCAGGACCCTCCCTCCTCACGGCGGGGCAACCCTTAAGCCCCAGCGCAGCCCCTCACCTCGGGGCCCGGCGCCCCGGGAGCCCCGCGGCCGGGCAGCGAGGCCCGACCATTGTTGTGCTTGCGGGGCAGGGAGGCCGGCCCAGGCTCCCCACGGGACGGCGAGGCGAG
>NW_009953786.1:10715740-10717246 GCF_000747805.2 Chaetura pelagica
CGACGGCTGCGCGGCGCTGGGGGGGGGGGGCACGGGGGGGTGAGACCCACGGGAGGGGGGAGGAGCGTGTGTGTGTGTGTGTGTGTGTGTGTGTCCCCCACCCCGCTGAAAACCACCGGCACACACTCGACAGGCGCGATAATATAAACTACAACTTTTACAGCCTGGCATCAAACACACCCCAAAAGCGAGAATTTATATTCTAACCCCCCCACCACCACCTAAACGAAGGGCTTTTTTTTTTTTTTTTAAAGGTGCAGATAAAAATCATACTAATTTGCCCTACTGCGTATTTGGCTAATCCCCTCGGTTTTTCCAAACGCGAAGAAAAAAAAACAAAAATCCCCTATGCCAATCAAAACGTAACTGGAGCACGAACAAAAATCAAAACTACCCGTCCACATTTATACGTTTAAAGGATTAGACAATTACAAGGGATTGATTAAGCGGCTGAATAAAGAGAGGCAGAAATACAGCTCGGGCTGCGCTGGCTAAGCCCAAATTTTCAAGCCATGGGATGAAATTATTTCACAACTGTACCGAGCCATTCTCCCCCCCCCCCGTTATTAAAGTCAACCCCCGGCTGGTTTGGTGCCCATCCCCAGGCAGGGAGGGAAAGGGAACGATCGCGTCCAGGAGCCGGGATGTGGTGGTTGCGAGAAACCAGCTCGCCATAACCAGCCACTCGGTTTCAACTTAAAGGGCTTTTCAGCAACCACCGCCGCCGCTTCCCCGGGCGGGGATACACACACACACACACACACACACAGGCAAGAGCAGACAAAAATTCCTCCTTTCGCATGCAAAAGCGCAGTAAAAACCCGCGTGGAAAACGCCGTTTTTGTGACACGATCGCAGCAGCCTCCCCGAGCTCCCCCAGCCTTTCATCTCCAACTAGATGATGATTGTGTCATTTGAGGTCAATACATTTATTCATTGGAGGAATCGCTACACAAATCTGGTTTTATAACCCAACTGGAGAGGAGGTTTTCCCCCGTTGAAAGGGGCCTCTGAAACTCCCCCACCACACCGCAGAGAGAAAAAATAAAATCCAGCATCACATTTGTTTCGAAAAGCCTCGTAGCTGCTGCATTAGCTATAAACTTGACATTCACTGCCATTTCCTAAAACTGGGAGTCAAATGATAGACGTTATGACCACTTACGTATTTCTTTTGAATTATATTCCTCTTGGGTCTTTCTTTGCTCATTCTGGTATCCAAATTCTGATTGCAAAACGGGACAATTGCTTCATGAATTAAAGCCGCGACAATTTTAAAAAAAAAAGAAAAAAAAAAATCGGGGGAAAAAAAAAAAATCCTGGGGGGGGAGGGGGTTGTTTGTAGTGGTATCTTGTAATCCGACTTTCTTTCCTCACAATGTGATTCTCCTAGCAATAAATCCGAGAAATGGGGGACGGAAAAAAAAAATAAAAAAAGAAAAATTAAAAAAAAAAAAAAGAAAAACGACGAATGCGAAGGAAACAACAACAACAACAACAAAAAAA
>NW_009953786.1:10718148-10719535 GCF_000747805.2 Chaetura pelagica
AGCCATTCCCCCCCCCCCGTTATTGAAGTCAACCCCCGGCTGGTTCGGTGCCCATCGCCAGGCAGGGAAAGGGAACGATCGCGTCCAGGAGCCGGGATGTGGTGGTTGCGAGAAACCAGCTCGCCATAACCAGCCACTCGGTTTCAACTTAAAGGGCTTTTCAGCAACCACCGCCGCCGCTTCCCCGGGCGGGGATACACACACACACACACACACACACAGGCAAGAGCAGACAAAAATTCCTCCTTTCGCATGCAAAAGCGCAGTAAAAACCCGCGTGGAAAACGCCGTTTTTGTGACACGATCGCAGCAGCCTCCCCGAGCTCCCCCAGCCTTTCATCTCCAACTAGATGATGATTGTGTCATTTGAGGTCAATACATTTATTCATTGGAGGAATCGCTACACAAATCTGGTTTTATAACCCAACTGGAGAGGAGGTTTTCCCCCGTTGAAAGGGGCCTCTGAAACTCCCCCACCACACCGCAGAGAGAAAAAACAAAATCCAGCATCACATTTGTTTCGAAAAGCCTCGTAGCTGCTGCATTAGCTATAAACTTGACATTCACTGCCATTTCCTAAAACTGGGAGTCAAATGATAGACGTTATGACCACTTACGTATTTCTTTTGAATTATATTCCTCTTGGGTCTTTCTTTGCTCATTCTGGTATCCAAATTCTGATTGCAAAACGGGACAATTGCTTCATGAATTAAAGCCGCGACAATTTTAAAAAAAAAAGAAAAAAAAAAATCGGGGGAAAAAAAAAAAATCCTGGGGGGGGAGGGGGTTGTTTGTAGTGGTATCTTGTAATCCGACTTTCTTTCCTCACAATGTGATTCTCCTAGCAATAAATCCGAGAAATGGGGGACGGAAAAAAAAAAAAAAAATAAAAAAAAAAAAAAAAGAAAAACGACGAATGCGAAGGAAACAACAACAACAACAACAAAAAAAATCACTTTAGTGAAACATTGTCATGGAAAATTTCCCCCTCGACACACGCACACAAAAAATTGGTTTTTTTAAAAAAAAAAAATAAAAAGAAAAATAAAATAAAAAAAAACCCACGACGCCCTTGATTATCCCCTTTTTCTTTCTCAAAGCCACCTAAGCGATCTGCAGGTCCTTAGTGTCAAGAGCTGTAGTTACATCTTGGGAGAAGGGAGAGGGGCCGAGAGGAGGAAGATAAATAACCGAGGCGCTGGCAGTCACGTTTGTGCCGCTGCAGCGGGGGGAAAGCGGCGGAGACAACTCCGGCAGCGGCGGCGGCAGCGAGGGCTGCGCGCACCGTGTGTGTCTCCCCTAACCAATGGGAGCAGCTCTTCGCCAGCAACTTTAAATGGACCTGGCTGCTTGCTTTTTTTTTTTTTTTTTCCTTTTTTTTTTTTTT
>NW_009953786.1:10720751-10728319 GCF_000747805.2 Chaetura pelagica
GCTTCCCGGGAGCTCTGCCGAGGCTGGAGCAGCGCCCTCCCGCCTGCCCGCCCTCCCGGGTGTCCCGCCGAGGGGTCCTGCTGTGGGACCCGGGGACGGGGTGTCGGTGCAAAACCTCGCCGTTGAAATACTCGGGTTTTTAATTATTTTTCCCCGTTTGTTTTCTTTTTTTAAAATAAAACAAGACTCTGGGTTTGAAGTAGAAGGTGGATCTTCAGAGAAATGGCTAAATAACCGCTCGGTAATGGTGGTTTATTATCTGTCCCGAGGGTAGGGAGAAAGGAGAGTCATTTATTATTTCCCTGGTGAGGTATCACTGTGCGCTGTGCCCGTTTGCGCTTTTCTTTACAACTCGGAGCGAGCACGCTACGGGGTGATGCACCTCTCTGCTGCATGTGTGTCACGCTGCAGGGACTTGGCCCTGTCTTCCAGGTGCAGTTTGTATGGCCCACGTCCCTTCTGGAAAGCGTGGCTTCTGCTCGGTAGGTGCAAAAGCTTCTGCTGTTGAGTCACTGTGCTCAAAGTCAGGAGAGAAGGAGACCCGGGACTCCTCAGAACCTCTGTCGTTCCTGTCTTTTGCCTTAACCATGAGGCCATCCTTTCTCACTTGGGTAGATAAGTGAGCATAGTGTTCTGCCTTTACCTTAGACATAGGATGCAAATCAAGGTGAAGACACTACATGGAAAGAATCCAGTTATGTGATACTTTCTTAGTTTTCTCTTCACTGCTTCATGCTTACTACTGATTATTTTAAGGCTTTTTATATCCTAGTCTTGTTTAATGAAAAATATGAAAAAAAATTATCTGTGCTTGGCCTCATACGATGTAAAGCTTTTATGGTAATACTACTTGTGATCAAGTTAATCTTTTGAAGCCTTTTATGTCTTTTGTAGGGGGCACAAATTTGGGCAAGTGTGAAGAGAGATCATTGTTCCTTTAAATTGGAAATAGGCACATTTCTTGTAGGGCTGCTTTTAACTTTCTGCCCTCCTTTTCCTTAAGCTGTTTATGTAGCTTGGAGGTCTAGGACATATCTGGGAGAAAACACTTCTGTTACAGGTTTTCTTCAATTAATAATGATGGGTCTGTGACTCTCTCTCTCTCTAGGAGACATTTTGGAAAACCAGAAAAGACAAAGAGAGTCATTCATGTATTTTTGTGTCAACAATTGAGCAAAAGGTTCTTGCAGCAAACTTACCTGGCTTTTCTCAAATAACATAAGGTAGCAAAACCAGCTACTCTCCCCCCTCCTTGCTTTGGAGATTACTTCCTGAGTCTTCTTAAGTCTCAGTGTTGGTATGTTTGCTGCTGGCTTTTGTGCCATGTGT
The DNA here is from genome assembly GCF_000747805.2 of Chaetura pelagica. Taxonomy (NCBI): domain Eukaryota; kingdom Metazoa; phylum Chordata; class Aves; order Apodiformes; family Apodidae; genus Chaetura; species Chaetura pelagica. The sequence continues at coordinate 10,722,081 of NW_009953786.1, forward strand.
TGAACAAGAGCTTACTGTCAGTGCAAACTAACGAATTTTCTTCTCAAGGCTGGGTGGCAGAAACCTTTCCATAGATTCATGGCTCTATTTACATTTGTGTCCAGTTATACAGAGCATCCTATTATGTACATCCAAAGTATCATGTAACTGCATTGGATTTTGCCTTTCAGTTTTAGCTTGTGTGCATTTTGGAGACTAGCCGTTTAAATACTGAAGCTAAACCAGTCTACAAAATTAATTTAATGCTGATACAATAGCAGTTAGTATAACAGTTTAACTGCTGCTGATGACAGTGTTTGCCATTACATTTCATCACATTTTTTTTGTAATTTGAGTTTCCTCCTGGCCACTTTCAACTATATTGTGCCTTGAAAATGTTTGAGAAGTGACTAATGTTAGCATGGTAGAGTTTCCTTGTTTGCATCTCATTCATTTCTTCATTGTATGTAATCCCTTTACAAGGAACTGCACAGATTTATAAAGGAGCCTCAAAACTACATTTAGGTGTTCTTCCCACTGTCCAGAGTCCACCTTCCCAACAACTTGGAAAGGCCAGAACAGGCTCAGTGGTATGATGTGAGATCCTGTTGTTCAAAAACCTTGGGTATTTTGTTGTGGTTTTTTTATGAGAGTAGAGTTTGCGATGGTATTGCCAATTATGTCTTTGCATGAGAATAACACCTTTTATGCATTGTGAATTTAGATTTGTGTATACTAGACATGCTAGTTGCAGTTACACGGTCACCTTCTAGCACATAAGATAACCTAGTACACGATTCCAGTGAAAATGAAGAGGAAGCTTTATTAAGAAGGAACTGTGGTGATACCTCTTCAGCTACTAGAGCTTTTGTAATACTTGCCTACTTCACAATACAGATGCAGTATATTTGAGGTTAAGAGAAAAGGAAACATTAATCATAGCTGACTTGGGTATGACTGCACTTCTGTTTTTTTAATCAGGGACTACTGCTTTTTACACTTTCAAAGTTGGAAGGCAGATACATACTCAAAATGGTTTGTGGTGTCCTCAGAGTTCTGGGGCAAATTTTTCTGTAAGCTAATGTGGAAGGTCTTGTGATGGTTGCTGGTCAAAACAAATAAATAAGAATTATTTGGTTCATAAGGAAAATTAGGATCTACTATAAACCAAAGCACAACCATATCTTTTGTTGTTTCTTCATTTTGGTCAAACAGATGAAACAATAGGCACAAGCAGTACTGGGGAAGCAGAAAGAACATGGGGTGAATTCATGAGCCATAATTCACCAGTCATCAAACAAAGGGCAGGATGGCAGACAAGTTCTGCCATAAACGAGCCTTGTCTTGAGGGCAGGCTGATTGTTTGTGGACAGATGGCTGCTTACCAGTTCATAAAAATAACTTCTGCATACCTTTTCCTCCACTGTGGTGCATCTACATGAATTATACATGCCTCAGAAAAGACAAGGTTAAGTTCTCTAGCATTAAACAGGTTTTCTGCATCTTGAATTCTGAGATCAAATCTCTTGTGTGTGGATAAAAGCAGAACTTTTTGTACCCTGAGAAGGATGCGGGTGTGAAAGGGTTGGTAGCTTTGCACTGTGGGATACAGAACTTGCTTGTAGGCCTAAAATCAGGCTGGCAATTTGTTGAGATTACTGTGATGCATGGGGAATTCACATTTTTAGAGGTTTGAATGGCTTCCTAGAAGCTTGACATAGTAGGTAACAAGACTCTAAAAGCAGACCCTCAGGTCTGTAAAATCCAGGCATATTCCTACTCAGTAGCTTTTTGTGCCACAAATTATTATACCATTTATGAGCAGTGCCTTTTTTTGTGTGTGTTTGAGAAGACAGAACTTTACCACAGGCAGTTGATGCTTTCTTGTAGCAGGTAAGATGGGTGTGGAGACAGTCAAAGAGGGGCCTCTGCCTAAACATAACTTGCCACTGACTTGAGTTGATGGCTAGACCTGGCATTCTGGTTTCCATGTCCAGTAATTTGAGTTCCCTTCCTCTATCTGTCACATTTTACATCCTCTGTTTCCTGTATTCTGCCTTACTGTTTTGTATTGGTCTTAGAAGTCCCATAGTGTATTACTTTAATATTGGAGTAGAATATTGAAGATAGCTGTTTTCCTCTTAGATGTGTGTTTTAACTCTATTACTGGGAGTGAATCCCTTGCAGAAGAAGGAAGTAGAACTTCCTTTTATTTGTTCCCTTGGGCAGATTGAGATATGAGTAGCCAGTAGCCGGCAGTCAGTTTGGCCACTTCCCCACAACCTTTTTTACTTGTTAAATATATGCATAAATGTACACAATGTATATTTATGCATGTATTTAAATATGCACAGAAAATGCAAACATAATGACCATGCGACATAGTAAGCTGGTGTACATGCAAGGTGATGTCCTTGCATCTGGGCCTAAGGGTCTCCCAACAGGCAGCATCCATCATGCAGTTAAGCTCTACATGTGTAGATTCTCTATCTCATGCACAAAGAGGCTGGATTCATGTAACACAGATTTATGCATGTGATGTAAAGCCCTCTGAGCAATTGAGATGTGGTTCCTAGCATTTTCAAGATCCTTGAGGCAGCCTTACGTACGTGTGCAGACAGACACTAGACAGATGGTCAGAGGGAAAGGATATCGAAGAGGCTAAGTTGAGCACTCAAAAAAATGCCAGAACTAGGAAATGCTTATGCAATCATAATTCCATCCGTACATCTATATATTGGTTCATAATAATCTTAAAATAGATTGCATACCTTTCCTCCCTTCTCCATAGGATGGTTGGTTTTTATTCAGTGTATTAAATGAGTCTGCTCTGGGGATGAATTGCAGTACATGCTGAAGGAGAGTGTTGTCTGTTGAACTCTTACCCTTCTGTGTTCCTATGAATGCAAGAAGGGAAGACATAATCTCATTGTTAAGGCAGCTGAATGTTGCTTTGGAGAAGTTGATTCTCTGCCAAGCAGCGTGATGCTGGATAAGCTATTTACATCAATCTTTTAATAGTGGCCAGGTCAGCACTACTAATTTGTACATAAATAGCTACACTTGTCAGGTGGGTGATGAGTTGTGACTTGTGACCATCATAGCTCTTTGATCCAAATCTCTAGTGTGCAGGATACTTTGTTCCCCCACTTGAAAACGTAGAAGAGGAGATGGGGAAATAAATATGTCTGTGGTTGCTAAAGTGTTCCTGTTGTAGCTCTTGTATTTTGATCCTCGATTTATACGTTCTCTTAGGACTACACATGTGCATCTGCACCAAAGGCTGCTAGAAGTTGTATCCTTTAAACACTTGAATATGCAGTGCTTAATGCTAGCAAGAATCTGGTTTTAAGTACTCTGAGACTCCTCAGAGCTGACTGCCTCAGTTTTCAATCTCTAAAGTGGAGCTAATACTCCTTCAGCTCACAGAACTGATGCAAACATAGCACTTGTGGGCAGTTACGATGTTCTTGGTGCAAGCACCGCAGAAAAAGCAGTGCCTCTTCATTTGTCTCTTTGTCTGCCTTTCCTCTGCTGAATTTAGTACTATGTCAGCTTTTCCTTTCTTCATATTTTATTTCAGTGCTTTTTACATCTGGCAACGTAAGAGTGTTTGTCCTTGCCACATTGTTCAGCATTTACTGCAGTTTGCTTAGTTGCCCTGCATCTGTTGAGACATAGGGCAGTGGGACAGTAACCCTTGAGGCACACAGTCTTGAACAAAGTCCTCAAAAAGCACATGAGCTTGAAAAAAAAATACCAAATTAGTATGAACTTCTGGTTTTTGTATCAGTGCAAGTTGCTGCACAAAGTGTTATTTTGCATAAATGTGAACTATTTTAGTAGAGTTAGTAATTTTAACCCATTCATTAAATTGAAGTAAGATGCTTTTACACTGAAATAAGAGCTCTGTGTGGAAGAAGGGGAACAGGAGCATCTTAGTAGGTGGAAGAGGAGGTTGAGAGAAATACTCCATCCTGCCTTTCTTCCTTCTCTTATTCCTCCTCTGTGTCCATTGGAAAATTTGTGTTCCTTTCTTCCTTCCCTCCCCACAGCCTTATGAAGAGTATAATGCTTATTCAGAGCCACGGGGAAGATGAGGCTCGTGGGATCAGTACAGCCTAGGTTGCGATCTGAGGACAATGTTGCTAGCTGAGCAAGTGGAAGATCTCTTCTTGGCCACCTTTCTCTTTCCCTTTATGCAATGATAGGCCTGCCAAAACTGGTGTGGTATGCTGCAGTGTGTGCCTAAGTGGCCAGGACGTGGCACTGAAGGGGGCCCAGCATGGTCAAAAGAGGCATGGGGCAGTGCTGGAGCAGAGAGGGAAAAAAAAATTGCCTTGCCTGCATTTCATCGTTGGCAAGTGGCATAGGAAGTGGAGGGTGGGACTGGAGTGATTGTAGAGAGAAAGGCTGGGGAAGGGGGCAGGGAATAGGTAGCTGCAAAAGGCAAGGACTTCACTGTAGAAGTTGAGTCTGGTGATTTTGGGGGAGGAAGAGAAGAGGCAGCACAGTGTTTTATGCTCAAAGGTGAACATGGGGTTCTGGAGACTGCCAGTTCAGCCAGTGCCACTCCACAAACCTGTAATTTGCATGTGTGTCTTTGCTGTCTGCACATCAGCTGTCTGGTCAGAGCCTCTCTTCCAGGGCCATTTGCCTTAGCAGCAGGCAACGTTGAGGCCATTCTATTGAAGAAAAAAGGTTGTCTTACTTGAGGTGGCTTAATTTGTAAAGACAGAGAGTACATATGGCTCTGAGATGAGATGTAGCATGCTGGAGCCCATCTTTATAGGCAGTAATGGTGCTCCTCTCAAGCCTAGGACACATTTAGTTTTCCTGTTGGAAAAAAAATCCCAGCTCAGTTGCCTATTGCTGGTTCCAGTGATGAGCAGTGTGGAAAAGTGGTGAATCAGGCCTTGAGCTCAGCTCCAGGGCTGGCAGGGTCAGTGCTGTTGGTGTCCAATTTGCTAGCCAAAGTTTAGCCATCATTTTGTCTTGTAACTGACCATAAATTTCACAGTTGAGACATCATTTGTATTACAGCCAAGTAAACCAATTATTAGCACAGTGGAGGCTGTGTTTTTTAATAAAAGGCCATGTTTATAAATAATCAAGTAACATACACATAGTGGGGGCTCCTACTGAGAGGACAGAAACAGCAAATCATTGTTCCCTAGTCATAGGGAAGGTTGTCAGACAGTTCAGTGTTTAATAACAGCATAGAAAACGCCTGATCCGATCGGGTACTGATGCTCTCAGTTCCTTTTAATTCTGGACCAATGTTTGTGGTACCCCAGCACCATACAGAGTTGTGAACCTAAAATCATTGAGCAGAGTGTAAGAAACTAAGTACAAGAACATCTTGCTCTTAGTAATAGCTTTTGTTGCCCAAAAGCTTGGATGTGTTTGTTTCTTGTTTGTGATAGCCAGTTAAAAGAAGCCCAGTGGTTGTATCTGTTGTTTTTTTATAAAGTCTGTAGTATGTGCTGGCTTTGAATGTGCAGTTTTCAAGTCTTCTGCTGATGTGAGCTGGAATTTGTGCTCTGTTTGGTTCATGCTATGTCTTCTGTCAGTGCAGGGCCTGTACAAACACCATTGATGGTATGTAGTAGCTTGGTGTGAGAGGCCAAGATAAAACCCCAGCTCTTTCTGAAGATACCACCTGCTGCTTATAAAGACGTTCAGGTTAGCAGTTCTAAGCATTGCAAGGACCTGTAGGACCTATGTTTTTGAACTGTTTTCCTGAAGAGAGGATGGAAATACACATGCCTGTTAGGAATAATTCTTTCTTGAGTGTGCTTATGCTTTATGAAACGTGAGCTCAGGGAATATGGATAATAATGAATTATTGTCCTTGAGTGTTTGTAGACTAAGGATATTAGGAAATGAGTAAGTCATGGCAAAAGCTGAATTTTATTTAAAATTTCAGCAGCAACAACCATAGAGAATGGATGGCCCAACCAAGGGTCAGTCATGTCATTATAATTCTTAGGGGGTTCAGGTACAGCTTAAGATTTGCCTTCTTCACTGATGCAGACACAATGCGTCAGGAAGGCAGCCGGCTTGCTCAAGTCACTAGGCAGCCAGCTTCCATGATGCCTCCTGCTGACCAGTCCACGAAGAAATAGCTGTCTGCCAAACAAGCTGTTTGTTTTATTTCCAAGCCCCAGTGGGCCCAGCCCTTCCTGCCCAGCAGCTGCAGCAGACTCCATTCCTGCCTTAAGCCTGGTCTGGGGAGAGATTGCGCCCTGGCCCATGAG
>NW_009953786.1:10728527-10793836 GCF_000747805.2 Chaetura pelagica
TTGAAGCCTGGTCTGGGAAGAGATTGCTCACTGGCCCATGAGAGTGGTTCTCTTTAATTGGTTTGCAGGGAATGCTGTGTGAGAGGATCTGGCTTTTTTTTAATTGTTTGTTTTATTAAAGTTTGATTATTAAAGTGAATATCTGGGCACAATGGAAACATGTTTTTTGAAGCCTGTGTATTGCCAAGAGAGCAGGGTAGAGCACTGATGAGGTTATTGCTTCCCCAGGATGAGAAGTACACACACAGCTCTGCAGGCCCAGTGGGAAGTGTCCCGGCGTCACCTCTCTTCATGCTTCCAGTTGAGCTCTGCCAGATCTGCTGTCGTGAGGGCTCCCTGTGACTCTACAGGCAGGATGGTGAGGTGGGAGTTTGCTCCACCTGTGGCATATCCAGAAAACAAAGGTTAGATCTATATTGCAGATTGTAGGGGCACTAAAGCTAGCTTTGAACAAGCCTGTTTGAGTACCTCTGGCAGTCTAGCTGAAGTGAAAGGGTCTGGACATGCTCATTTATCCCACTGGAAAGAATGATTGTTTGCCCTGAGATTACTTTTCTCTGATAGTAAACTCGTGCAGAAAGCCAAGTCTGCCTCTTGTACCCAAGGCAGTTGAGCCAGCTTTGCAGCATAGATGTACCCAATTGGTTGGGTTCATTAATTTAAAAACTTTTCAAACCTCCATTGTTGCCTGTAAATTAAAAATATGGTTGTCATATTGAGTTCTTATACCACTCTCCCCTCAGCTGACAGGAGAACATGATGCCTGCAACTGTCATTAAAAGTGTGGGCAACAGCCCTAATAGCCTTTTCTAGTAAGTGTGTGTCTGGTAATATTTGTAATCACAGCATAAACCTTAATATGTCGTCTTACCTATCTGGGCTGTGAGATGGCTCATCTTGTGAACCCGGGAAGATGAATTTTAAAACCAAGATCATATTGTTGAGAATTGATGGCTTTTGGAACTGCAGCATTTAATCACTATATAATAATACATTGGTATGTTGTAGTTTCTCTGTGTGGAGCATAACACAAATAATCTCAGTCTTTATTAGCAAGCAGTTCAGGATGAGAGAATTCTGTGGATGAGGAAATGGCATGGGAACACACTTACCTACTAGTGAGTCAAAGACTGGAATTCCCTCTATAACCGGTAAAACTGTCTGGCAAGTTACGTGCTCAGAGCTGCAGTGGTTTGGTTTTGTTGGAACACTTCTCAGTGAGACTGATGTTATTCAGTGTCATGGCTGGGACTGGCTTTGGGCTGCTGAGTGAAACAAATGCTCCTAGGGAGAAACATGAACTGAAGGTGTGAGGTTAAAACAAAATATCCTTTGCTGGCCTGGGGAAAGAGTAGCAGCATGGTGATTTTTAAACCTGGCCTGTGAGATCAGTGTTACAAGCCTTGAGCAATATATAGTTAGGTCTGTCAACAAGGATGAGTGTGTGTAGGAGCCAGTGTCCTTGTAGCCATAGCAGAGATTTCTGGTTGTTTCGTGACTTGGCTTAGCCTTGAAGTGGACACCCTTGGAACTGTTCCTTCTTCTCTACCTATCTGTATTCCACCCTTGCTGGAGACCCAGATTGGCACCTTACTGTGATCCAATAACCCAGCCAGATGAACCAAGATTCATGATGAGAGGATTTGGGGTGGAAACCTCTACTTAGGAGAATTCATCAGTGTCATTGCTCATTGTCCTGCGTGCTGCAGGTTGCTGTGCTGCACAAGTGTTCTTGCAGGGCTCTTCCAGTGGCAATCTTCAGACTGCAAGTGGGGGTCCCCACCAACTGCAGGGTCTGCCAGGGACTTTGCAGTGAAGAAGGCTCTGCTGTTTCCTCCTCAGCCATTTATGTTGCTAGTGGGGAGAGAATTCCTCACCCCTTCTGTGGCAGACCACTTTTAGGATGGTAAGGATATGCCAGATAAACAGGATGGGTTGCTATTCTGTTCCATGTTGGGTGGTTGTCACCATCAACTCACCCAGAATGGCCAGTGGCTGAACACTGCTCTCTGTCACCCTTTGTCACCCATGCATTTCTGACTGGCCTTCTATCTTGGTTCCAGTCTGCCTACTTAAAAATAAGCTGAACTGAAGAGACCTGCACTACTGATTATTTGATGCAGATTTTGCTAAAATGCATTGATCCATACACGTAGTCCTGGCTGGTGGTAGCTGTGCATGAATAAACATAACTACCCATGGCTGTGATGTGGTATCAAGCTATTGCAGAAGCAAAGCATAGGTTTTAATCACAAAATCACAGTAATAACTGTGTATGGTGAAATGGTTATAAATGGATGACTATGCAGTGTAGACAGGGGCTGATGTATCACTCATTGTACATTTGTAATTAATTGTAAGAACAAGATTGTTCTTTGCATGTGTTCTTTCTTTGCTGCCAAGCACGACAGAGAGCTGTAGCAATCTTATACCTTAAGCTTGTAATAAAATATTGTCAGTAACCTGGTGAAGAAATTTCTTAATTAAGTTTGTTACACAAAATCCCATCAGGATTTCTAAGATTTTTAATTATTTTAATTATTTTTTTTGCTAGGACTCCTTAATGACTTTTACTTCTGAATATGATAAAAACCAAAATTTCTGATGTTTAAGAAACATTTCTGCATATTTTTTCCATCTGGATATAATGGAGCACAATTTAAGACTATGGGCAGAGGAGGGGGTAAATGATGCATGTAATGATTGTTTTAACATTTACAAGAAAATAATTTATTTAAATTTGATTAAGCCTCAATATTATCACACTTTTCTACCTGATTTAACATAGGGGGAGCATAAGGGGAGGGAGAGAGGGCGATTTCATGGTAAAGTGTTTTAAGTATTTAATATTTTCTTTTCTTTTTGATCATCCAGGCATCCTGCCCCACAGCCATGTAAATTTTCCTGCATACAAATGTGCATTGCCGTCATTTACATTCCTCTGCTGACAGTGAAGAGGTCTTGCTAAATCAAACTGATGGAGAAACTGGACATAATCTTTACTCAGGAAGCACAAATTAATTCTACCAAAACAAGAGGTGAGGGAACAGCAAAGAATGATTTGCTTTTGTATATTACTGCTTTTAAGTACTCCATTCATCATGTGGTATCTCTGGTATACATATTCAGAGTTAGCCAAAGAAATAAGTACTTGCTTAGGACCTGAGACCTCAGGGGCTTGTGGCTTTTTTCTGTCCCCAGCAGCTTTTCTATTCAGCATAATTAATTCTGCTGAGAATGAGTCTCCCAGTCCAAGCCCAAACTTTATAATCTTCATCTAATTCTTCTTCCCGCTCCAGGAGATGAATCAACTGGGATAAATTCTGTATCCATATGCTCCTCCAGCTTTGAGCCTACCGGTTGAAGTGTTTTGTTTGTAATAGATGCTGTTTTGATGAGGAAAAAACAAAGGAAAAACCTCCTACAGCAAAAGAGTTCCATTAGTGGCAGAAACAGCAAAGCCTGGTTTTCCATAGGTCGGCGTCTCATGTTTTTGTAGTGAATTTAAATTGTCTCTTCTCTTCCTACAGTGGAGTAATTTGTGAGGTCTGTCTCCCATGTGGATTCTTTAATCTTTCATAAGGTTTAAATTAATGTTACAGGTTTTGTTGTTCTTGGTTTTTTTGGTTGGTTGTGATTACACAAACTTGAGTATCGTCACAAACCAAGCAATGTACTTGCTCAGTACATTGCCTCATTTGGGACTGTATTTAATTTCAGACCTGGGAGAAGTGAGTTTGGATTACAAGTTAGTCCTGCTCATCCAGTAGAGCTACTCTCATCAATGGAAGATGTTTGGTCTTTACTGAAGCATCAAAGAATGATTATGTAAATTCCTATTAAAATGACAAATTTTCTTCACGTCCCATTTCCATTAGAGTCAAGTGTAAGTTACTCAGGGCCTTCAAGAGGAGCTAGATTTGCTTTTACAACTGTCATCAGTACCTAGGAGTTGAGGCAGGTGTATTATTACCAACATAGAGTTAATTACAGCTATGTAAGCCAGAAAAGGTTTCTTCCCAATTCCAGTTTCAGTTCAGTTGTGTGTATGTGAAATACTATGTTTGTAAACTGAGCAATTTACCTCTGTGTATTATGGTGGTATAGCACACATGGAATTCCATTACACATTTTTTTCCTATAATATATTCACTTTTAAAACTTAGAAGTACAGCTCATATAAATGGAAGGTTAAATTCTAAGCACATTCTTTGTGTGTCCATAAGCTCCTGTTTACTTGGGAAATATACTTGGGAGTTCTTCTCACTTTAAAGTTTATGAATTTCTTTCTTCTCCTCCTTAATTCTTTGAGGTGTCAGTACTGAGAAAGATGAATCATTTATTAGTGGGAGGCCTGACACATGATGAAATCACTATCTGACACTTCAATGACTTCCAGTGTTGTTCTGTGAACATTCAGCAAAGAGCAGATGATGTGATGTTGTAGTTCTGTGGGTAGTGTTTTCTTCTTCTTCTTTTATTTTTTCTCAAATGGTTGAAATGCTTTATCATCATAGTGTGTGAGAACTTCCCCATTTGGTATGAATAGCCTTTCCCTATTATTAAGAGTGATTCAGAATCTCTGACGTAGGGAAAAAAATAGAACACATCTGCAACAGAGTTGATCTTTATATTCCTCATGAGAATCAGTGAAAAAGCAGAACTCAATGCACTTTTTCTGTGAGGGGGTTGGGGAGGAACAGTTAACATTCTTGACTTGGAGTGTTAATACTGTTTGGAGCATTCTCCTTATGGCAGAGCATGCAAATCCCTATTATATTACAAATGAAGTGCACCTAAGGGGCATTTCTGTGCTGGCCACTGGATTACTCCTTGACCAGGGCAATCCTCTCAACCAAAGACATTTAGGGTATAAACTGGCATCTGACAATAAAGAAATTGGAAATAAACAACTGGCTGCTTGACAATAAGCTGAACAATTTTACTTAGTTTAAAAGAAAAAAAAATAAATTTTTGTTGTAGTGTCTTCACTCTAGTAAGCAGTTTGCCAGCATATGAATTAAACATTTTGCTTTACTGAAGTTACCCCTGACTACATCTTTCTCTCTTCCTACTCCTCATTCCCTTCCCTGTGTAAATTTTTTTTATTTGCTCTCCTCCCCCCCAGAAAACATTGCAATAAGTTCAGGCTATTAGGATATTTTTTCTGCCTCACACAATTTGAAATCTGAGCAGTGTTACTCCCATTCCTTTCCCAAGCCACATCCCTCAAGCATTCAGATGTGCTGCTGTAAGTTAAATGTCACAGGCTGGGAACTTGAAGGTTCAAGACTTACAGTCTTGTCTCCCAGTACCAATTCTGGCCTCTAAAAGGTAGCTTCAGTGTTTTCTTCTAACTTAACTGGTTTGTTTTCTTGTGTCCAGAAACTCTAGTGCTTTTCCCAGTGAATTCAGTCTTTCTCATTCCTTGAACTTAAAATTGTTTTCTGTCTTGATTGCTTTATATAGTCTTTGTCACTGCTGTCTGAGCATCTGCAGTTCATCATGTGTCTGTCATTGTGATGCTTTGCAGAATGTACTTTTCATGGATGTATGTGGGTCCAGCAGAACTAAATACTTGTGAAGCTAAGGTGGTGAGGGAAGCTGGCAATTAAACCCACTTTTCAAATAAAGACATCATGTATATCTTGTGGGATATTCTCCCTCTCTAGTGGCTCATTTGGGTATCCTTGATTTCGCCCTCCAGAGTTTTGGCTCTAAAGTATTTCACAGCTGGTACTGGAAAGAAGCAGGTACCTTTACTACCTTTGAAGGTAGTCAAACTGTTCTAAATTGCACGTTTGCTGTTTGATGTTGTGTGTTCCTCCCCTTGTCTGCCAGCATATACACATCAGATGTGATGATGTGTGCAAACAAGTCAGCAAGTACCTAACCACTTTGCTTACTGCCTTACTGCTCAGAGTCTGATGTAAAACCTGGTAGACTTTGGAAAGGGGAAGAAATTATTTCAATTTCCAGACCAGATAGACTGTGGTTTGTCCTTTTACCATCTTTCCTTTGCACCTTTTACGTTCAAGTCTTCTATCATATTTGGCTTCAATCCTTCATCACAGCTTCCCAGGGTGACCTGGCTGTTGTGGATGCTTGTGAGCTTGTCTTTGCCTCCAAGAGGGACCTTGCCCCAGCTCAATATGGAGGGCTGCTCATCAATCCCTGTACTGCCACAAGAACACAAACTCCCTGTAGCCTTCATGGATGTCACACAATGCCATTTCCACAAAGTCCTGTGTGCAGGAGTGCCTGAGGAGATGTTGGCTGATGGCGAGGGGAGGCTGCCCACCCCTTCTGATTTGATGAGGAAGCTCCTTTTAGGGCCACACCCAAAACTGAACCAGGCAGAAAGAGCTAGATGGGCACAAGGAGTTTAAACAGCAGACATTGGCTAGCCCAGCTGGCACTGCAGTTCCAAGGTGGTTTAAGCAGTTTGAAACCAAAGCTGTTGCAGCCTGGCTTTGTGTCTTGTATATCCCCCATCACATCTCTTGCACCAGCGCTGGTGCTTCTTTAACTCCACAGGGAGCTGAACTGTCAGGGAAATATTACGATTTCTTGGGTCAGTTCTGTCTTTTCTGAACCAGTTCAGGGTGGGACCAGACAAGCATCCTTGCTGGCACGGGAAAGGGCAGCAGCTGCCGATGGAGGGACTGCAGCAGCCCCAGTTTAGATCAGATTAGACCGTCATGGGACCACAGTCTCATTTGGAGAATGCACATCTCTGGGAGATTGAGGGGACAACACCCTCAGGCAGGAGGAGGGGCATTGTGAGAGTAATCTCTCCCAGTAGTGCAGCTGATCCAGAGAATTTGTCTGCAATCTAATATAATTTCCTTAAGAACTCTCTGAACACATTTAAAAGACCTATAAGTTTGCTGTCAGTGTTTTGTAAAACAGTTTAACTCAATATAGGCTTAGAAGATGTTTCTTTTCCTTCCATCTCTCCCCCTGGCAGCCCACCCCAACCTCTTTTTGCAAGCCATAAAATATCCTCCTGCCCTGGCCCTCTTAGGTCACAGAATGATGGGCACCATGCCAAATGAAGCTGATCTTATAAGCTGCTGCTGCCCTGATTGTTGCTGGGACTGTTTGCATGATTTTTAATTCACTTCTGTGGGGCCTTAATTTTTTTTCCTGCCTGAGCTTGAAGTGGGAGTGTTCTTAGCTGTGAACTACACTCCTATGATCTATTAGCACCTTTTCAAAGCTCCCCCCTCTGTTCTCTGAAGAATTAGAACACAACTATAAAAAAAAATAAAGAAATCACTCAAGGCACAGTGAGATTGTTTCAGGTTTTGTTTGTAAAATTATTGCTAAGATAGGTTTCTTTGTGTGCTTGCCTTTTTTCCCCATACTGTATTTAGATTTGAAAATAGCAGCATCAGTAATAAGATACTGATGAACCTAAGGTAGATGTGACAGTGTAACATGGATAGTGCATATACAGTTTGTCAAAGCAGACCAAATAACCCCACCTTGGGCAATTTTTAAAAGAAATACTCTACAGTACTTGTCAGCTCTGGGTGACTACTCCATAAACATATTACCTGCTGGCATACAAATATCACTTTGTATAAGGCGGTTACACAGTAAAAGAAAAGGGCAAGAACACTGATCTTGCAGAGTCCTACAAAAAGTCAATATTTCAGTAAGAAAAAAGCTAAAATAAAAATAATCCTGGTTCAGGGATAACTACATATGTTTAAACTATCCATACATTTGATTTGTATTTCTATTCTGATAAAATAAGTTGTGTTGTAATAATTATCAGTATATTTTGGAGAATATATCTACTGTCATTGGTAGAGATGCCAAATTCGGTTAGAAAAAGACTCTTCTTCATTAATGCATTACTAAAAATTTCAGAATCCCTGCCACATTTGGGATACACACTTTTGCAGCAATATCGTGCAGTATGAAATGAGAATCAAAATCGAAAGCCTGAGTTACCACAGAGTTTTATTGTTTATGTTCAATATTTATATTAATATTTTTTTTCAAGATACATCCATGGATCTCTTAATTTATCTTTCATTGAAAGAAGTAATGAAGAGAGCAGGTGAATTGTGCTAAGATTCCACAAAGTGTATCCATATATGTATGCTTTTTTTTTTTTTCTAGGATGTGAAAAAGAAAACAATGACTTTCATAATATACTCTTACAAAGACACTATGGCAGCTTTCAACACAACTTCTGTGTGTTTGTCATACCAATTTGCGCACACATTTGTATACAGAGCAATGAAAATCATATCTTAGAAACTAAAGGGGGCAGGTAGAATCAAAATTATTAAAATAATAGCCAAAAGATGCAGTGAACTATAAACCACAATTTGTTTACCTCTGTGATCTTAAGTGGCTTGCTTTCTTTGCTTTTTCACTGGTAGTTTCTACGTGCACGGGTGCGTCTACCACCTACAGTGTTTACTGATTTTTTTACTACAGCAAGCAGAATCATCTACTGAAGTGCAGGAGCACTTCATGTTGCCTTAGATTTTGTGTGTTAAGCCTAGGAATATGTGGATTTAACTTGATTGAGGCCCCCTGGAAGAAGACCCATCCATCCGGCCAACTCCCCCCCAAAAAAAAAGGCACAGGAAAGGATGACTTAAGATAAGGCATTCATTTGTCACCTGAGAGTTGTTAACACAATGGCAGCACACTTGCCCATGAGCACTTTGCCTTTGTCTCCTGCTGAGTCTTTGGGACTCCTTAACCAGAGGGATAAAAGTCCAGGAACTCACAAAAACAATTGAGTTTGTCAGGATTGGAAATGTTCCTTTTCACAACATGAAGGAACAAGGTTCAGGAGTATGCTCTGAATATATGAGGAAGTTCAGCAATCAAAGATTAGCCATCAAAGGATTTTACAGAGAGAGGGCTTTGCGTAGGCTGTAATTTAGAATGTTACTTGTGTCATTTCCCATTGTTGAAGTCAATGAAGCTTTTATTTTAAAAAGACTGTACTGTATACCATACTGTATACTATAAATGAGTAAAATAATGGAAAAGCTTCACTTTGGGAAAGGTTTTCATTTTGAGTTTAGAAAATGCTCTGGAATATCTTTGTTTATTGTATACTCTGTAACATCGCACCTGCTAAATATGGAACCATTTCTACACCTGGCATGCCTCATAGTTTTAATAAATTAAATACAGCCTCCAGCTGCCCACCTGGCAAGATGATGTGGAGCCAGGAAAACCAGGAGGCCCAGCATCCTTAGTCTCTGGCTGCAGTGTTTTGATGGGAAATCATTATCTTAGAAAATGCCTGTTATTGCTTCTGGTTACAGAATCCAGAAACATGACTGTAGGCTGGCCAGCCAATTTGCTTTGCAGGACAACAGTAGCTCATGCACTGGATTTCTCTGCATACTACTTTTTGATGAGTAGAAATTGAGAATTGGATGGAAAGCAGATATGTCATCCAGCAATTCTAACCAAAGTATTTTTCTTTTAATAAATAAAATAAAACCCAAATGTATTCCAGAAGACTTTCCTTCTACTTTACATGGATGTACTTGCTTCTGAAAAGATGCATACCTTTTCCCCTACTTCTTAGAGATTTTTGGGGCATAATTCCATATTATGGTATGCACAAGGATATAGAGAATGTTACAAATTAGTGATAGAAGTACCCATCACTTTTGATCAGGCTTACAAATAATCTTTTTTTCTCATTATTTTCTTATGTTTGTAATCTGAGAGGCTTATGTTCCAAAGCATCTCCTTTTTGCTGAGCACTGTTAGGAGACCTTTTTGCTACCCAGTGCAAACTAAATAGAAGAATACTCCAGTGTGTTCCCATCTTCCTGCATTATAGTCTCTGCCTTCTTTACTGTCAGTGCATTTAGAAGTTTCTAACAGGTCAATAATCCCTCAAAGAGAACATGCATTAGGTTAAAATGAGGACTCACTGCCATGAAACACTGGCTTTTCTCTGTAATACAAAAGGAAATACATGATTCTTTCTATACAAAGTGACTTCCAGTCACCAGAAAGGAGTTTTTCCATCTCCGCTGCAATGTTGAAATATGCTATTAAAACAAAGAGATATGGTGAATACCCCCAGAAAATATTTATACTAACAGAGATAGGTGAGATATTGAAAAGAGTTAAAGTATTTCAATTTAGGTTGTTAATCATAAATATGCAGTTTATTCCAGAAGGGTACAGAGAAAATCTGCCATGTGACACTTCCTCTATAATGGGCAAAAGACATTTTTGAGAACCCTTTAGAAAAGCTTAGGATCAACAGTAAATAGCAGAGGCATAATGTGCTACAAGAAGGCAATAAGGAAGGTCAGGTCATGACTGAGTTTCTCCAGTAGCCCAAGTTCAGTAAAATTCTTCAGATGGTCTTAGACAGTAGACTGTTCTGTGCCACAGAGGAAGGAAAAATGTGGTTGTGACAGTCTAAAGTGAGGCATAGTTTATAGTTTGTTGATGATCCCAAGAGCATGCAAACATTCTCTTAAGCATCTTTTTTTATTTATTTTTTTAATTTTCGTTGGCCTGGACAATGTTGCATCTCTTTTTGGGTGAGCATAGTGAAATGAATATATTTCTGGAGAAAGTTAATCAGTGATCAGGTTTGCTGATGCCAGTCCCTATGTGAGGATGGCAAAACATAGAATATCAACCATTTTGGAAAATGAGGAGGAGATGCCAGAGCGATACACAGATAAGAAGAGCTTCTTGTTCTAAAAGACAGTTTTATACACAGGGAGTAAATAAATGACTGCATGCAGAGTCTAAGCACAAAGCCACTCTTGTCACATTAAATTAAGTTGATTTTCATTTATTGTCTTCGATCTGTCTAGTGCTGGGCTCTATACAGAATGCAGACAGAATCTGGAATGTTGATCAAGTTCGAGGACAAAGCAATAACAAAAATGGCCACCAGTTTAAATGCTGTGCTTCAAATAATTATCAGTGAAATGCTCTGTGTCTAAGACCTTTTGCCATGGTGATTAGCAGCTGTCTGTTCTTTGTTATTTGAAATGCATCTGTTCAAATTAGTGATACATAAATGTTTGTTGTTGAACAATTATACTTACGATTTATCAGCACTGTGTTGGTATCAAGAAAAAGTGCAAGGTGATTTGACTACTCTTGAATGAAAGTACTTTGGAAAATGGGGATGCTTTTTAAGTGTCTAAAGATATTTCTTAGAACTGAAACTATTTATTTTTAATGAATGACAACAGGATTTCTAACAGAAGTTTACTTCCAGAAGTCATCAACACTTGTACAACCTTATTGATAAATACAAGGTTTCTGTTAATTCTCAGTGCCAGTGGCTTCAATGCAGTTTCCTTGAGGAAAAAAAAATCAGCTCCAGGATGAAATGTGTTTGTCTTCCTGACAATAAAAGACCTCAATCCGGAGCCTGGCTAACATAATTCTGTATAGCAATTTACAGTCTGTTGGGCTGTACATTTACCAAGAACCAGGAAGTTATTGACTTGTAAACC
The DNA here is from genome assembly GCF_000747805.2 of Chaetura pelagica. NCBI lineage: Eukaryota > Metazoa > Chordata > Aves > Apodiformes > Apodidae > Chaetura > Chaetura pelagica. Next base: position 10,740,020 of record NW_009953786.1, read on the forward strand.
TTAATAAAGCAATAAAATCTGGCTTTAAAATTCAGAGTTTAAAATTTGGCCCAGATAAGCTCAGGACATACTTAAAATGGGGAAACCGGCACAGCTATTATGGGACAAACAACTTTACAAAACAGTCTTCTGTATGGATGCTTTATTGGAGAACAAAGATTATGTTTAATTCCTATAACAATGACCCTGTTTTATTAAATGAGTAGTGCTTCCAGAATAAAAGCAATTTCAAAGAAACTGTAGAAGCCTGTATGGTGAAGAAGTTGATGATGCCAATGAGAGAACAGGTTACATCCTGTGAGAAAGCTTAACCAGAATTCAGGCTGTTGTTCAGTAATGCATACTGTAGATAAGTTTAAAAACAAAACCCCAAACCACACCAAAATGGGTGTAGTAAAAAATTGTCTTTATTTTGCATCATTTTTAGCAAGATAATTACTTGTGTGTTTTCCATTATTGTTTAATGGCAGTTTCCTGTGTGCCTCAGAGGAAGAATATCCCTTTAAATGCTTGCTATTGATTTGCACTCAGAAGTCCAATTGACTGCTTTGGTGGGAGTTTCCTATGCTGATCAATGAGAGTATCAAGTTCATAAATAATTCACTTAACAAAACTGCATTAAGATAATGCTAAAGGTTCTCAAAACTCCTTTAAAGGAAGGATTTCTCACACTCCTAAGTAACTATTTGGAGTCAAGTTTAACTTGGTGAAAGTGAATGGAGCTCCAGAAACATTGCTGTATGATCTTCAAGAAGGTTACACACTTAACTCCAGTCTTAACTTCTCAGTGTGGTAGGTGAGTAGGTGTTAATGGTTGGATTATCACCTTGTAGAATTTATTTCTCTTTTTTTTTTTTTTTTCTTTTCAGTTTGAAGTGATCTCTAGTAATCATCTTGTCTAAACCACCTGTTCAAGCAGGGTCATCTGGAGCAGGTAGCCCAGGACTATGTCCAGATGTCTTTTAACCTTCTTTACCCTGGTTATAAACATACATAACCGTCACTGACCTTCTGTCAAGAAAACTTTAACGTATCAATCTTTGAACCTTATGCCCTGTGCTCCAGTTTTCCAAGAAGAGTGAGCATGGCACAGATTTCTGGAGTATGCTTTTTTGTAACACACTTTCGTCCCCCCATATTCTTGCACTTCATAGGTCTTTGCAGAAGGGTCCATGTTATCACATCGGAGTACAGCTTTGGCACCTACATTCACTATGTTAATAATTTCATATTTTGCTAGCTGATAGTCTCTCCATTCACAGACTCTAGAAAGAAATTAACTGAGGAGTTAGCCTGGATGCCTCTTAACCAAAATATCCTTGGAGATTTGAGTACTGAAGTACTTAAATGGTGTCTTTTTCCTGTCTTTCTTTTAGTATATTAAAACCTTTGGAGAGTGAAAAACTTTTCTGAAAACCAAACACTTCTGAAGGATAAGCCATCATTTGTGGGGATGATCTTAACTAAGACTTAACAGCTGAACTAGTTACAAGTTTTAAGCCTGAAATCTGTATGCGGGGGGGTAAAAATTTACCCCTCTAGAGCCTGATAAATGTATATATAAAATTTATTTTAACTCTAGAGATAGAAAAAGATAAAATCCTGCCATCCTATCAGAAGACCTAACTGTGTTGCTTTGCTTAAACCACTCTAGTCTTGGACAGTCATCTAAATGTCATGTAAATAACTGTCACCTCAGGACCTTTAGCAAGGCTTAGTGCTTTGCAGACTTATTAGACGCTTTTAATGACTAGCATGAAGTCACAGGACAGAGCCACAGATATATAGTTACACATTCAGAAGACTCTATTAAAGGCCTTTTTAGCGTTGCTGTGAATTTACAATTTGAGAATTTCCAAGAGAGTATATTTTCTGAGACAAATTTCATTGCCTTAGGATAATTTTATTATTTTTTTTCTTTAATGTGATTTGTTATGGTAGAACCCAGACATTTTCCATATGGGTTTACTCTGTGCTTTCTGTGGCCTGCAAGGAATTAGTTTTAATTAATATGACTAGCAAATGCATTGTTGAAATAGTTGCTGTGGCAGACACACCTTTGTGTTAACATTTGGGTTAAACAGCCCCTTTATCAGAGCTATTAGCACCTAATATTACTGTCTGATTACAGATCATTCAGTGGATTATCCAGTCCCAGTGCTTCCACAGACCCCTAGACTGGTGCTCAAATAAGAAACTATGTTAAGGAAAATAGCACTAGTATTACATCCTTCATGACTTTGTCTTGGCTGCAGAAAAAGTTACTGAGCTGCTTGGGTTGGTTTTTTTTTTGTCCCTCATTTGTACAATCCCTCTAGATTTACATCGCAAAAAAGGCAAGATAAGCACTAAGGCCTTTGTTTTATAGATAACCTGACCGTCCTGTCTCATCAAAAAGCACCTTGCCTTTCCTTCACCCCAGTCGGTTAGGAGGATAGGTGTGATTTTACACTAAAAATATCATATTTCTGGTTATTCTTGACAGTGGAAGCAGCATGTAATGCAGCCAGTCTATCCTGTGTCTCTAGAAAATAATTTTATTTCAAATTAACGTGTTTAGACTGGGCTCATAGGTAAACTGGAAATGCGTAACTTAAGAAGGCAGGAAATCCCACAAGAGTTCACAGAGCATAGCTTAGCTGACAGTTCACTTTTTAATGGGTGAAATGAAACTTTGACATTAATGGGCACAGGCTCCCTGACTTCAGTGGAATTTTGCATCCTTACACCAGTCAGATTTCTGGCTCAATTGTGTTGGATGGCAATTTATAGTACCTTTCATGTCCCCCTGAAAAGCTATGTGTCCTGTGTAGCCTGGGGACTGTTTCTGACAAGAAGGCTGCAGAGCAGAAAATAGTGGGCTGATGACAGACAAGACCCCAAAGTTTTTGTGTGACTTGAAACAAGAGTAGTGTGTCTGGTCCCTGTTGATTTCTGCTAACTTTGAAAGGGCTACTTATATAAGTAGCTGGAATGAGAACTAGCCCATATGTAGGGCTAGCATTACCGTAAGAGTTATCTGAGCAGTGCTCCTTGTAGAATAAGGAATTTTCTTGGGCATCTATGAAGGAAACTTAATAAAATAAGCACTATCTATTGCTGAAGTCTTTGATGCTCTCTTTGGAGTGGGTATCAAAAGGACATGGTCATATCAAGTGGATTTGGATGTGTGCTACCTCACGTTGCTTAAAAATGTGTGCTAAAAAAATCTCAGACTGTCTGGTTAGATAGAGGCAAGTGTCTAAGATGCCTAGGATCTCTGACAAAAAAAAAAAAAAAAAAAAAAAAAAAAGCCAATAGCATTCTATAGGATCCTCCACCATTTCCTCCATTGCTTTAGCAATAGCAAGAAACACTTCATCTTCAGGCTCCTGGAAAACAATGCCATAAAAGTTAACTACAAAGAAATACTGGATTATCTGATTTAAATTATGATTACATTCCTTTTCCCTGCTATTGGGGAAAACAAACTGGAATCAACATACAGAAAGAGCTGTTCTGACATTCCTAAGTGAAACACTGCAGCAGCTGAATTATGGTGACAGATACCTGTTAAAATAGAAAAAATAAGACTCGTCTTGCTTTTAAAATCAAAACATAAAACAGGAGTTTGGAACAACTCTGATTCAAAGTTCTCAAAAGAGATAATATCACATCCTAACAAGGCAGCAATAATCCTACTTCTATGCTCCCACGTTTATACTGCATAGCAGCAGAATTTTTCACCATATTCCTTGCCAAAGGCCAAACAGGTCCCTCAAACACCTTTGTAATTGATGACAAAAAGAAAATGCAGACATGAGCTCTGTGTCTACCTTCAATATACAGAAAATCTTTTGGTTTGAGATAAACACCTTCCTAGACACAAATACTTTTCCCAGGTGATGAGTACCTTATTTCCCACCAACACATTAAGCATGTGATGGGCACACCACCATCTTTTCTCCAGAGGATAGAGAGGCAACTCAGGAAATCTTTAAGCAGGGGAGATGAACAAGGGAAGGCTCCAGATTTGCCCTGTTTCTTGCAATCTTCCTTATGCAGACAGTATTGACTACATTAGGAGGCAGGGTAACAAGCCAGGCATGTATCCACAGACTGATCTACTGTAACCATCAGTAGCTTACTGCTACATTATCACAGTCTGCTAAATGACTCAAATATTTAAAAATATTTAGACCAGTCCAACACCATCTTTATAAAAAAAAGCTAGCTTCGAGATCCTAGTCCAAATAGACTGCCTCTAAGGTTAGAAAGTGGTTGACATTTAAAAGGAGCTTTAGAGATGCAGCAAAACATTATGAGACAAAACCCTTCTCCCCCTTGCACACCAAGCCCCTGAAGCATCACACTCTGTAAAAGATGCATTAGATTTATCAATAGACCTTTCTTTACTCAACTGTGCTGCAATTCCTTTTGGGAAAAATTGGATTTTCATCAAAGACACAGAAGACTATAAAATTGGAAGCAGATGTGAGGTTGGATTGGATAGCTCTATGGCTGTTTCTTTTGTGGAAGCACTTTTGAACAAACCCAGCCTTATGTGCTCCTCGCTGTCTTGCCCCATGTAACTCTCCTGCCTGCTTTTTACATTTTCCAGAGAACTAGGAGGTGCAGTGTGACTAACTGATCAAAATGTAAACTTCATCTCTATCACGTCATCTATCTCTTCATTTTCAACTCTTCCTGTATTCTTTGGACGATATATTTAAACAATAGCCTATTTATTTAATTTTTTTTTTTGCATTGTTAACAGCAACAACAACAAAAAAATACAGAGTGTCCTGCATGTAGATGTTGAATTTAGTTATGGTTACTGGCACTTTTGCTGGACTGGATGAAGTTTATCCCTGGCCTTTATCTGATACTTTAGTTTATTGGCATTTGTTATCTCATTTACTTAGAAAAAGGTCTTTCCTCTGGCATATTGATGGTATTATTAATGTAATTTATGAACTGGGAGGAGGAGTACAGTTTTAAAGATTATTAATTTTTTGGGGGTGCATTTTTATTCAATGTCTTTGGTGTCACATGCAATGTACTCCAATGCAGAGAGGAGGCAAGCAACAGGATTTACTGTGTTGTTTATCTGTTGGTGATGTTTCCTCAGTTCTGATTTACAGCAGAACTGAGCCTGAGCCCAGTGAAGTACTATTTCAAATTCACAATTTGCCCAGAATTCAAGAGGGCTTACCCAGCTTGATCCAAGACTTTATAATGCTTAGCTCTGCATGTTGTACCTGCTGTATGTGGATGTGCAGTCTCTGAGGAGTTAATTTTTTTCCCAGTGTAAGGCTAGTACCTGATGAAGAGAGTCCCTGGTGCTATTGCGTTCACTCCCGAGGGCAGCAAGGCAGCTGCTCCCTTGGAGCTTTCAATGCAGGGATAACTTGGCAGAGAAAAGCTATGCACTTGCAGAACAGAAGGAACAGCCACAAGCCTGAAGGACTGGTCTGTGTCACTCCAGGGTTAGCACAGGGCAAGATCTCTGCTTCAGTGCTCCAAGAATTGACATTTTGGTTCATCCTTTCATTTTGGCTATACATGCTTTCACTTCCTAGGTTCTCTCCCCATACTGCCCATTACATTCTCTCTCCCAGATGTTCCCCAACCATCAGAGACCTGCCTAATGCCCTCCTTGATCCACCTATCCTCTATATGGTGTGCCTGCCCTTTCTATGTCTTTTATGACTCCATTTCTTCCACAGGGTCAACTTCATTTTGGCTGGCTTGTCTTCTTGATTTCCTCACTCCTGGTGCTAGGCAGAGTTGACAAGACAGGAATAACAGAAGTGGCAGGGACTGCTAAATCTGAACATGTCTTCTGGTAAGCTTGGAGCAGCACTGAAGTTATTTTAAACAAGAGAATTAATGAACATGCCTTTTTTTTTTTTTCAGTAGAACAGTCTGTTGAAGGTATCAAACTATGGAAAATCGAAGGCGTGACAGTAAAGTGGCAAGTTTTCAATAAAAATAGTTACTTAAAATGTTCCTTTTGCACATACATATCCATACTTTTCTTGAATAGGTGCACATGAAATAGGATTGTTCTGTGAAAATTATTTGTGTCAAACCAGGAGATCAGAATTCAGCAATTGCAGTGTAAAGGAGAAGAGATCCAGTTCACCCCATGGATGAAGCTACTTGTGTAAGGCTGAACCCACCATTGAAAAGTCTTCAGTTCATTCCAGAAGATCTTCCTAACTGTAGGCTCACTTTTTGAGTTTCCACAGCTCAGAATACATAATACTGCATAGAGTAACTGTCGATTTAAGTGATACTACCCAAAATTCTGTAGAACAGATCAGGATCTAGATTCTTTTTTAAACCTCACCTGAAGTTTGTGTCTCATAAAGCAGATAAAAAGTGGGGTGTAGATAACTTTTCCAGAAATGGAGTTACCATTAATCTCTGGCTCTTTTCTGAATGATTAACAATGAATCACTGTTGTGGTTTTTTTACAAGTCTCAATGCATTCACTGTATGCCAGGTGTCGCAACAGCATGAGAACATGTACCAATTTGAAACTGGCTAGACAGCTTCACAATGGCATCTCCACTTGGTAGTAGGAGTCTTGAGGAGAAACTGCTTGCATTTAACTTTTCTAGTATGGATGAGATACTGTCATCTTCTTGAGCATAATTATCTTTCCACCTCCGCCATCTCATCCATTCTATTTTCCCAGTAGGAGGATCAAAAGGAAGTTAGTCAATTGCAGCATTCATTAGATAATCCAAAGGAGATATTAATCTGGAAGACGGTATTACCAAATAATTAATTTCTGGGTTAATTCCATCCTTATTTACCTGATTTTCTTCTGATTGTGAGTATGAGTTTTTCAGTCTAAAATCATAGAAAGGACCTAAATCCTAATACAAAGCACGCTCTGCTTGAGTGGTCCTGGAGGGACGTTAAGAGAGAGGAACTCTGCTTGAGAAGAGTGGTCCTGGAGGGACGTTAAGAGAGAGGAAGGAAATGTGTGTCTTCATGACACTTGCTACCTACTGATAAGTTTTAAGGGAAAATATTCTCAGTGAGTTGCTGAAAAAACAGTAAGCAGAAAACTTCTCATTTTGTATGTACAGGCATAGTTACTTAGGAAAGATTTGCAGTGAGGCTTACTTCCTTATTCTAGAATAATTGCATTTGTTTTCTATTTCTTAACTCATCTCTGTCTTTTGGTTGTTCCAGGTGACCACTGATAGGTCACTAGCAAAACAAATCTGTCTTTTCATTGGTGAGTTTTCCTCTGAGCTGATCTGACTCTACCAGTGCTATCGCTGGGTACATACTGCATGCAATCAGACCATACAGGGAAGAATCACCATGGAAAGAAATTAGTCTGTGAGCAGTAGAGCTAATAAAACATGGTTTCCGTTGGCTTGGTGTCCTTTGTCCCTTGTTCTCCACGATGCACTACATTGACCTTTCTCCATTTCTTTTATGGCATGCTGTTCTGTATAGAGCAGCTTGCATGTTGTCTAGCTCAGCACTGTGCATGCCCAGTACAATCGGTTGGGTAACTGGTTGCTGCCAACTACAGCAGCTGAGCTCTGCCTGCTTTTCCCTCAGAGCAATCGCTAATTTGGGTTGGCCAACAGCTCAGAAAGTTTTCTGGGAGTGTTGGGGGAGAGGGAGGGAGCGGCAAGAGGTAAACAGATGGAAAGAGGCAGATAGCACAATCCTTCAAGCCTCATTACATACAAAACTAAGCTGAAAATGGCTGCTGGTGATTACTATTAATGAAAGTTTACCCAGAACGCAGCAATGAGATGTCAAAGGTGTGGCCGCACCAGCGATGCATTTGGGCTGCGTGGCAGTAGCCTCTCCCTCTCAGCCCCACACTTTAATTACAGTTCCAGTAACTTTCACGATCTTTTTGTCAACAATTGTCATCACCAGCCAAGCTGAGTTCATTATCCAAAGTGCATTTAATTCCTTGCAAGAGGTGGAGATTGATGTGTGTTGAAAACCACCTCTCATCCTGCATCTTTACAAATGCAGGCATCGTACGCTTCCCCTGGAAATGCTTCTTCCATGCAGACTTCCACAGGCTATCCACCCTACCTGGGAGATTACAAGTGTTCTTAATAAGAGATGACATAATAGTTGTACTCTGGCAGCCAGTTTCCAAACATTTTGCAACTGACAATTTTATCTGTAAAAATAGACTATTTTGTTTTTTAAAATTAGAAATTATAAGGCTAGGTCTTATTTTGTATGTGGTATCTAGGTGCTGTAGGTAGGTCAGAGACAAACCCATGAAGCAAGCTTTAAACGGAAGGACTTGGGATGTGGGGTCCAAAATGGCAATGCTCATGCCACTATATCCAACTGGGATATAAATCAGAGCAGCAAAAAATGTTCCTTAGCTGCCTCCCTAGATGTGAATCAAAAGACCAACCACCTAAGTTGTATGTATATTAATGCACACAGTCTGGGAAACAAGTAGGAGGAACCAGAGCTCTGTGCCCAATTAGAAAGTTACAATACCACAGGAATAACCAGAATATGGTGGGATAACTCACATGACTGGAGGACCGTGATGGATGGGTTATAGGCTGTTTTGTAAAGATGGGCAGGGAGGATGAGTTGGAGGAGTCGTGCTCTATTTTAAGGAGAATCTTGAATGCACAGAAGTTAACTACAGTGATTGTGGAAGCCTTATCAAATGCCTCTGGGTCAAAATCAGAGAGGTCATCTCCAAGGGAGATCTTATATCTGCTACTGACCTTCAAACCAAGATGGTAAGGCCAATGAAGCAATACTTGGGTCACTTAAGCAAGCTTAAGGTCATCGAAACCTGGTTCTACCTAGACGTTTGCTAGAAAAACAATACAGCAATTCACCTGTCATCCATCAAGGTCCTAGAATGTGTAGAGGGCTACTTCCTCACACAGATGTTAGATGTGCCATCCAGGAGTGGGGTGGTGCTGGACTTGCTATTCACAAATCAAGAAAACCTGCTCTGTAATAGGTCAGTTAATGCCAGCATTGGCTGCAGCGATAAGAATATTGGGGAGTTTGGGATCTTGCTGAGCATGCTGAAGGTTAGTACCAAGACAAAGGTTCTAGATTTTAGAAGAGCAAACTTCAGCTTGCTCAAGGCTCAGTTGAAAGGGATTCCCTGGTGTGCTTCCATGGAGGGTGAAGGAGCTGGTGTGTGATGGAAGTTTTTCAAGAACACTCTCCTAGACACACAAAACCAGTTAATTCCCTTTAAAGGCAAGGGAAGTAGGTGGAGCAGGAGACTCCCTTGGTTTAACTGTGAGCTTCTGGGTCTGCTCAAAGCCAAAGGAAAGTGTACCAGAGATGGTGATGTGCAATAATACCCATTGAGAATTACAAGGACATTACCAAGGAGATACGGTTAGGAAAGCAAAAGCTCAACTTGAGTTGAAGTTGGCCAGAGATGTTAAAAACTACAAAGAAGGGGCTCTTCAAATATGTAAACAATAAGCAGAAACAGAAGAATACTGGCCCACTGCTAAATAGGAGGGGTTAACTAGTCACCAACAATGCTGACAAGGCAGATGTTCTCAACACTTTCCTTACCTCTGTCTTTACCAGCACTGTTAGTCCCCAAGGCTTTAGATATGGTCCCCCAGAGCCTCCTCTTAGAACACCTGATGCACTCAGTCTAGATAAGTGGTCTGTGTGGTGCGTGGGGAGCTGGCTCAGAGGCCAGACTCAGAGGGTGCTGGTAAATAGCTCTTTTTCAAACTGGCAACCTGTCACAAGCAGGGTTCCCCAGGGATTGATACTGGGCCCAACACTGTTCAATATCTTCATAAATTATCTGGATGTTGGGATCAAGCGTTCCCTGATCAAGTTTGTAGGTGACACCAAGTTGAGTGGGAAGGTAGACCTTCCAGAAGGGAGGATGTGCCATCCAGGAGTGAGGACCTGGACAGACTGGAAGAGTGGGTTAAGAAGAACCTTATGAAGTTCAACATAGACAAGTGTAAGGTCTTGCACCTGGAAAAACATAATCCAGGAGTGCAGGGCAGACTGGGATCCACCTGGCTGGACAGCAGCTCTATGGAAAGGGACCTGAGGTCCTGGTGGACAACCAGCTCAGTATGGGTGAACAGTGCACTGCAGTGGCAAAGAAAGCCAATAGGATGCTGGGTTGCATCAACAAGTGCATTGCCAGCAGAGATAAAGAAGTCACCATCCCACTCTTCTCAGTACTTGTCAGGCTACACCTGGAATACTGTTCAGTTCTAGTCCCCGCTATACAAAAAACATGTTGACAGGCTGTAGAGGGTCCAGAGAAGGGCCACAAAGATGGTCAAAAGACAGGGAAGCCTGCCATGTGAGGAAAGGTCAAGGAACTGGGTTTGTTCAGCTTGTGTATTGTGAGTAATAGGCCTTAGGGGAGACCTTATTGCCCTGTTCCAGTATTTAAATGGTAGAAGATGGAGTCTCCCTTTTTACAAGGAGTCACATGGAAAAGACCAGGGTTAATGGATAGAAGTTTCTCCTGGGGCGATCCTGATTGTATGTCAAAAGAAAATTTTTCACTATGAGAACAGTCAGACATTGGAATAATCTTCCCAAGGAGTGGTGGGTTCCCCAACACTGGACACTTTTAACGCCCAATGACAAAGTGCTGGGCCATCTCATCCAAACTGTGCTCCTACCCAGAAAGGTTGGACCAGATGGTCCTTGAGGGTCCTTGAAGTCCCTTCCAACCTGGCATTCTATGAAATAACATCCAAGTTTATGGCCATTCAAGTATGCTGTAAGTTGTGATATGAATTAGGTGTTTAGAAAGGAAATGGTGTCTCAGAACCCCTAAGGACCTTAGCCCAGAATTAGATTTTATATAAATATTGATGTGATTTATGTTGAAGCCTAAGTTGTGATATACTGTGCATTCAGTGGAAGATACTGAGTAAATAAAGGGAAATTTCATACTGAAAGAGGGCAACATTTTAAAATTTGTGCCTAAGATTTGACTGATAAATCATATTCTCCTGGGCAGCTGAGCACCTGCCAGTCACTTCAAGTGAGTTGGACCCACAGATGCTGCTCCCAGAGGAAAGTTGACCAGTGGTGGTTATAGTGTGAAAATAACCTTAAGTGCCCAAGTTTGAAAATGTTTATTAATATATTTATCCTTTAGGTGGATATTGTTTTAATTCAATATATTGATCACAGATTCGGGAGTTTTGCAAAGATGCTTCAAGAAGCTTATTTCAACATTTATTTAGGTTCAAAGAAGTGGATTCCAAACCGTGTGGCAGTTTCTGTGCAGAGACATGTCAAATGAAATACTGTATGTTTGCAAGTGTTAGTCGAATCCCTAGTGAACTTTAGCTCACATAATAAGATTGCTATCCAAGTGTGTCTGCTTAAGAGACATGTCCATTTAAAAATTGATTTGGTTGAATGATACTGTTCATCTTGTCTGAGGCCTGACATGTCCTAGAGGAAAGTAAAAGGAGTGTTTCCCTTCTAAGCATTTTCAAACCAAAAAGAATTATTGTTCCTCAGTTTTGCATATGTCAGTTAATAGAAACTTAGTCATGCAAATCCTTATTACTTGGCAGTTCTGCAGAAGGGGAAAAGAACATTACTCTATTTTATCAATGCTTGTAGTTAACCGTATGCCTTTTGTTGTGCTTTTTAAGAACAGATATCAAGATGTCTTGAAAACACAAGTTCTAAAACTACTTTTCTGATTAGAGAAAGCGGGAAACCACCCCCTAGCTATCTTCATTTCCAGAAGAAGACATGAAGTGCTTATAAGCTTCCTTCTGCTTCCATGGGGAAAAGTAAAACAATTATTTAGTTAAAACATGTTATATTTTATTATTATTTAGCGATTCTGCTAAGTGTAGGGATATACTATGGTGTTTCATATAGCCCTTTATGGCACTACAATATGTTGTAGTATATTGAAAAATGAGCTGTGATAGAGCAATGATTTACTCATGTAGTCCATTGCCATACACAAGAACCAAGCTGGAGTAAAACTGGCTTTAGAGACTTTAGCAGGGTAAGACAAAGGAATGCAGACATCAGTCACATTCTAAGGTGCTCTTCACAGTGACACAGGGCCAAGTTTATTAGGGACAAGGCCTTTTACCTTTCCCCCCCCCCCTCTATGGAATAGTGTCAACCATGAGAAGAAGACCTAGTGGTGACTGGCTGGGGCAATGTCACATATTTCTTCCCAGCTACCTAGAAGTGGTTTGTTTGCAGGTGAATTTTTTTCTTTCTGGCTTCTTAATAATTCACTGACTTACTGGTACCTGTGTCCGAATGTCAAGAGGGAGGTTGAGGTGTTCATTTTTGTTTCTGTCCTGTATTCAGGTGGTCTGCTGAAGTTGTGAACACTGATTACACGGTATTAATAGTTTGATGCCTGTTTGTTTCAGATCATCAGAAGAATGAATGAGACATCTTAATGCATCCTGGCTCTTTGGTGCAGGTATGTAGAGAGTTGTGCTGCCTGCCTCATCTGGATTAGGAGATATTAATGATAGGCGAAGATGTAAATGCCACCTATAGTTAACCTTGCTCAACACTTTTCATCACAAGACCCTATTTTCAATTGAATATAAATTTGTCAAAGGTATATTATTTGGCCTGAAAACGTACAGACTGGGACACTGCATCTGGCTGAATATCTAAAGCTTCAGAAAAGTTGGCTGATTTTTTAATTATTTTTTTTTTCCTGAGAACAGGTTAAAGTGAAATGTATTGCTTTTTCACTTGTCCTAAAAATAAATGTGTCCATCCGTTTTGTTGAGGAGCTGCAACAATTTGGAGAAAGAATCCAGTAATTTGAATTTGGGAGGCAGAAGCAATGTGTCCCAGTGTGGCCAGAGTCCAGAACAGGCCTCCACAAAAGATAGGTCTTGTCACCCAAACTGACTGCAACAGAGAGACGTAAACAGACGAGAAGAAAAGCAAGCCAAACAAACCAACCAAAACCGGAGAAAGGGCGGGCACTGCGGGGGGTGCCTGCGGCTGGGACCCCCACAAGTGCGGGCAGAGACAGCCAGCCCCACCTTGCTGTGTTTGCATCCAGGACCCAGCCTTGGCAGGAGGGGCACCTTGGAGCTGGGGGCTGAGCAGACCGGAGGACCGACCTAACTGTGCTTGTGGGCCATTATGGGTTGTTGCCGTTCATTGTTCACGGCTGCTGGATAGGAAGGAGAGAGAAGAAAAGAAGACAGAAGAAATCGGAGACCAGATAAAACAAGAGTTTTCTGTAGCTGGGGTTGAGTCCCTGCTTCTCTTCAGGTTCCTGCTTTCTCTCACGCTCCTGGTTTTCCTAGTGGAGCCTGCTGGCCGGGGAGCGGCACGAAAGGAGCCGGAGAAACAGCAGAAGGGAGCGGGAACACCCTAAAAGAGCTGATCAGAGCTGGAATCACTGCTCGCTCCGAAGGGAGGCGTGACAGAAGGGTCAGCGGACGCTGCTGGTCCTGCCTTGAGTACAGGTCAGTGCCTGATGGGGAAGCAGAGTTTGAAGAAGAGTGTGTGTGATCGTTGGCATCTAGTCTGTCCACTTCCAGCCAGGAAGCAAGTGGCTTTAGGAAAAATGAGTCGTGTCATCCACAGTCCTGCATGTAACGTGTGTGCCGAGGGGCTTGAAACGCACTTGTCTGGGAAGTCTCCAAAGGTTGATGACTTTGCATCCGTAATGTTCTTTTAATACGATTTTTGGCGTGTATTTTGCTGCGTAGTATTACCTGTAGCTCAAGCAGTAGAGGAGGTAGGCAGATGTTTGAAAAGAAAGTAATTCTACACTGAAGGAAAGAGGCGGCAAATTATTTTCTTAAACCCTTGGATAACTTCCTGTTTTGTCTGCAAAACAGTATTTCCTTGGAGAGGAAAAAGGTGTTAGACATAGCCATTTCACTTGGATAGAAACATCATCACATAAATAGCCTGCTGGGAATGACATTTTAGGCAGCTCAATCAATATATTGCCAGGAGAAAAAAACACTAAAAATCCCTCAGAAAACAGTTTTAAATTCAATGCATCCCTTAATTGAAGATACGTATGGAATTTGCTCATGGAAATATATCACTTAAAAAAGAGAGAGAAAAGAAACCTTGCATTATTCTAAAGTAATAAGCATTCATATACCAATACTAATTAGTGTTGATTAAGTATTTGTATGATGCATTTTCTTTTTTTTTAACACACCAAGGAATAGTGGATCTATATCTTTAGTAACAAATATAATGCAGCAACACACAGCACTTTTCACTCAGAATTCAGAGAACTACTGCAAAAGTGTCACTGTTTTGTAGGTGGGAAAACAGCAGAGAAAGGCGAGGAGCTTGTCTGGAGCATCACAGCGTGTCTGAGGTATCCCCAGCCTCCTCATATCAGAGATGCATTTGGTGCATGTTGTGACCTTGGATGTGTCACACAGGTCTGCAGGATGCCCCTGCACGATGAAATAACACGGGTTTTGATTGTTGTTTCTAAGATCATGAGATTGGTAGAAAAGCGATTTTAAAGCTAATCAAGGTAGAAAGAGTTGAAACAGACCTGTGAATTTCTAGCACATGTAATACAATAATCGGTGTTTAATTACGAGGCATTTAAGGCTTAATACTTAAGGGTGGCATTTGGGATTTGATCTTTGGTGCTACACAAAAAGGTGAGAAAAGCTTCTGCCCTGGCAAGAAGTGAAAACTTGCTGTCTTGTGAGCAGTGGAAGTTTAGAGGTACAGACAGGCACGAACTCTTCCAGCAACTGTGAGTTAGTTTAAACTCTATAAATAGTAACACCATTTCAGCTTCACGTGGCTTTGGGGGTGTTTCTGTAAGCAAGCTCTGCCAACAATGTAAGGGAGCAGTAACCTCTGCAAAGAAGTGATGATCAACAGCTGGGGCTATAACCTTCCCCTGGCATGTCTGTATCCAGCAGGGAACATCTGTCCAAAATCTAACGTCCAAAATTTACAGAACAAAGGTATAGTTTGTTTAACAAAATTGCTCGTATTAGCTAAATAATGGAATGTGCTTTGATTCTGCCGGTGCCAGTACCACCCAACTTTTACTTTCCTTACTTGGTTAGGAGTAATTTATTCAGAAAGCTCAAGGTTTGGGTTTTCAGTTTGTTTGTTTGTTTTGTTTAAGCAAAATAGAGCTTAGGTCATGTAAGACTCTCTTAGCTTAGGAAAAAAAACACATCTATGTTATGCAGATTTTTTGTTTTTTTTTAAGCTTATAATTATTTTATCAGCTGCATAAAGGTCAAGATGATGAGTGCAAAATATTTAATGATAATATTCTCCCAAAGCTTGTCAAGATTTATTTAGTATCATTTAGATATGCCAAGCAGATGGGAGTATACACTTCTCTCATTAAGTGTTTGAGGTTTAAACACATGCTCTTGGAAAATGAGCAGTGGTGGATAGAGTTGCTTGTTACTTTTCAAGTCTTACTGGATACTGGTATCCATTAGTTTCTTTGCTGCCAAAAGCGCATCATGAACTTAAGGTAGACAGATTGCTCTTTTTATTTAAGAATGACCAAAACATCACCCAGAACATGCACAGTACCGTATGAAGCCTCTATATATCAAGGTTTTCTGTGTCAGTAACTTGAATTCAGGTATTCTTTTGTACTTGTTTTCACAAATCAATAAGAATCAAATTTTGAAGGTTAGGGCAAATAATCCATGAAAATAATTTCCTTTTTATTTTTTTCCCCCTGATATTTGTGCTAGTTGCATTCATGTATGTGGAAGTATAGCACTTGCCAAAGGAGTATAAGGTCAAGTTGAGTGTTGGTTCCTACACTTAATTTTTCTGGGCATTCCTTGGTGAAATCATGCATTTGTTAGCCACAGAATAAAGCAGCATTGAACAATCTTTGAAATAGCCTGAACCTCAAGTAAGAGCATTTTGTTATACAAAAGGAGAAAGGCAGAAGAGCCCTTGTAAATCATCCATTGCCAGAACACAAATATGTACTTTGAGAGTTTGTTTTTGTGGACAAAAGGAATGAAAGTTATTTTAAAGTTTTCTCCCTTTTCCTCCCACCTTTGAGGTTATAGCTGTAATGAAATACCCTGAATGTAATTTATTCTTCTCTGTGCTTTCAATATGAGTCTTCAAGGCAACAAGCAACATCTCTTGTAGGAAAAAGGGTATCTGAAAATTGTTCTGAATACTGCAGGTGGTGAAATAAGAATGAAAGTAAAAGAAATACAATAAAAGGTGTCTTCTAAAAAAGCTCCAATGGGACTGCTGAACGAGGATTGCTGACGCTTCAAGTTGTATAATTATGAAACTTAGTGAAGATAAGCTATTGGGAGATCTCTAATTACATAGTGTATCCAACCCCAATAGATAATGTCTCCTACATGCACCACTATGGGGTTTTATGTCAGAGAAGTTGGTGTGTTGTGCTCCCTGTGAAATGGCCAAGGAAAGATATGTACTGGTAAAAATACATGAAAAGTTTTTCAGGGTGGGTATTTTTGTGTGTGATCCATCCCATTCCAGGTTATTAATCACAGTCATGATAGAAAACAGTATCACAAAGCTGAGAGGTCTGGTAGGTTCCATTTGTTTTGATTCTGCCATTTGGAAGATGTTAAAAATTAGCACCTCATCATAACTGCTCTGTTATGAACACATCAGTGAAATGAGAGTGAAAAAATATCATTCGTTATTTGTAACTTACTATTCTTTAAAAGATGGTTTGCACTTGGGGGAGCAAGCTGTGTTGTTTCATGGAAGAATTCTCTATTTACTTTGCATGTAGCAGTTCTTTCAGAAATACATTTTTTATACAGGAAGGTGTTAGTGGCTGCCATCAGATGGTTCTTACATCTGTAGAAGGTCTCAAATCTGGGTGAAGATGTTAAATTTGCTAAACAGTTTCCCTTTGGGCTAAGTGATAGGAACATATAAACATCTTTTTAGCTGCTTGAGGAAGGCAGTAACTGAGCAAAGTAAAGACTGAATGGAATCATGCCATGCAGTCTGAGAGACTGGTTCCAAACGCAGCAGAAGTAAGTCAGGTAAGAAACTGAGCATGGCTTAGGAGCAACCAGAGAGTCAAGGCCCTTTGGGGCTTATGACTCACCGGCTAGGGAGGCTTGGGCATGCTGAGCAATGGAAGTGGTTGTTACTATTTGATTTTTTTTTTTACTTGGTGTGATTAAATGCTTTTCAAACAGCATTGCACAAAATACAACCATAACGAACACCTGTTTGTATGATCAGATTCTTTCTCATGGATGTAGCCCATGGCTGGCACTGCACATACAGATGTGCAGGATACGTATCTGGACATCATGTCATTGCAAGAAACAGTAATGAAATACTTTGCTTCTGAAAGAATATGTGATACAACTGCTGGAGAAGCAACACTGATAACTTTCTTATCCTTGGCACAAAAAGGAAAATTATATAGGCCATTCTTCACTCTTTAAAGAAACAGTTGAGCGTTGGTTTAAAGAAAGCCTATCTGTTACTTAGCAAAAGTACCAGACAGCTTGAAGATAAGGTATGTTGAGAATGGAGTGCTATTTACACTTCTAAAGATTGTTCAAATAGGCAAGATATCTCTTCCCGTTGGTGCAATTCTTTCCAGATATTTACCTGAGAAGTAGATTATACTGTAATAAAGCCCAATAACTCAGCTGCAAACAGGATCTCCTGAAATGATCTGTCAAAATTCTGGGTGGTGCTCTCAAAAGTTGATAGCTGCTTGTAAGCTTGGACTGGTAACTTAACTTCATGAGGAAGTTAGAAAGGGAAAAAAACCGAGTAGAACATGAGTGCCAAGAATATTATCAAAACACACCTAGAGAAAACAGTGCTCTTTTATGGTTATTTTATTAATAACAATATGGATTTTTAATTACAGTTGGGGTACTAGCTCAGGTTTTCAGAGAACTCAGTGGGATCTGTGCATGAGTCTCAGGTCTGGTGGTAGTATCTGAAATGAAAAATGCCCCATATTGTAAAAACAGGGAGCTTCATGAAACAGGAGAGAAGAAGGATTGCAAGCTATAACCTGTCTGCATCAAAGTCAGCAAGGAAAAGGAATGTTGTACCCTGTATTATTTGTAAAGTAGAACATGATCGTACAATTAAAGGCTTGTGTCATGGTGGATACGTGTAGGGGAGGCATTGCAACCTTGATATTCTCTTGAAATCCTAGGCACAATGAAATGCTTTTTGTGTGTGTGTGTGTCTTGCTGTGCTAGAAGCCCACTGAAATTATGGAATAAAATGGGTAGGCATGGCATGATCTGTTATTTAATAACTGCAAAACACTCTAGGCTCTTCAGAAGAGGGTTGCTCAAGAACTGTGAAATAGCTTTTATTAGACCAGGGCAGGGGGTTGGAGGGTAGTGAGGGGATGGAGAATGGTATCATGGGCTCCAGTACAGGCATTGCTTGTTTAAATCTATCACATCTGCGTGGAGCACTTAAATAAATGTTTAATACCAAGTGTATGAAACCTTGTTGAATAAGTTGAGCATCAACTGAGTTGGGTTTATGCTGGTATGCAGTTTGCCCTCTTCTCAGCTCTGTTAGCCTTCAGCCTGGAAGACTAACTGTGAACAGAGAAAACTTGGCAATGAAGCTGGTTTCTTACCCTGATAAGTTGTAACAGACACATGGGTAATGTCGCCTGTTAATTTAGAAGGCATTTAACACTTAATCATGCTTGTCTAGTACAAGCCAGGAAGGACATTGCTTTCTGCAACCTCTAATTGGGTGCCATCAGTAGTGTAAGCCTAAGATTGTCCCAGTCAGCAAATGTATTGCCTAATCAGCAGGAGTGTATTCCCATTGGGGATCAGATACAGATAAAGAGGAGACAGGGAGAGAGAGATCTGAACATATCTATGAGATGAGCAGCATTTCAGGAGCACACAGGATGTCTAGATTTATGTGCTTTTTGGCAGTGCTAGTGAGCTATTAATAATTTCTCATGAATTGGGCTCTTGTAAATCAGAGGTAGAAAACACATTTTGTGGATAATCACGGCAAAAATGTCAGCTTTGCTATTTGGTCATATGCTGATAGGGTGCCTAGCACGGGAGCAGATGCAATCACACATAAAATCAAAATAGTACTCTCCTAACATGATGAGTGGAAAGCAGGGAGGCACTAGATAGGTGAACTTTCATCAGTATTTGAAAAGTAGAAAGCTAATGTGCAATAACAGAAAGGGAGACTTACACTTTTTTTTTTTTTTTAAGGTGAAACTGTACTGAAGGAGCCAGGATGGAGTTCTAGCCAGCATCTGGATATAACACAGCACATTTAAAAAGACACACTTTGCATCATTTTAACAGCTGGCTGATCAGTTCATGGTTTGCCTTTACTTTTATTACTCTGCAATTTACTGTATATGGCCCTTACATGCAAATACCTCATTAGTCACAGAGTTGCATGTTTCATGAAGTATACTGAGTGCACTGTCAGAATTAAATATTGTCAGGATAACAAGCAAGGGTGGGGATTTTAGCTTTATCACTGAAGGCAACGTTCAGGGTAAACAGAGCAGTAAAGAGGTAAAAAGAAACTGGAAAGCAAATCCCATAAGGTCTCCTATCAAATTGTGTGATGCACCTGGCTCTTGTGTACTGAAAAAAAACCCTGTTGCTCAAGGACTGGCGTTTAAGGAGTTCTTGGAAGTGATTCCTGCGTGAGGTAGAAAGCCTCACCCAGGGCTTTCCAGTGCACTACTTGCTATAACCAGTCAGAGCTGAAAAACTCAGTGGCTAAGTCAGGATTAATGCAAAATCATTCTTAGGTTAAATATAATGGTGTCCTCAGTGTGCTTTAGGCTTAAGAAATTTCCTAATGTTAATTCCTTAAGGGATCATCCCCTCTGCTCCACCCCTGCCCCCCCCCCCCGGTTTGTTCCATTGGCCTCCAATCCTATGTCATTTCTCTATAAATTAGCACCATACAGAAAAGGAGATGCCATGTAACTGTTGTTCAGATTAATGCTCATTTCATCTCCACTGGGGAATGGTTTTCACTCAAGTCCCCAAGTTTTGGGTGCAGCCATGTATGGATGGCATCTACAGGGGTCCTGCCTTTTGCAGGTACTGAGATGGGGGCTGGTGAGTGACTCTCCTGCTCTGCTGGTTCCAACATGCTGCAGTAACAACCTGTGGGAGACTTTTAACTGCATTTCCTGGGAGTTGTGAGAAAAAAAATCCAGGCTTTTGTATCTCCCTGGGAAATGGCCATAAATCCTCATGCAGCACAGGCACTTTTAAATAGTCTTTCAAATTACAAGTCATGTCTTTTGCTCAAGAAAGAGAAAAAGAAACTGTTTCGAAAAGCACTCAGGAGTTAAACAAAAATATCCAAACAGTGACCGTGCCAGTGTTCTTCAGTATTTGGGTCAGCCCAACACAAACTGGGTCAGAGCCAGGCTTGAGGCAGGCATGTGCTGGCTCCATAGATGTTGCTGTGTTTGGTGCCATTGGTGTGTTTGTTGAATGCTGGAAATTCATCTTAGATTCTTCATCTTTCCCTTTGAAGGACATCAACTGAATTATATTGGAGTGTTTCCTTCCACAGGGCTAGAATACTAGCTTGAATTTTTAGGGGGGTTTTATGACTACTTTTAATTCTTGCAATTTTCAGGATTGTGAAGCTTACAGTAACCGTATTATAGCTATAGGGATGAATTTGTCCTCAGATAACATTTATCCACCAAAAGGGCTGATTTCAGTGTACCTGTTTTCTCAGCCAGTCTTCACTGTTGCCTGGCAGTGGGGAATCAGAGGAGAGAGAGAGCAATTCCTCTCTTCTACCTCCTACCTGAACGTCAACATGTCCCATCTACACTTCTTCAGATTTATGGTGTTCCTGTGGTGGCTGCAATTCAGGACAATTAAACAAACAAACCAGAAAACATACTTTTTCCAAAGAGGTATTTCAGCATTTTTTTTCCCTTCAGAGTTCAGGTTTGGCGTGTCCCCCCATCTTTCCCAATAGGTCTTACTTAATTCATTGTTGTGAAATTAGTTGTCCGTTTAATATCGCCAGACCTCAACCAGAGACTTAGAAGTTCTGTAGTTTCTGTTATCACTGTCCCAGGAGTGAGGTTAAACACCAATGAATTTCTGGAAATGTTGAGAAGAGAGTGGGGTGAGAGTCAAGCTGTTAATAAACCGTGTTGACCTCATCCTTTTTCTTTGGCTTTTTTGTTTGTTTGTTTGGGTTGGTTGTTTTTGGGGGTTTTTTTGTTGTTTTTTTTTAGCTTAGATGCAGGCTAAGGCATTTCAGCTGTCCTTTCCCTTTGCTGACTTAACAAACCTCATGTCTTCCAGGGTGTGGATCCATGAAGCAGATCGCTCACTGTTGTTGCAGTTCAGTCCTGCCTCTCCTCTTTCTGCCCCTGGCTCTACAGCCCTATTTTTGCACTGTCATCCTTCTTGCTTGCTGTATGAGGCTCTTGTTGAAGTGTCTGCTTTTGCTGAGTTGTTCTTCTGCCTGCTCGGTGAGTTGAAGTGACTGTGGGCTGGCACAGAGGGAGCCAGCAGGAGCACAGGTTCAGGACAAGGGCTGAGGGGAGGAGGAGTAGGGATGGGACAAACAGCTGCTTGTTTCATTGCAATAACCTAGACCGTGCCCTTAACAATGGGTTTGTACAAAGTCTGCTGAAGTGATTTGCCCTATTTGTGGCAGGACCATGAGAAGGAGGCAAAGTTCATGGCTCAGTTGCTGGGGTTTGATGGCCCAGTGTCCCAGTGCCCTGGCTGACCTACACTGGGTGGTGCCAAGTCCGTCAGCAGACAGTGGTACCCTGCTCCTTCCCTCTGCATTTGGGGGATATTACCCCACCATGGCAAGGGCATGTAGGGTCTGCACAGAAATCAGCTTCTGAGCTGGTATTGCTTGGTGTGGTGCTTGGCACGGTCCTGATTGGGACACGAAGGTCACCTGCTACTTTTTGTTTCAATTTCACATGGCAATGCCTGAGTGTCTGCTTCTCAGGCCCATGATCTTTAGAAAATACTACTCCCCAGCACTTTTAAAAACAATTTCAGGCGCTTCTAATGACTTGTTACTCGGGTGCCAAATAGAATAGGTAGAACAGGATATTTTTCATCAAGTTCTTATTAAAAATAATGTAAAAAACATTAATTGTAAAGATCTGGGCCTCCAGTTATTCTCAGAGCCCTCAGGGTGAAATTAACCCTCAAGTAAAGGCTTTTTTAGGCTTTTACAGCATGCCAGTCCCATGGGGGGTCTGAAGAGAGATCTATTATGGAACAATTTTACTGTGTAATTTTCAAGTTCAGTATCTGCCTGGATCTTCTCAGTGTTCAGCTGACTTACGATCTTGCAGTACCTATATTGATTCCTAATCTTAGGCTGATTGAGGGTTCTAATATAAAGCCACTTTAATAAATTTGTCCAACTTGAGAAAACCCTGACCAACAGTAAGGCAATACTTAATGTTAAGTATATATAATATATAAATGTTTATGATCTACTTGAACTTGGTGTTATTCTAGTAGCTATATGTGGTATAATGATACATATATACACATTATGCATACATGTATTATGATGTGCTTATGTAAATATGTATTATTTTTACTAATTGTGGGGAGAAGTCAGAGGAGAGAAGAGGATGGTGAATGACACCAGTTTTAATTTGTGACACACTGAATAAAATAAGCTTCCGGTCCAGACTAAAGAAAATACTGCTATGACTTAATATGACATTTCTAACTGAAGAATGTAAATTCAGAACAAGAATTGGTTGTACTTTCTTATAAAGCTCCCTGTGATTTGATGCAACTATTCCCCTGTATGTTTTCTTTAATTTTTATGCTTTATGTGAAAGCTGAACAGACTGAATTTGTTTGTAATTTGGAATTTAAAGCAAAGCTCTTTGTTAAAAGCCCAGAGGAAGTTTCCATATGACTTATGGGCCATTTGGGCTCAATTGAATTTAATGGGTTTCAGCTGCACCTCCACAATGGCTTTGAAGGAAGCAAAGGGAGATCTATAGGTCTTAATTGCTCAAGACTGGCTTGTTTCTCTTGAAAAGGCTGTTTGCAAGAAGCAAGTTGAGAGTATTAAAGTATATATCTTGAAAGGGATGAAGGAGCTGCAGTTTGAGGAAGGGTCTAGGAAGAAAATAGCTTTATTTACTCAGAGCTGAACTACTCAGTCTGACCTGGTCCATTCTAAGTTCTTGTTTGTTTGCTTACTTAAAAATAAATAATTGGAGGGCATGGCTAAGCTAAACTTCCTTTCAAGAAAGGAATGGAGATGTTGGACCTGACAAGATAAATTAGCCTGGGACCAAAAGAGAAACCCAAACAGATAGGTCCCCTTGGCCTCTCTCACGCTGGTTGACAGACAGGAGTTTTTTAGTCAGCAGGTGAACCATGACTTCCAAGAACATTGTTTGTTTATTCTTCCACTGTACAAAGCATTTCAACAGAACAGAACAATTCTAACTGGGCACATTTATTTTTCATATTCTGTATGTGTACGGCCAACTGGCCTTATAGATTGTTGTTGCTAAGTTTGCTAGTGTTATCCCTGGCTTCACATTAGGAGGTGTCTGACCCATACGAATCTCTTATGACCCCATTTTCCAGACAGGCAGGAGAACATGTGAGATGCAAAGTTAAGAATATAAAGGAACTATTGTCTTACTCAAGATAAGCCAAGAGACAGGAAGTTAACCTTTGGTGTACTCTATCATTTTGGCCAGCATCATACAGGCAAGTAGGAAGGGAACATTCTCCTGAGGTACCCAGCAGATGAATGCCAGATGGTACTGTCATAATACACAAAAAATAGTTAAATACCTACCGGTTGTGTTCAGTACAAAGGAACATTTTTCTTTTTCTGAATCCTGCAGGGCAGAACTCAGACAAGCATCTTAATGCAAACATCACAGTAGCTGAAATATGAAGGTGGAAGTCCAAAGAATTCTCCAAAAGCTTTAAGTAGTTTTTAAGGCTCAATTTGTGTTGGACCTAGTGAATTCTCAAAGGAGAGAATGGCTTATCAAGGACAAACATTTTAAGTACCACATGTTTACATGGCAGATAAATGGGAGTTTCTCACATCAAATAGGGAAGCTTGATGAACAGCAAAATAATGGAGCTTTGCTGATGAGGCCAGCACTGCACTATAGTTTGGCTAAGTATGTCCAATCCCCAGCCTAGCACCTAGGTCAAATTGAGTGGCTTAATTTTCTGTGGGGAACCTTCTTCCTTGGTGGTTTCTGAATCTCAGTCAGGAATGTATAAAGAAAAATCTCAGGCGACTGTCATCACCAGCACAGTGATGCAGCAGCTCCTAGCTGAGGGGTAATGTGTTTACTTTTCCCATGTTAAAATATGTCCATTCCAATTTCCATGCAAGATCATAAGAACAAAAATATGCTTTCCTTTAGGGGAATGGCATTTGGCTAAATACCATGCATTGCTGCAAACCTTAGATGTGAAGGGCTGTATGCAAACATTTACATAGAAGAACGTTACAGATGTAGAGCTGGGTCTTAGTCCTTTAGGAAAAGTAATTCTAACTGCCTGGTTCTTTCAGGCTATGAAATTTATTGCCTGCATAGAGAGGCTGAGTAGGTAGGTGTGGTGCTGTGACAGAAACCGAACAGATAGATCTGCTCTTTGTCTCTTTTCCTTAAATCCTCTCCACTGGGCTTTATACATCCTCTTTTCCTAGTAGCTGAGCTTACCTAGTTCACTAAAGGAATACACTTGTATTTACATGCCTCAGACTTTATTGTTCTGTATTCTGGCCTATTCAGACTAGAGAAGTCTTCCTCACACTTCCCAGAAATGCTGCTAATGTTTGTCTGTTCATTGTGTTCAGTGGTTGCATCTTCTTGCATTAACTGGGGTAGGTGGTGTTGAAAACCAAACAGAAGGTAATGACAGACCACAGCAAGCTGTGTGTTGCTGCATATGGAGGATACCTCTAGGATTTGGCAAGCATCCCCCTGAATTCTTCTTGTCACACATTGAGGAAGCCTGATTAGTGGCAGGGGTGAAGGAGGAAGCTGGAATCTTAAAATGTCTGCAATACGATTGTTTTGGTTTTTTTCTATTATTTTTGTTCTATATCAAAGCTATTTAGAGCACATCTTGCCAATTTATTCATACTGTTGTTGTAATGGGTTTTTCCCAGTTCTTGGCTTTTAGAACAGGAAAAAAAATTAAGTCTGCAGTGGCAGGAGAAAACAAGGCTTACTTATGCCCCCTTTAGAACCGGACCTTGCAGAGCTACTCTAAGAAACCATTTGTTTTCTTTAAACACAGTTCAGCTCCACACAGGTGCGCACACATTCAGATGGTTTCCACTTGAAATTCCTCATCTAATCCAAATAGCTCTCAGCCTTGACTGCCAAGCCATGAAGGGGCTCCCCTTGCCCTGTACTTCCCCAGGAGCATGTGGCCCTCTGAGATGGGGAAAGCAGCAACCTCACAGAATCAACACCCTTTCCCTTGCTTGCCTTGAAAAGCTTTGATCTCCCCTTCCCCTTTCTCTGCTGCTCATGAAAGGCAGGAGAGTGATATTTGAAGGAGTCATTGATCTCTTTGGAGTTTCTCTTCATCACGTACTCTGCGCTCTTGGGCAGAGTAAGTCTGAGGTTGGCAGGCCTGCAGAGAGTCACTGTATGTAAAGCTGGCTGATTCTGCATGGCTTGGAGGGGAAACAGAAGTGAACTGCACCATTACCTTGTCTGTGGCCTTGCTACTCTGTCTGTGTAAACTAAAATCTCCTATTGTGTATAGATTTTCAGTACAGTAATTTAAACAAATACCTCCTCTTTTTTTTCTCCCCCCCCCCCTTCTTCTAGAGCATGAATGGTGGGTTACGTAAGATTTGGGATGGATGGATGGTGGCAGAGCTGTTGGACCCCACTGCACTACTCTAAGTATTGTCTTACAGACTCTTCTCTTCTGGTAATCCATTTTCCCTGGGAAAGGTTAGAAACTGCCAATGTTCCAACATCCTCCTTTGCCGAGAAGTGGCCCCTTGATGCAACTGAAGCTGCTGTGGCTGCAGGTTGGGGAAGGGAATGCTGCAGGTGTGAGACTGGCCTGGGAGGAATGACTGTAGAGATTGGGTGAATGCCCACATTTCATTCTAGGTCCTGGAAATGCCAAGACTCTATTGCTCTGACTTTGTCACATTCCTTTATGAGGACCTGCAAATCCAATTTATCAGTCATAATACCAGCAGCTTGTTTTGTGTTTAACCAGTGGGAATTATTTTGCAGATACTTCTCCTTTGTTTGCATATCATCTGGAGAAACACTTGGTGCATATATACATGTTGACCAGACATCTTTCTTTATATTGCCATAACAATTGTGCTGCTCATTGATCCACAGGATTACATTAGGTTCCATAGAGGTACAAAACCATAACATTTCAATATGTGTATTTGAAGAGATAGTGTCCATTTTTTCTTAGAGAAGGAAGTAAGGTTTTGTTTTGTGTTTTCAACAAAGTATATTATTTTTTGTGGGTTGAGACAGTGTAAAGTAAAAAAGTAGAACAAATGAAAAGACACAAAGACTTTTGTCCAAAGAGCTTGCAAAGTAAATTTAGACTGAGGTGATGTGTTAGGTTAACAAACAGAAGTGGGGCAGTAGGTTAAAGAAGGACAAGGGTTATAGAAATAAGATTACAAGCAATCCATGCAGTACATCCTAATACACTTCTTTATGCCCTGCTCTAGGCAGATGCTGTGGAGAAGTGGCCAAAGATTAGCTCTCAGGGGCATGGAACTGTCTTTGTGGTGTTTGTTTTTATAGTGCCTAGTTCAATGGAACGGCAACCCTCATTTGAAGTCCCTGAGTGCTAAAGCAACACGAATAATACACACAAAAAATAGTAGCAAAAAGGCCCCTTGGCCCAGCTCCTTTCTGAGTGCTGTGCCCCTTTATTTGGCTGAGCTTAAGCTAAGAAAAAGCAGGTGGAGATGCAGCCACTATTTTGTTCTTACCTTTTGAAGTTTGTTCATCCCTTTCAGAAAGGATGTTTCAACCTGCGACTAAACTTGATATTAACACTGCCCTTTTTCTTTCCCTTTTTGATAGTGATATTTGAAATGTTTGGATCTGACTAAGTAGAGGTAGGAATACCAGCAAAGAGGGACTATATAACATCTGGGCATTATTTGGAGACCCACTTCGGATAAAGGTTGTAGGAACAGGACAGATGATTTTTCTTTTTTTCTTTTTTTCTTTTTTTCTTTTTTTTTTTAATAATAAGACAGTGGTTCTCAAGAGTAACTTCCCAGAAACTCAGGTGTTGGCAAAAGAGACATCAGAAGACATCCATGCCTGACCAAAGGTTTTTCGCTTCTGATGGCTGAAGTGAAGCCCAGGTTTGAAACTGTTGTTTCCTGGCCTGCTGAGTCCCAGTAGGTCCAGGTCTGTCACCGCCCAGCAAAGCTTGCCAGAATCAAGAAGGTCAGCAGCTTTGTGGGCTATGAAACACATGGTCTGCTCCATGAGGATTAGCATGTGCTGTTGGCTCCAACACGCTGGTCTTTGGAATTTAAGAATAAACTGGAGAAGTCAGACTGTGTTTAGAGCTTAGTTTTACATGTGGTCTGCACCCAGCATTCATGCCTCAGACATCCTTCTAACATATTTTGGCCACATTGTGAGGTGTTAAGTTTAGCTGGAAAAGAGTTTAAACTCTGCAGCTTTACTGGTTTGGGCCTCACAGTGGCCATCATTCTCTGTTCCTTTACCTGTTATTTCATCCTGTAAGTTCAGCTCCCTCCAAAAGCATGAGCTCTCACACAGCTGTTAATTTTAATGTGTCCAAGTAATGTGGATTTGGGTCCAGAAGACATGGTCAGTTTGTCTAATTAGCTTCCTGTCACTAAAGCCAAGGCAGAAATTTAAGGTACAGTAACTCATTTTATAGTCACTCTATCTGGCACTGAATATAGATTGGAAAAATTCTTTGCTTGAGCAAGATGTGTGGTAATATTGTTATGCTATATTAAAGTGCTCTTTAAAAATAAATTAGATTCTCATGAGTGAGAGACACTAGTATCCCCTACCACAGCCAGATCCAACACAGACAAGTCTCCTCCTTACCCAAGACTGCTAAGTTCTCCTGTGAAGAGGAAAGCTGCCAAAAAGTTGTACCCTATATTTAATTATTTTTAAAGATTTTTTTTTTTTTCTTAATACCTCTAGAGGACTTTCTGTTTGGTCTTCAGAAAGACTAGATAAAGCATTAGCTTTGGGCAGGGCACATTAGGAATGACACCTGCTAATCAGGGCAGTGCATGCACATCTCCCTGTGCCAAACCAAGCTGGTATATCAAAAAAGGGTCCCAAATGTTTAGGGCAGAAATATTTGCTCTGCTTGTAAGTGCTGTTTTTCTTCTGGTCTTACTCTCAGCTTCCAAAAGGTGCCCCTTAAAAGCCACTCGTGAATGAAAAAAATTATGCATTTTCAAATTCCCTCCTGGGGAATGAGGGCTCATATCTCTCTCTCTCACACTAATACTGTAATTTCACACTTTTTTTTTTTTTTTGCCAGTAGTTGAGCCTCTTCTTGTTGTACATGACATTCATTTTCATTAGGACTTGTGTAGTTTGAGACACCTGATGAGCAAGGGGAAGGGAAGTGCCTGGGTGGAAGAGCTGCCTCCTGAAGGGAAGTGGCTGCGGCAGACAGTGGGCTCTCCAGTGCCCAGAAGAACACTGCAGCTTTTCTCCTTTGCACCACCACCCTCCCAAGATGATGCAGGGTTGTGCTGACACCGAAGCCTCCAGTGAGACTAAAGCTGTTAGAACTGGTATTGCAGAGCAGTATTTATTGGGAGGGGGGTGGGGTGGTGGAAAGTGGAAGTTCTTGGATCAGAAATACCTTCCTTTGCTTTGCTGACCTGGAGAGTCTGTAGGTGAACTTTTGCTTAAACAGAAGAGGTCTGATGTGGTACTTGTGGGATGGAAACTAAGCTAAACTAGATAAGGGTCAGGCTCTCTGATGGCTTAGGAGTTAGTCCACTGTATCTGAATGATGTCATGTTCTGAGTGTGGTTAATTGCCACCCAATTATCAGAACTTTCTGGGCTGATCATCATCATTTCAGAAGAGCTCACACGTTATTAATCTTGTATTTCACCAAGGGCAAGATGTGGAACCCCTTGTGGGAGAGAAGACAGGAGTGCTAGTCCCTGTATTTCTCAGCTTGACTTATATGGCTGAACATTTAACTCGTTGAAGGATAGTTTGGCAGTTACATGTAGGCTGTTCCTTTCCATGCCCATTGATGAGGTGAGGTCTCAGGCACTTGTATTATCACTGCTGGTGCTTGAGGAAGGTTGCACAACCTTCTGGTGTCTGAGCGCTATGATGTGTCCTCAGTGTCTGTGTTTTAATTGGAACTGGTCATATGTAGGAAGAAAATTGAATTAAAATATCTTAGCTGTAAAGAAAATATGTTTGTATTGAAAGCCACCCCAGACCTGTAAAGTTGCTGTGTGGCAAAACTGAGCTAGACATATCTGTGGATAAGCATATAGAGCTTAGCTTTTGAATACCCAAAGAATACTTTCCTCTGGATGTCTATTACTGATAATGGTGCAGCATCAGAAGTGTTAAGTGGGTTCTCGGTGCACAACAAAACCTGATAGCTGTAAGTAATGGCCTATAAACTTTATTTCCAAAAATGTAGCCTAGACTGCAGCAATGCAATCAAACTTCCTTTATATGAAACCTTTGTCTACTCTCCCAGTTCTTTTCCTTCTGCATTCCCACCTTCCTGCCCCTTGGCATTCATTCACACTGATGTGTTATTAAAGTTGTCTCTGAAGCTGACCCAAGGACTCATACATGTTATTTACATCACAACAGAGCCTGGGGTCATCAGACAGGGCTGGGGGTCTGTTGGGCCAGCTGCTATTCAGCTTTTAAGTACAGAGATAGTCAGAGGAGAGAGATTTCTATCTTGAATTTTAACAGGTAGACAGAGGGAGATGATTGTTTTGCTGATGCTTCAGGCTCTCCATTCAAATTGCTGTGAGTAGTAGCCTTTATGAAAACCTCCTTTGCAGAGGTATCACATAAGACTGCCAAATTGAGATATCCCAAGTTCATCACTAGCTGGTGTAGCAGAGACCACAGCAGCCAACCAATGTTGTGTGATGCACACCAGGTAGAGTTAAAGTGAACACAAAGATTTCCTAAATTCATTGTGAGTCCAGTCTAATGATTGTAATTCGGAGCATGTGCATATTTCCACCTCAGAAGAAAACAATCTCCCCAAGTCCCTCAGAATCAACCAGATTTTTTTAAAGCTCTTCACTGGGAAAAAACCCTTTAAACCATTTAAAGCCATGTTAGAAAGTCAGCCTGAAAGTATACAAAACACTGGAGACCATCATATGCTAATCTGAGCTTAACAAAACACATAGCATTACCAAGTGTAATTATACAGTCCAGCTATTAGTAGCTTTACCTCTGGCTGTTCTCCATCCTGCTTTCAAGCTACATCCTTTCCTTTCATCTTATTCTACACCACATGAAACAGGTGAGCTGTTCCTTTTATATAGCCCAGAGCTCCAGTCACATGGCTCTCAAAGCTTGGTATCTTCATTTAATCAGTCAAAAGAACTGAAATAATCAGATCTTTCATGAACTCCATGCCAAAATTTAATTCTGTTAAGCATTCAAAGCTTACTAAGTTCAAAAAATCAAGAGAAAATTATTTATTTTTTTTCTAGGAATATGTACTTTGGAAAGCTGCCCTGGGGGGTACATTTGTAGTTTAGGAGAATATCTCTTACAAATCACCCATACATCACTGCTAGGAGCTCCACAAAAAGAGAACTGCGATGCTTTTTATTGTCAAGGCAACACTGCATCCCATTTGTTCATGCATAGATAGTAACAGCATCCATTTTTTATCTGATTCCATTTGAATTTTTATCTTGACTCAACTGCTACTGAATTCTTACAGGAAAGTACAAGGTGTTTAGCGTTATCTTCACCAGTAACAAATTTTGACAGCAAAGAGATGGTGATACTTCCCCTAAAGTTTGTGTTTGGTACCTCGCTCCTGGATTAGATAATAAATAGTGCAGAGTTAAACTGGATAAAGCAGTGATATTAAATTTTGAGGTCCTTGAATGCATGGGTGGGACTAGTGAATTATTTTTAAGGGGTCTAGAATAAGGCAGATTCATGACAATAGGCTTAAATTAGCTTGAAAGGAGTCTGAAGTGCCCTTGGAAAATGCTGTGGGGTCTGGAAACTGGAAAAGATTAGAGCCCTGGGGCTATGCTATCTGCTCTGATTTAGGAGTTTGGGTCCATGTTATCTGTTGTGCCATTCTTTCTCCAGCACAAGATTAACTTCACATTCTTGAATATGGGTATCTTGGGTACCTCCTCCCACCAAGACAATCTGACGCCAGAGGGTGTAGATACTGCCCTGACAGGCACACAGCAGTTCTGGTTTTTTCCATCATATGTTTTTCTTTACAGCATCAGCTGACTTGATAGTCAGCGGGTACATGAATATCATGATGCATTGCTGGTCCCAGGATTAGGTCTCTGAGAAGCTGCAACAGTACCCCATAGGTAAGTCAAATATTTCCTGGTCTTCCTATATTCCTGTGAACATAAACAGGGAGACATCTTACTGAGTTTCTAGCAAGATCTCTGATGCTTTTAGCAGTAGAGAAGGCTTGAGATGTCTGTTAGTATGAAAATAAATAAAATGTGTATGTGGGAGTTTGATTGCGAGGCAAAGAGCTGTATTTTCCAGACAGAGAAGTATGTGGTGGTAGTTTTGCTGTGACTTCTCTGTGAAGATTTTGCTCTGTGAAGTCACTTTCCGGACATGGGATCAGTTTTGTGTATGTTTGGTAAAGACCTCTGGAGACCATCTGGTCCAACATCTTGCTCCAGACATGGTAGACTTTAAAGTTAGGTCAGCTTGCTCAGGGCCATGTCCGGTCAAGCTCTGAGCATCTCCAAGGGTGGAGATTCCACCTTCTGGGCCACCTTTGCAGTGGTGAAAATTTTTCTCCCCTTTTATTCACCAAAATTTCCCTGGTGGCAGCTTGTGCCTGATGCCTCCCATCCTCTCACTGTGCCCCTCCAAGCAGAGCCTGTCTCCTCTTAAGGCTGAACAAGCCCCCTCTCCTTGTCTCACTCCTACATCGTGTGTTCCAGCCCCCTGGCCATCTTGGTGACCCTCCACTGGACTCACTCCAGTATGTCCATGTCTGTCTTGCACCAGGGAGCCAAGGTTTGACACAGCAGTCCTGAGACAGGCTCACAAGTGCTGAATATGTAGGGGAAAACACGTCCCTCAACCTCCTGGCTACACACTTGCTGAAACAGCTTGGGGTCCTCAACCTCCTGGCTACACCCTTGCTGAAACAGCTTGGGGTTGAGTCACAAGGAGGAGGTGGAGGTAAGCATAGGTTAAGGATGGATATGCTGTAGGGCACTGACATAACACTGCTACACACATTCCCATCACAAGGAGGATGGCATGGTTTCAGCAAACAGGGTGTCTGCTCACAGCTTTCCACCCCACCCTGCTGCTCAGACAGATGAGATGCTCGTGAATCACTGTAATTCAAAAGGAGTGCATTTCACTTTCAATTGCCACAGCTGTGAGCTTCGGCACTCACACAGATGATTCACAAAGAGCTCAGCCTCCCAGGCCCCAGGGGTTGGGGAGGCCACCAGTTGCAATGCCAAACGTTGCAACCTCATATGTACTAGGGGTCTTACATGCACCATGGGAGTTGGTGGGATTTGAATTAAAAACTTTCCGTTCTTTTCCTCTGTTCCTCCACATTTGCTACAGAAGCCATCAGGGAGTGTGTTAACTGATTTGTTTGCTATTTTGTTATTGGATTTGGATGAAGAACTGTTATGGGGAACTGTGTGGAGGGGAGTTCTCTCTCTTCTCCTAGCTCAGCTTAGGGAATGTGGCAAGGTTACCAAAGAGTGGGCAGATTTCTTTGTCAAGCCGTAGACAGATTTCATATGGGTCATGACAGGAGCTCCAACCTTAATGCAACTACCACCAACAGTCTTACAAGAGCTGTGAACTATTTGGCAGAAAACTGGCAGTTTTGTAACCAAAATCCAATCTTGCAGGAGAGTTAACTTTGTGCCTTTTTTTTTTTTTTTTTTTTTTGGATACTGTTCTGGTGTTGTGAGAAGCAATACATATGGAAGCTCATTAGAGCCTAAGGCTATTGTTGATACAGTCTTGACTCATTCTTGGCACCTCTTCCTCAGCTTCCTTCGATAGCTCAGTTGGTAGAGCGGAGGACTGTAGGCTGGTCATTGGAGAGAAATCCTTAGGTCGCTGGTTCAACTCCGGCTCGAAGGAAAGTTCTTTTGCTTTTTGTCTTTCACTTATTTCTGGAATTCACAACTTTGCAGAACTGCCCTTTCTAACCACAGGCCATTCCATGCCCTGTGAGAAATTTAGTCTATTTAAAACCTATCACTGCCAAGGATTTAATTTTCACTGCCCTTCTTGTCTCCTTCGACTGGTTCTTGCAGCTGTGGTGGTTTGACTGTGGCCACATCTCTGCCTAATCAGTTGATGCCCATCATACGAGCTTTCCTGCAGGGGCTCAACACCTTCAACAGACTCTTGATGGCTAGAGCAGACCCACAGTGCAGAGCTTGCAAAGCCTTTTTAGCTGAGTTGGTTGTGGAAAATGCTGGGAGGTCCTGTTACTGGGGCCTCCTTATTGCTGGTTTCACCCCTTTTCCTCTCTTGCTCTTTCATTTTGAAGTTCTGAAGGGGAAAGTCTAAGAGAGATGGGGAAGAAAAAATGTTTTCATGATGACAGGAACACCATGATCATTCAGATCCAGATATTTGTCTGCAACAGTCAGTATATGCAGCCATACCCATTGGCCTCATGAGAAGGTGGTGAATACCACTGTACACACTGCCCTGAGGTGTATCATGTTCGTGCACTGCCCATTTCAGTGAAGAATTGTAAAGGTTGGGGCTGGCTACAAAGGAAGTAGGTAAGAAAGAGGCAGTCGAGCTGTATGAAAGGACACCACAGGCCAGGTTAAAGAGGCATTTTAACGACTCATTCATATAGAAACCAACATCAGAAACTTTCAGAGAATAGAAAAAAGGGCACTGTGATCTGTTAAAGAAAATTTTGTTTCACACAGGAAGCTGACTCACTTTCACAAGAGACAATCAGCTCTGAGAGGTCTGTAAGAAGCTTTATTAAAGAAAAGATTAGAGGTTTTTAGATGTTTACATTAGATGAGATGACATTAGGGATCCAAATCCCAAAGCTCATGCAAAGCTTCTCATGTAAAGCATCTTCTCATGCAAAGTGCAGCACTAAGCTGAACAAAGACAGGAGAAGAAGGTGGCAGTTTTGTTCAGTTGCTTAGCTTTAATTATATTATAAATATATTATTATCTAATAAGAAATATTTGCTAGAAGTTAGTTGAATGCATCCAGTACTAAGCTAGTATGAATAATCAAGCAATTATATGTAAGTTCAGTGTTTTAAAGTATTTCTTTATACTAATTAGCATCAGATCAATGACCATTGATCATAGTAGAATACCAGTTTTCTTTGTCCTTCCAGATCCAGCTGCATTAATTCCTTTTCAGCCTGCATAGCAGTACACACTTACAATCTCATAACCATAATGGGTTTTCAGCACAGGGAGGCACAAGACAGGAGAGAGGCAGTTCTGCCTCTCCTCTCACCAGCACAGCCAGCTCTCCATTTCAGCCTGCATAGCGGTACACACAATCTCATAACCATAATGGGTTTTCAGCACAGGGAGGCACAAGACAGGAGAGAGGCAGTTCTGCCTCTCCTCTCACCAGCACAGCCAGCTCTCCAGGCCTTGGGGAGTGGGCAGGCTGTGCATTTATTGCTCCGTATGTTCTCCCACAGCAGGATGGGGTTGGAAAAGCAGGGATGAGAGAGGCAAGCACCCTCCTTCTCAGTTCTGCTAGGACTCCAAGGGATGCACAGCAGCAGCATCTTTGGTGGGAATCTGGCAGTTGCTTTAGAGGAGGAGAAGGGTATGAATCTGGGTGATGGCACAGGAGGAGGTCAGGTGTGATTGTAAACAGCCTGGGTTACAAATCTGTCCCATTGTGCCTGAGATGGATTTCCACCTTGGAGTGTGCCTTTTATGGTCTTGGTGAGCAGTAAGACAAAGTAGGAGCCTTTCCAAATGAGTGAATACATGACTTATGCATTTAATTGTTGCAATAAGCCTGAAGCTTTTGATTAAAAACTTGCCAATAATAGTGAAAAGTAAATCCTTGTCCTTATATCAGAGAAGGGACCGATATTCCCTGAGACCAGGGAATGGTGGTGACTGATGGACTGCCTGCCTCACAGGTATTTTGTTGATGTCTAGGTCTTTGCTGACTTAATATTTCAGTCTGGCTTGCACAAGGTATGATTGAGACATGAAAGAAGGGAGAAAGGATTAATTAAAGTGGGTGCTCATCACAAGTGGTGTTTGTTCTGTGGTTGAAAAGGGCAAGTTGTTACAGCATGGCTTCACCCTCGTATTACTGCACACCAGTAGGTAACTAGGTCCCGGTAAAGTAAACCACCTGATGTGGTTGGCTTCTGTTATCCCTTGACTGTTTCATGTTGTGCTACTTCAGCTACTAGGACTGCCCCATACTGATACACAGGTGACACTGAATCTATGCCTTTCTCTGCAATGACATCCACACAAGGTAATTTAATGAAAGTTCCAGTGAATGTATTTATTCATCAAGTCAGAAAGGTGAGTTTAAATTAAGTTCTGGTGTTTGTCTCATGCATATGAATTGAACTTCAAATAGCAAAGGAAGGAAGTATTTAAAAGTTTTATTGCCTTCTGCATTTAGGACCTTCAGCCTTCTTTAATCTTGAATAAGCTTCCTCTCCCAGCCAAACTTCTCTGGCTCATCAGACATTGTGAAGGTCACCATATCCTTGTCTGAGGGGTGGCACCCCACAGACCAAATGTTTGAAACAAAGACATAACCAGCTGGGGACACAATAGACCAACAGTAGCAATCTTCTATTAGACAACATAATGTTTATTATCAGTGGGATGAGTGGGATGTTCCTTCCCTTTCCAAAATACTCTTTTCCTCTTCTTGTCTCACCTCTTGTTCCAAACCAAGCTTTTAAGCTATCCCCTAGTTTAGAAGCAGCATACTTGCAAGGTGAAGAAATTGGAGCTCATGCAGTTTGCAAAACATCTGTTGTTCTCCCTAAGAGAAAGAGCAGTGATTGCAGGACAGCTCGGTGAGTCGGATCCAGTTGCCTGTGCCCCGCAGCACATCTTACGTAGTATTTTGCACCTTTGCTAAGCAGCAAGTGCTTAGTGGTTTGTGACTGGCCTTGTCTGTGCTTATTCTGAAAGCAACCTTTTGTTAAAAATTAAAAGTGCAATTTTGGCACTGGCATGACTCCAAGTTCTCAGTCGTACTTGCTTTGAAAGACTTTGTATATCTTGAGTTTCGCTTTTGTTTTCCAATAGAAATGAGTCCCAGCCTTGCTCTAGACACCTGGTTTTACTGAGTTCCATGAAAGCCACATTGCAGGGAATGCTGCTTCTCACACAAAGTGAAACAACTGAACAATGCAGGGCCTGCCTAAGGAAATTTGGTTAATCTTAAAGAAACTTCAGAGAAGCTAGGTAGTCTCTAGTTTTTGAATGATGTGAGCTGCATCCTCCTGTATCAGGTTTCAGCCCAGGAAAGCAGCAGTGATAGGACTGAAGACCTAACTTTGTAGTGAGCCTACTGCTTTCCTTTGAGCTCTGTAAATTTCTTCTGCTGTCACTGCTCTTTTCTAGCCACCTGTTGCCTCTGGTCATGCAGATTTAGATAAAGCTCTTTGAGCAGGGTCGTGTCTT
Source organism: Chaetura pelagica (assembly GCF_000747805.2). Classification (NCBI taxonomy): domain Eukaryota; kingdom Metazoa; phylum Chordata; class Aves; order Apodiformes; family Apodidae; genus Chaetura; species Chaetura pelagica. The sequence goes on from NW_009953786.1 coordinate 10,776,924, forward strand.
TGTGAAGTTTTTCATGATGACAAGGAAAACATGGTCCTGATCCCTTTCTGGAGTAATAATAAAACAAATAGTAACAACTGCATGGTTCCCTAACAGCTCTAGAAGTGGAATCATGGCAATTAAAATAATGTGCAATTAAGGACAGCTTGGAAAAGCTTTCAAAGCCAGGAAGCAAGTCAAGTTGTTTTGCTGATTATTTGCTAGTTTGTAGAAATTGCAAGTGGTTTCAAATTGGTTTGCTTTTACCATGAAGTAAAACTATTCTCCAGTGTGTGTTTGGCTAAATTTATGAGAAGCATCTCAGCATGGCTGGAAATGGCCAACAGTAGTTGCTTGCTGCCTTTACTTCCAACCACCATATCAGGTAGATTTACACCAAATGGAGCAACTTGTTTGCACATTTCTTCAGGTTTTCTTAACCACTCTCTACCAACCAATTTTTCTTCTTCCTATTGTAGTTTTTATAATCAGGCCTTCATAAGAATTGCCAGAGACATCCAATCAGTACCATGTTATCATCTGGAAATTATTAGAGTCCTCAGGAAAGACTGAAGCCATTTTGATAGCATTGATTAGTTCCTTATTTCAAGTTGTGCCATTTCACTATTCAGTGTTGTAAAATTTGCCTCATTTATGAGGATGCTTTTTTATTTTTTTACATTGTAAATAGCAAAATGTATTTTGTTGTGTGAATCCAAATAAGCTTTGAAGTTTGTGGCTTTGTAATTTGAAAGGCATCTGGAGAGTGTATACTCTCTTGCCAGCTTTAATCAATGCACGATAATCAATTATCATATCAAAGTGTTCAATTACTCCTTAGTGATGAGGAGCTGTAGCTGTTTGGCTTATTTTCCTAGAAGATTCTGAGCACTCTCACAGCAGCATTGGGGTTGCTTAGCTGCTTTGCTCAAAGATGTTCACTGTGAAAATGAATCTGGTACTATTTGAACAGCAGCCTATTCACAGAAAGCAGTGTTGGACTCTTCCTTAACACCCATAAACTGCTTCTTTCTATCTAACTTGGGAGTTGCATGTACTGTGTTGTTGCCAGTTCCTAAGAAGGAAGTCTTTGTCTGTCTGTGCTTTTATGCTTAGGAGGGATGCAAAGAGCTCTGGCTCCTTCTTTGTTGAGTCTAGAGAGGTTTCAGCATTCCCTTCTCTTGCAGTACTACCTTGCCATTTCCCAGGGATTATGGGAGGAGGAGAGTTACCACTGGCTCTTCAGTCAGCATGTTTCATGTTTATTTAAAGCCTGAGGAAAGGAAATGTGAGCAAGTGAAGTAACATTGCTGCTTCAGTCCCTCAAACCTTCTAGAGGCCTGAGAAGATCTGTATTTGTGGATTAAGAGTCTCTTCAAATTTAGAGTTGAGATGTTGGTACTCCATGTTACCCATGTTACTCCATGTTTTTGGAGTATGTAGAGCTAAAAAAAGCCCTAATGTTTTTAATGCCAATATAAGGCTTTTGTGGGATTGCTGGATTTTGGATGCCACACAAGCTTTAGTGTATCTGTCCTCACATCCCTGTGACATGGATAGGCACCAGTGTCCTTATTTCACAGAACATTGCTAGTCCCTATGGCTGCTGCTTTTGAGTGATGGGTCCTAAGAGAGCAGAGCAGGAAAAGTCACCTAAGCCTTCAGAGTCTCTGACTGCTGTGTGCCCTGGTCACCCTTCCTTGCTTCTGGAGTTCCTTGCTTTTGGTAAACCATTGCTTTAACCCTCCAAGAAACCAGCACTGAGTTTCCCTTTGCTTTCAGTTTGCGGTAGCTTTGCAGCCTGAATGATCTCCTTGGTTCCTTCTCCCAGAAAGGTATCAAACTACCAGTGAATGAAATTCTAGTAGGATATTGTTGTATTAAATCTCAGAGCATTGCCACAACCAGTTTTCCAGCACTGACTCCAGGTCAGGAGAGCCGAGTGGTGTGTGCTAGAAGGGAGAGCTCCTTCTGCTGTGGTCAAATGGAGAAGGAGGAGATTGGTGGCTATCAAGCAGGTGCCTGACATGGCAGCCCTGCTCAGAGGTGCCTCCACCTGCCCACCCACCCACCATCTGTGGCACACTGTTGCTTTCTGCAGGAATCCATGTGCATGTGAATGGGCCAGTGCTTAGTCCATCTTGAGAAATGAAACAGTGCATGTATCTGGGAAAGGACAGTGCAAACATCAGAAAGGACACGAAGCTGTGTTTGAGCTGCATCAGGCTGAAGGTAGGAGAGCGTGAGGAGGTCTGTAAAAACAGCAATTATCCTCATCTCAGCTTGCCTGTTGAGAAATAATCAGACTTGTGATGAGTCTTCTGACCTGTCAGACCTCTTAACTGAACTGCAGCTGAAGAGATTCACTGTAAAAGGGTATAGGCTGCTTCTTATTGTTGATTTTTAACCGTGAGGGTTCCTAAGGGAAATAGCATATAGTAATAACATTTAATGGTCTTCTGATGAGCATCTGGTGCTGGGTGTTTTTTTCTTTTAAATTGCATTAAAATTAAAACTACAGTATTGCACTGAGTCCTCATTTCCTGTTAAGAGAGGAATTATGATGCTCAATTGATTGGCAAAGCTGTTTCCCATCCTGCATAAGTGTTGTTAGTGGACAGAACTTCTCTCACAGACACAGACATGCCCTATCACCCCCCACGGTTCTGCAGGTTTTTCCCTCTAAATTATTCATTGTGAAACCACTGATCCTCAAAATTTAAAACAGAGAAGATATAAAATACTCTCATGTATGCCTTTGCATTCATTTATGTGCTATCACATTGAATAAAAGGAAATAGCAAGTTAAGCATGTTCAAGAAGCCACATGATGAGTATAATTGATGCATTCAGCCTATAGAACATACATATAATAGTCCATTGTAGTTACAGGATTGGCCAGCCAATATTTTTGCCTTGGAGATCATTACTTAAGCAGATGACTTTTGACCCTTTTCTTTTAGTGCTTCAAGAAGTTTGCCAGAAAGTGCTTTTTGTGCCAGTCAGCCTTTAACATCTCCCTCTGAGCAGCCTCAGCTTTGCATTTAACTTACTTCTGAACGTTAATCTGCTTTTTATCCCAAGGATTTTTATGATAAATAAATTGGAGCCTTTTCTGAAACACCATTGTAAAAGCTTCTCCCTTACTATTCAAAAACGTGTCACAAAGTAGCAACAATGTATCTGTTGTAAAATGGTGTCTGTAACAAAAAAAATCAAAAATAAAAAGGCAATGGAGCAGTGCTGAAGGGACATGCTGGGTGTTTCTGTATGGAAAGTCACTAACCTGTGCAGTCCTTGGAAGTGTAGGAATGTGATTCATAGCAGCAGATTGGAGAGAAAAGAAACTGAACACTGGGAAAGACAAAGATCTGCTTTGACATAACTCAGCAGTCACTATTGGTCCTCATCCCCCCGAGGTGGCTGGTGGGCAGAACAAAGAGAAAGGCTCACAGCCTAAATGGCAAACCTCATTAAAGTATCTGGTTTGAATAGGTGCTGACTCAGGAAAGGAGGAGTGCTGGTTGAGATTGAAGTGGTGCATACAACTGGGTAGTTAATTTTCAACATTTTTTGGGAAAAAGCAAAAGGGATATCAGTGAAGTGAGTGGGCTCTGCTGGGGGTGAGCCTGCACTGACCAATGGACCCTGAATGCTTGTTGGTACCCAGGCCTCCCCCATGAGAGGTACTGGTATATACAGGGACAGGGAAAGAAAATCCAGGTTTTAATCTAAGTTGGATTGCTCTTTTTAGGGCTGCAGATACACCAAAATTGGAGTGTATCTGAGTGAAGAGGTATTTTTCTCATCAACTCCCCTGCTACAAGGGGAGTGCAGGTAGACTTCTGGAATGAGTTATAAAGAAATCTTAGCATCTCCTATAAAACAGAATTAAAAAGCCTGACGTCAGGGCAAGTGATAAGGGATCATCTGTGATTTGAGAATGAGTGTGACTTGGAGCCCCTCTCCCCCCATCCTTGTAATGACTGGTGAAAAGCCCTCTGAAATATGGCTTCACTGAAGCCAAGGTGCCAACAGGCTCCTTCCCATTTCTTTTCTTTCTGATGAGGCCTTTCTCTGCTCAGTGCACATGACTATACCCACTTTATTAAAAACACGCACAGAAATCATGGCTACCCTTTCTTTGCTAGGAAAGACAGACCTTGGCAAACAACTACTTCTAGTTGTTACTTCTAACTTACATATGACTTATTATTTATAGAGACTTGTAATAAAAATGTGAGTTATTTTCTTGACCTGGTGAGTTACAGCTTAAACCAATAAAAGAACAAAGAAGGAGGATGTAAGAAAAAGAAGATACAGAAAAGGATTTTGTTTAAAGAGTCCCATGTATGGCTAATAGGTGTATTCAGAGAAAAGAGATAAAATACCCCAGATTAATAACTGTGACATTCCGTTGGCTTGTTACTTACTAAAGGCTTTACTTTCTGTGGAACCAGAGCTGTATAAAAGATGAAGTAGTTGCACTCCACATTTTATTCATCCCAGTAATGACGGCAACATCTCTGTTACGAACTCATGTTCTCCAAGGAAAGCAGTTCTCTCCCTGGTATTTCAAAGGGAAAAATCAATCATGTTCACTTCTCTTTGATGCCTCTGTACTTGCGCCTCCATTCTGTGCTTCTCACTGCTTGACCTTTGTTGAGTTAGCCATGTAAAACAACAAAATGCTGCTTTAAGTTCGTAACTCTTGGTCCTCCTCCTTCTAGTGAACAGGTCCAGCTGAGAAAGTGAAGAAGAAACCTGTCAAGATGCCATAACAAGCACTGTATATCAGAAACCCACTGGACAGAAAACCTAGCTCAAACACTAGCTTTGTTTTTGCAAAGCAGGAAACGTTGCTTAAATTCATATAGTAAATATTTCTTTGTGTATCATGGGGAGCTTTCATGTAAGCTCAGATTAGCTGGAAATCAGGACAAGGCCTGAACTTTGTTCCCTCATTGCTATAAAAGCAATTGTCAGGAGTATTTTTCAAGGAAGCCCTTTTCAGCTAGGCAGAAATGCATTGCAGTTGATCTAAATCCTGCATTCTTTAGCAATTAGAGAGGAAGACTTCTAGGCTGATATTTAAAAATAAGGAAATGGCTCAGAGAGAGAAAGATAGGCAAAAATCCCAAGGTAGAGAGAACCAGCAAAGGGAAAAGGTCCATTACATATATGGGAAAGGAGGAGAGGGCCAAGGATAAGAGTGACATTTATTTCAAAGAGGTGAAATCAGAGTCAGATTAAAAGACATGCACTAAAGGTTTTTTAATTGTAGAGAAGTTTGAAACTGATGTAAAGTAAGTTCTCTGTATTTTTCTTGCTTTATACCAGTGCTGGTCCAGAAAATATGATAGCATTCAGCATCAATGGAAGGACAAGAATCCAGGGAGTTCACAGAGACATCCTTAGTGCTGATGTCTCTGAGGGATGAGGGCTTGGGGGGCTCAAGGAGGTCAGGGGTAGTTTGGGCATTAATTGTTTGGGTACGTACAGGGGAATGTGCTACCATTGACCCATGGCTTTTTTTGGGACCCTCCATCACAACATTCCTCCTAAGTATTTTGCAACCATACAGAACAAGCTTTCCAAGCAATAATCTGGCATGGGTTGTGTTTCCTCTCTTCCCCCTGCCTCATACCTGGCAGCTCTGCCTTATCCATGGAAGATCTAGAGCCCAGAGGAGAAATGTCTCACCTGTGGTGGTGGATTGCTTCAGACAACAAGCCTGGCAATCCTGTGATTTTATGAACACTGAGCTCACCTTGGATATGAAAAGAAAGAAATGCCTTAGCTGGTAAGCATGTTGGGTCTCTTCCAAGGCACACTAGTATGTTGCTCTACACACCAGCATGGAAACAACTTGCAGGCAGGGGAGCCAACAGGCACTCTGAGCAAGCTGTGCCACATCCTCTTTCCTCTCTTTGCCTTCAGACTCGTTCTTTATTCAACCTCCTTTGCTCCAGTTCCACCATTTGAGTTTAAACATGGCCTTCTGACATGGAGAATCTGGGTGAGTAGAACGACGTTACTTGTAAAATCCCTAGCCAATCTTATTTTTTGGCATGAAGGTGGCTGTTACAGCATTGTTTTTATTATTCATCAAAAGGAAACTTTTCAAAGTAAACACACCAAATGCCATATAACATAAGCTCTTCACAACCACTGCTTCCTTTCCCTTTTTCTTTTCCCCTGCTTCCTATTTTTATAAGTAATCAAGTTGTTACTCTAGAGTCAATTCGAGGTCATCTTTCATTTGCTCAAAATATCTCCTTATTGGCAAGCTATTTTCCCATTATTCAGGAACACACATATTGTTTTACTTACAGCTGTGTGCTGTATTTTATATTCTCATATAAATGTTATGCCTGGATTATCTTAACTAGAGCAAACTGGTTTTAGGGTTTGTTGTTGTTTTTATTTTTAGGTTCCTCCATCCCCCCCAAAAAAACCCCACAACCCAAACCACAACACACAATAGGGGAGAAATATTATTATATCTATTTTTGGTATTTTTTCTAGTTCTTAAAGTGACTCAACTTCTCACATTTCTCTCTAGTAATGTAGATTTCCTCTCTGCTCTGTGGGTTTCCCTAGTTGGAGGAATGATGATAGCTGAGGTTTGGGAAAGATGAGGGGCTAAGCAGAATTGCTTCCATCCCATGAGGGGCAGGAAAGCAGACAAGGCAGGGATAGTTTCCAGATATTCATTACCTGCTGTGTAAAAAAAAGCAGCATTTTCTTATCTCTTATAAATTGCTATTAGTGTCCCTCTTCCTAGTTTTTTGTAATCTGGTGAAATCTGATGAGTTCTGCATTCATTTACAATTTTCTTGATTTTGAGAGCTGATCAAATAGACACTCATATTTATGTATTGAGGGTCCAGGGAGGGAAAGCACCTAAGTCCCATTGGCTTCAGCATGTTCTTAAATATTTCTTGAAGCGATTAACTTACTTGAGGTCTTGATGCAAAAGAATGCATTTGTAGCAACAAATACATATTGTTATTATTAATCTTATCGCTGTATTTCATGTCTGTGCATGCTAGCACTTGATGCACTACAGAGACATACAGTATGCAGAAGAGATGGATTTTCTTCTGTAAGCTTAAGAAAAGAGAACTTCCCCCATATTTTTGGGGTGTCTATCACAGTGGACGATCACTGCAGGAAAGTGTGCTGCTGAATTCCCTGCAGCCTTCAGGGTTTTGGGGTTAGTTTTTTTTATGTATGGTCTTCTAATGCAGAAGGGCATGGTTCTGCCCTCTCTCCCTACCCCACCCCCATGAGAGTAGGACCACATGCACATCTTAAGCTACTCAGTTTATTAATACTCTATGCTTGTTAATTTGTGAATGACTTGAAGGCACTCAGAGCATTAAAGGAAGCCTCATCCCGGAGGTTTTTAAAAGACACTCTCCTGAATTTTTTGAAGTTGAGATATTCGTAGTTTGCATGGGCTTGTTTCATGAGCGTAAATGTGTGCTAAATGCTGCTGCTTACATCAAAACTGGGTGTCTTACAGTAGGCATGATGTTTAGCTGTCACTCAAGATTCAAGAATGGAGATGATACATGAACATTTGGACCACATTAGGTGAATTGTTAAACAAATCTGGTCTCTTTCATTATTTTAAACTCCAAAGAAGAAATCCCCTATAGGATGAATGTTAATCATTAAAGCAAACAAACAATCAAACAAAGCTTTATCATTGTTGGTGGGAAAAGTATGTCTTACAGTTAGCAAGACTCATGAGGAACAACAGGAGCACTTCTGGTTGCAAGTAATAATTCTGGTCATTTGATGTTTTCAAGAGGAGACAGAAGAGGTTGAATGGTTTCTCTGGCAGCTTCCTGGCTTAGACTTGAGGATGAACATCAAGTGAAATGCCAGATGGAATGATGCTGACTGAGACATGTTTGCAGACCCTTTAGTTCCTCAGGCTAATTTAGTTATACCCTGCTTCACTGGAGTTCACAAGTTGTTTTTGAAGCAGTAGGGGATCCCAGAGAGCCCAGGTGTATGCTCTCTGCCCACCTTGCCCTATTCAGCTTCCACATTGCCCTGGGTGTGTTCACTACCATGCCAGTTACAGCCATGACAGGGGCTGTCTGTAGTGGATATTGATATCCGAACAAACAAACCAAGAGTCTGGTCTTGATTGCTGATGTCTTTACACTTTGGTTTCCTGTGGCATGTTTGTACAGATGTAATGGTTGGTATTCCCCTGCTTTTAAATAATCATGACCATATTGGGGGGTGGGAGGACAGAACTAATTTGTTGGGAGCTTGCTAGAGAAGCCCCCACTCTGCTGCTGTGGCTTAGCTTCTGTTCAAGCCCTGCTGCCTGACCCACTGCTTGGGATGGTGCCTTCTGTTTCAGTCTGTCCCCTGTGAGAAGAAGGGGTTTGTGATTATTCACTCCATTCAGCCTAAGAAAACTGCCATTAGAGAAACTACTGTATGTAATCACGTCTTGTCTGTAGATTGAATGAACCCTGAACAGCCCACAGAAAACACCTTAAAGGACAAGGACAATGCAGAGAGTGTGAATAAATGACCACCATCTTGATGGATCCTTTGTACAGAAGGATATGTGTCCTAGATATCTCTCATATTCTGTAGTCAAAGAAATGTTCTTTTTTTGCTTCTTTGTATCCTGCTGACCACTTGCTGATGTATTTGTCCAGAGCTGGTGTAGAACAGTCCCTCTCTGACAGGAGGGGACAGAGAGGGACTCTTGTTCACCCTACTGTGAACTTGGTCATAGCCAGTGATTTGGATCATGCCTTGATTCCTGGTAGGCCAAGCTGCTTCAGTTGTGTAAAGCAAGCTGCTTTACAATCAAATGATACTGGGAATTCCTCTATCACTCCGTACATTATGCCTCTCACTCTTATTTCAAACTCTTTCCCCCTCCACATCATGAGCGTTTAAATCCTTCGATGCTATGTGGCCAGCAGGACTGGAGGAGCAGCCTGCTCCAAGCAGGGCTCCCCCTCAGGCTGCTTGCAGTCATATCCAAATGGTGCTGGGGGGGAAAAAAAAGGCTAATTGTATGCTCTCCAATTTTCTCTATTAGGAAGATCAAAAGAATTGCTGCCTTCACTGGCAAATCTCAAGGATGAATTGTGGCAGCCAGACCAGTACTGGTCTGTGTTGAACTGTAGTCACCTAGAATAAATCAGCACTAATTGCAGTCTAGGGCTGTGATTCCAGAGGGGCTGTTTAAGCACCACACAGTGACCCTGAGTACCTGGCTGGTAAGGCCAGTGGTGAAACAACCAGGGACCTCAGGAGGCACAAGGCTGAGGCTGCACCCTTGCCAGCTTTAAAGCCTTCATGTTACCTCTGAGAGGAAACAGGGGGGCTACAGAGATGTGGTGAGCGCTGTGATCCCATCAGCAGCAGTGTGTAGCTGCCCCAGTGTTGTGAGATCCAGAGGGAAGGTGATACCTTGGCTTGCTGGCCACTGGAGACCTGGCACAGAGTTGCTCTGGTGGCCTTGGAGAAGGTGGGCTGGCTGCTGGTTCAGGTTCTCATTCTTTCCCAGCTTCACCCATGGCAAGGTCTGCCACCCACTGTGAGAGGGGCAATCTGTGTCTGGCTGTGGCACCAGCCAGACTGACAGTGTCCACCATGGCCAAGCAAATTTTTCTTCTCTTGCTCTCACCTGAGATGATTCCTCATCTTCTTCTGTGCCTCCCTCCAGAGGCAGTGGGTGCAGCCATATGGGTGACCTTATGTTAACATGAATTTGTCATGTTTGTTACAGGAATGCAGAAGGATCAGCAAAAAATGGTGTCCACAATACAAAAATATTTCTATTAAATCAAATTTCATTTGAATTTTATTCTTTTTGAAACTACCTTTGAAATTAATGCAGTTGAAATATGTGTATGTAATTTGGGATTTTCCTTATGAAGGACAGGAAGGAAAAGAAAAAGTCCGTTTAAAATCCTGACTAGCCTGAAGACTCAAACACTGGACAATGTTGAATAAAGTTTCCTTACTGCTATGAAGAGTTCACTTTTTCTTCAGAAAAACGAGGCAAAGATTGGGCAAAATGTTTGGTACAAAGGCACAAATGTGAACTACAGGAAAGCAAAGGGGATGAGCCACCTTCCTCTCGCTTGTCCATGAGGAAACGCTACCGAGAACTGTGGGCATGAGTTGAACTAAAATGGCTGTGGTAAGTACATGGCTTGAGCTGTGGTGAGGACCGGACAGAGCAAGCCCAACTGCTCCTTTCTGTGCTCACACCCACCCTGCCAGGCTCAGTGGGAAAGGCATCCCTGTGCATTTAAATAAGCAGCTGGAAAGTCAAGCAAGCAGGGTGCCAGGGCAGGGCAGGGGGCAGTGGGGCTGGGCTGGAAATGGGTGCTCCCTGCCCAGAACTGCAAGGAGGGTGGTTGGTGCTGCACTGCCTCTTCCTAGGACCCACGTAAGGACCAGGTGATGCCTCCCGTGCCATAGGGGATGGGAGTGTGTGGCCAAGCTTTGTCCTTGCAAGCTGAAGAGTTGGCAGTGCATACCATTTGCTCTGTTCTTAAGAGAAATTAAAAGCAACCCTCCATCAGCGGTTAAATGTGATGCTGAGAAGCTGACACCAATCACTCCTGCACTTGACCCCTTCAGAGCGATTTATAAACACCAGATAACTAATCCTTCCCACACGGCTGGGGGAAGGAGTAGGCAGGGATTTCCCTTCTTATCTGCCACCTCTGCTTTTTAAGAAGAGATGGGAGGTAGGATCCTGCACCTATTTTTTCAAGGTGACAGCAGCCAGGAGCGTGCCTGGTCTTTGTCCATCTGATGCTGTGGGAGATGGTGTGGCATGGGGCAGCATGGCCAAGCAGGGCACAGGTAAGGGCCACAGCCTTGGCTGAGGAGATTTGTAAGTAGCACACCCTGTTGCTGTGCTTTTTATATACAATCGGAAATGTCTCAAGGCCAGATGCTCAGCTGGTGTAAATCAGTGGAACGCTGCAGATTTATACCAGCTGGAGAGCTGGCCCCTGTACCCCAGTGGGAAGGGGATGGGGGAAAGGGAGAGAGGCTGTTTCTGGTAACCTCTCCACCAACCTTCCTTCTGGGTAAATATCTCCATATGTTAACAAGTGCTAATTAAAACCAAAAGCACAGAGGAGCTCTCAGGATGAGTGTGTAACAGGAGCGCTCCAGGATCTTGCACTGCTGTAATCTTTCTCCTCCCCCTGGATCTCACCTTTTATTTGGTGTTGCACCTCCCTGGCTGATTCGACCTTTCTTCTGGTGCTCTTCATTGGAATTTTGCCATGCATCCAGTATTGCTCTGATGGGTGTAATGCTGGTGTCTACAGAAACTGGGGAGGCAACCCCAGATGTTTACTGGTCAAGGGTGAAAAAAATGTTTTGTTGCACTGTGCCTTGTAGTCTTGTAGTCATGTAAGTAACTGTGCTTATTTATCAGGAAATTTTTGGGAAGGGATTCTGGAAATGCCACTTCTTTTTTGGTCTCCAGGTGACCACCACCTTCTCTGTGGACTGAGACAGCTCTGAGTGTGATTGCTTCTGGGGGACATCGAGCATTATCCTTAAAAAAAAGGCTTGAATATTTCTGATGCTCTGCAGTTAATAATAAATAAACACAAGTTTGCCCTTGAGGTGAAGAGAAAATTTTGGAAGTGGATGTTCAAAATCTGTTTGTACAAGGGCTAGAGTATCTCCAGGGGAGGCTGTGCGTTGGAGTTGTTGGGATGGTATTAAAGAGTGACATTTTCAAAGTGATCTGATTCCTTCACTGCCAATAATGGCAGTTGCACTTTTGTGAAGATGTAGGGATAAATGTATTACATATTCTCAATGCATCATTTCATAGCCAAAGCTTTCTGGGGAAAATTCAAGTACACATGATATGTTTCCGCAGAGACTCTAGCACTTCACAAAGGGGTCTGTTCATTGATTAGTGAGTCACTGATGTGTTCTCCTTTATTCAAAACCCTCAGGATTTATTAATTTATTTTTTTAAAGTTGTCATTATTTGCATTTGATAGAGCTGGCTTATGTGTTTGCATTAGAAATAGACTCAAGAGAATTGCAGCAAATTATGATGGCAGTGTAACAAATAGAGCTACATGTATTCAGATACAACAAACAGCCTCTTTTTTTTTTTTTTTTTTCAGTAAGAGCATGTTCCTACTGTCTCTAAACCAGTGGCAAAAATCCTGTTGGCTCTTTGTGGGTCTGAATTGGGTACAAAATACTATTTCCCCACCCCATCAAGCCAGCCTAACAATTTTGCAGTAGTAGAAAGTTGGGACATGGAAGAAAATAGGGGTGAATGAAAACGAAAGCAACAGTTCAGTGTTTGGGCTGTACACAAAAAGAATGTAATGTAGGTACTCCAAAGAATGGGAAGAAGGAAGGTCTTTAATAAACCTCGACTTGCTCAGAAATGCCCAAAAGATGAGACTACTTTTAACTTTTGTATTGTCTTCTCATCAGTTTTTGCAGCCTTCTGTTCCTGAAGCATTTGGCTTGGATATGTTTATGGACATTGCTATCTATTACTCCAGATCTAGCTTTTGCCTCAAGTGACTCTTACGGTGAGCAAATTAGCACTGAAGCCAAATTAGTTTTGTTGTGATGGCTCTGCAGCAGGTACAGCTTTTGTAAACAGATGCTGCAAGAGAGGTAGGTTTTTTGCATCACTCTAGATCTCTTGAGAACTAAAGTGTTCAGGTAAATAACTGAGAGACAAAAGAAACAGTTATATGAGAAGTATTCTCAGACTGTCTCCTCTTAGAAATTCATTACTTGTAATCTCTCTCCCTTTTCTAGAATGTTTGGCTGAAATCATAGCACATTAATTCCTTTTCCATATGCTTAGCTGAAATCCATTTCTTCCATGCCATGTGTAACTCAAGTGGCTAACAACCGAATTTTGAACTTTTATATTCATAGACAAGTGTCAGCCAAGTTGTTTATTTGTTTTTAGTGCACTTCTTCCAACATTTCTGTAGTGCATATTTCATTTTTGAAAATACTGTAAGCATGATCTACAGCCCTGCCAAACCCCTTAGTATTATGTGGTTCTTCCAGAAGCTGCAAGTCCTGCTGAAGGCTGGAGCTTCCTTGCCCTCCTGCATGAGTAGCACAGCCCCTTTTCTTTTGCCTCACTAACCTTTCTGTATTGCTGAAGGGCTGGCCAATCTCTTTCATCACCTGCTGGTAGGTGTTTAGTAATATGGGCATTCATTTTCAAATCTTGTGAACTACAGTGATCGGTGAATACTGTATTCTTCTAAAATAATGAGCTGTTTTCATCTGGGAAATGGCAGCAGTGGGTGCCTACTTTTTTTGGCCTGTTGTATACAGTGTCTCTCCTGTTGTCTGCAGGATGGCTCAGTAGCACACATACTCCTTCAAAGTAGTCGGGTTGGTGAAAGCCTCCCAGAAGTATATTTCACTCTACAGCATCTCACTTTGCCATGGGCATTAATTTTTCCTATTTTTTTTTCCTTTCTTTTTTTTTTTTTTTTCCCACCCTGGGGTGGGCCACAGGGCTGTGGACCAGCCGTCTGCCAGAAATCAGTGAAATCTGTGGGTATATTATTTCACTCCCCAGCTGTATCGTTTCCACCCAGGCCTTGATGAGCAGCATGTGGAGCAGTGTTGCTGTGAGGTGGGCTGGGGTCCAACAACTGGCAGATTGCAGCTTGTTTCAGATTCTGTCCAGTTTTGTTGGCCTCCCTGGGCACAAACTTGAACATAGGAAGTTCTGTCTAAACATGAGGAGGAACTTCTTTTCTTTGAAGGTGGCAGACCACTGGAACAGGGTGTTCAGAGTTGCTATCTCTGGAGACACTCAAAAGCCACCTGGACCTCACCCTGTGTAACCTGCTCTAGGTGAACCTTCTCTGGCAGGAGGATTGGACTAGATGATCTCCAGAGGCTCCTTCCAACCCTGACCATTCTGCGATTCTGTGTTCTGGAGGTGTAGGAGCCTATGTTGCTGATCAAGCTGAAACTTGTGTTACTGGTCTTCAGCTGTAGTTGCTCTGGAGGCCTTAAAAGCACTGATGCTGGCAAAGCGGAAGCATTCACATCACAGTCACTGATAGGCTCTACAAGTTGAAGAACCTAGGAATTAAATCCAGACCTACAACCACAATGGAAGTGATGCCAATATCAAAGTAGAGAAGGGCTTTGGCTCTGGGCTGGCACTGAGTTCATGAACCACGCATCACTGTGATCTCTGGCACAGGGGAAGAAATCACCACCAAATAATCTACTGTGTATTACTACAAGGTGTTATGCTTGTAGGACATAAGCAATCTCCAGGATATACCATGAGCATCAACACAGCCTTTGCTACACCTCATCTCAGCAGCAGTACCAATACCAATGCTGAAATACTGATGAGCAACCATTTGCATTATTTCCATACTGTGTCTCTCCATGGTGTGTGAAAGATCCCATTTCCACATCTTACCCACTCCTGATGGACTTCAGCAGCCACAGTGCTGGCACAAGTGATGAATAAAGGGGATTATTTGAAGGAAATAACCTAAACCTAATCTACAGCTGAAATCTTACCACAGTGGGCTGCTGCCGAAGGGAACAAAAGCTGCTTAGTGTTCATCAGTACAATTTCGGTGGACAAGCGGTAATGGACTTCACCCTAGGCTTGCATCTTAAGCCAATTGCTGTGCAGATAAAAGCAGCCCTTTCAAGCTGTTCCGCTGGCTTTTAAAAGCAAAACTGAGAAGGCTTCACTAGGGAACTTGATCTCTTGTAGTGTTTATTCTCACCAACCAAGAGCAGCAATTAATATCTCTTTCAGATGGTGAGAATCTCTTTCAGATGGTGAGAATAAACAGTCTTGTAGACATGCAGAGGAAATGGAAATGACATACGAATTTTAATTAACCTACTTCTTCTCAGCTTTGCTGCATGATGCCAAAATATAGTGATATGGATCCTTCAGTTACAGACCCTGCCATCTTCCTGGGCTGCTGACTTTAGCGGAAAGCAGGTGAGTTTCACATGTGTTACCTGAGATCCAGGTGTTTGGGTTTATTACCAACAAAGGTGCCCAAATCCTCAGTGCTTTTGCTCTATTGAGATACATTTTTATGTATTTGCCTAACAAAATGAAGATAACCCTTTTTAAATAGAACCATATGACTGAAGCTCTCTAAATGACATCATTTATTGTGATAACTCTGACCATTGCTCTCATTACAGTCTCAAGCAGTGCTTGGTCTTTCCTGGTTGCTTTGTGTGCATTGATATAAAACAGTATGGCAGAAAATCTGATGTCATCTGCAGCTGCCGTGCCATATTTCAAAGGAGAACACATTAACCCTTTTTAATAAAATCTGTTATGCAAAAGACAAATGTCATCTTGTCTGAACTGCGTATTCAGCCTCATTATGTACATCTGTACCCTCTTGCCAGCCCCAGTTCTCACTGGGGTGAACTGGCACTGCTTCATGGAAGTCAGAAAAGCTGGCAGCAGTGAGACCCTTTTCCTTGAACTATACTTTATTTTATCAACTTCATGTCCTTCAACATCTGGTACCATAAAAGTGTTCAGCCACAGAGATGGGGTTTCTATAAATGTATTTCTCCCATAAGGAGATTGACAGCATTCAAGTCATAAAGTGCTTTGGAGCCTTGTGGGAGGAGGGAGGAACAAGGTGAGGGGGGAGGCAAGGTGTCTTATTTCCCCTCTCACCTCCTTCATCTCAAGTCCTGATGTCCTCCAGGATGTGTTTTTAGTGTTAATGGCAGAGGTGCTCCAAAGCACTGGTAAATGTGGGCCCCAGATGTGCTAATACAGCCCGGTCCCGGAAGGGGAATGCATGTATTATCTCACTCACCAGGGCATAGCTCTGACAGCTTCAGTTTAGCCTAAATCTCTGCTCCTGAATTTCTGCCCTCACCCCCATCCACTGGCCCTGGCTGGGCATCCCCCCCTGACCCTGCCACCATGGCACAGCAGCTGTAAGCTGAGGGAGCATTAGTGGCTTTTGCAATGGCTCATTTGCCCCCTGAACACTTTGAGCAGCCTCATATGCCAGCATTGTTGCTGCAAGAGGAGGAGGTCAGGGTAGCTGTAAAACAAGACAGCACACTGGAGTAAGCAGCCATTCAGCAGTCAGCGGTTCTGCCTTTAATCTGCTTTGCAGGTTGTGTAGATTGAAGAAAAAAAAGAACATTACTGTCCCCTTTCCATACAACCCTTACCATGTAGACAGGCTCATGGGTGACTAGAGGTACCAAAAAAGTCACTGTGGGAAAGTTGTAGGCATATATAACATGGATTAGTGTCACATAAGGTGAGGACATTGCCTGTTCTTTTGTTCCTCAACATACAGCCCTTGTGATCTGCAGCATGTGCTACTGTACTATTGATTTACTGCTTGATTATAATGACATTTCATAACACAAGTGTTATTAAAGACCTGTTAATCTTGCTTCTCAAAATGTTCGAGCAAAATGCTTTGCGTTTATCTTTAAGTCCGTATTTAAATAAACTCCAATGACTTGCTGTATTGAGGTTTTAATTACCAGTTGCTCTCCTCAGCTCAGGGCCTTCACACTCTTAAGGGATTTCTGAAGTTTTACTACAGCCCTACGACACGTACAGTATTTCTCTCTCACCCCTTCTCTCTCTTTGTCACTCTCAATCCCAACGCAAAGAGGACAAATACCTTCTGAAGTATGCTTGACTCAAACCTAAGTGGATTTCACTGAGGTTTTTAAGGGAGCTATTCTATGGTGGATTAACAGCCGTCCTTGCCAATTAGCATAGAAAATGTTTTTTAGCATACAGGACACTGATGAGTGAGGACTATGTGTACCAGCCATGTAGTCCTTGTTATTAAACATCTACGTTATGCCAGAGGTGGCAAGAATCTTAGAGTCCCATTGTCCGG
>NW_009953786.1:10793867-10809408 GCF_000747805.2 Chaetura pelagica
CAGGAATGATATGGTATCTTCAGTTGTTTGTATGGCAGTAATATTTTCAACAGTATTATCTAGTTAATTTTTTTCTATTGTTGTTATTTAGTTAACATGTTTAGGGAGGTTGTTTTTAAATAACAATACACTTTGAGATACTTCATGAGGATATGCAATTATTTCTGCTGTTACCATCTGTGAATGCTTTTATGCAGAAAGAGGTGCTGAACTAAGGTTTTCTCCGTGTTGTGCCCTATCTGTGAGGAAAAGTGTGTCTTAGCAGCCTGACACAAAACTCCTTAATCCGAATCGAAAGGCTCCTACGACCTAGTACCAGAAGGTTCCCATTAAATGATTGCACTGAGGCCTTGACTGTGTATCTAGTATTTGCAGTTTTACTTTATTCAGAATCTGGTTTCAGCTCAACAACTGTAAACAGCCTTGTAGATGATGTTTTCTGTTAAATGTAGTCTTACCTCTAGCTTAAGTCTGCAGTGGCCCAGGCACAGAACATGTATCCTTTAACTGGGACTTTGACATTTTTAAAAGTCAGAGAAAATTGGATTAGAAACTCTAAAAGTGTCTAAAGCCCTTCTTCCCCTTGTAGTGTTTGAAACGGGCTGCTTGCCTTTCTTGGAATGTTTGCAAAGTCTTTTCCTGCTGAGATTTTGTACTTCTTACAGAATATTAGCAAATATTAAGAAAAAGTAGTTGATTAAAGGTAACCAGGCATCTCATATTTTTGTGTGGTGCTCTGTTTCTTATGATTGTTAAAGAGAAGGTGATTGTTTTTTTAAGAGTTCTTAGACAGCTTGTGTGTCTGTTTTCCCCTGGAGAGGTGGAAGTCAGTGGAAGACGGTAAAGCTGACTTATGTTTACCAGGATGAGAGCCTGCAGGCCAGCCACTACCACTGAGCAGCCCATGTGCTTTAAGTTTACACCTTTGTGTAGAAAACTCACAAGCTGCTTTGTGCTGTCTTGTTTGTATCCATCCATAACCTGACTGTGATTTTTTTTTTAAATTATTTTTCATTTTAGTTACAACAGTATGAAAATTTATGTTGATTTTGGTCAAGGTGGAGAGGAATTGGTTCTGTTAAACTGAAACCATCCAGCTGGCTGTACACAGGCAAGTTTGCCATCAGTCTGATGGCATCAGTCTGATTTAAACCTTCAGTATAGGATTTCTTAGGGTTAATTAGGCTGGAGTAGCTTTATGAACAGAGACCCCGTGCTGCCTTAAACCCCCATAGACAAGTTTGATTTTGTGAAAAATGCCGTGATTCTTCTTGCAGCAAAGGGGCCCAATTAAACAAGGACCGGTTGTGAATAGAAAAGGCCTGGGAAGGAGGAGAACCATGAGGATGGCAAGAGACCGTTCACAATGCTAAAATGAAGTTGAAGCTCTTTGGGTTTGGCTGTAAATTGTGAAGGCAGTGGTGGGTGTCAGAGAACTCCCAGATGTAGGCATTGGCGACTCGCATCACTGTTTTATTAGTACTCCAACTCACTGCTCATTTAGCAGGGCAGGTAGAATAACCACAGGTGGTTTTCACTGCTCCTGGGTAGCAGAGGTATGAACACCTGTCATATTTAAGCTAGGGAATTCCTCCTGTGAGCTTGCTACTGGTGGAAACTTCCCAATGCGCAAATTCCCTCCTTTGTATGCTGGACTTCCAGAGTCTGGAAACCAAACACTCTGATTTCTTTCTCTCACAGTGCCGACACTGAAATACTTTTTTTTTTCCCACCACAGGGTGATTTTTGATGTTGTTGTTGATGATTGTTTTCATTTTTTGTGTTTTCTTTTATGGCTTTGAGTCAGCTGTCTTAAAAGAGGAAGGTTTGGCCATCTGGTTCTGGGAACAATCAGCATCTAAGAGGCATGGCTGGTTTGCACATCATTTCAGGCCTGGTTAAAATAAACAGAACCATCATCCTTAGAAAATAAAATGCACCAGATGTAGAAAAACCTCCAGCTCTGTAAAGAGAGGGTGAAATTTATGCAGCACTTGAGAGAGATCTAGGGATTAACGGAGGGGTGTTATAAAACTAAATTCTAGTTTCATATACTTCTGATGCCTTGTCTTGAAAGGGGAAGGGTGGAAGAGAAAAACCTCAGCTAAGAACCTAAGGGAAAACAGAACCCTGCAATCGCAGGCGCCCCATCAGAAGAGTTTTCTTTTTTTTTTTTTTTTTTTAAATAATTTTCTCCCCAATATGTTGATTCTGTAGGTGTGGTATATAAATCACCCCTCCGACAGGGAATGTTCTGTGAGCTGGCCATGAATTGCCATACACAGGAAAGCGTAATTAGAGGGAGCCACCAGAAAGACCTGCACAGCCCCTTTCTGCGGGACTCAAGGGCAGGAATGCTGCTCTTTCAGCCGGCATTGTTCCCCTCCCCATTCAGCTGGAGTGGGAGACTGTTAAAATTTCCCCCAGTCCTCAGCCTGCTGGTGCTGCTCATTCCTCCTCTTAAGTGGTCATGTAGTTTTGTTTCTTTTTTTTTTTCCTTTCCTTTTTTTTTTAATTTTTTCTTTTTTTAAGGTCGATGTAACTCCTGTTAACCTGTGGGCTTCCGTATGCATTATCTTTTTTTCTTTTTTTCTGTGACAAACTTTAAGCCTTCTTACCCTCTCTTTCCTTCCAAGTAGCCTTTACCCTGCTTGTGTGAGCAACTGACAAAGAGAATAAATAATTTCTTAGCCTTTCAGTGTTTAACTGCTTCTGGTTTTGTGAGTGGCCTTTGCACCTGTTGTGATAAGCAGAGTTCTCTTCACAGCAGCACTGAAAGGGTGGCAGTCTTTTTTTTTTTTTTCCTTCTTTTTCCTCCCCCCTCCTTTAAACTTACCCTTTCTTTCAGTGAATACCAATAATTAAGGCAAAGGCTTGAGTCTGCAGTGGATTCTTTAGCCTTACAAAACCTAGTATTTATACAGATTAAAATTAACAGGGAGGCCGAGGCACCTTTCTCACCGGCTTGTTGAGAACTGTCTGGAGCAGACTTGTCACGTGAACACAACAGGATGGCCAGTTCACTTAACTAAATTTGGCTTTGGCTTTGCCCCACCCAGTCTTGTCTGTCCTGTTTATACCTCCAAAACGTATTCCCCTTGTGTGAACTTGCTTCATCATGTGCGACAAAGTGTACAAAATAACGCGCCGTCAAGGATAAAAATAAATCACTGCTATTTAGCATTTTTCAAAATGTGCATTTTAATGTGCTTTTTAGTATGTCCCTCCTCTCTCTAATTTGCCAAATACCTGTAGATGTGGAGCTTTAGTTGCTGAGGTTTTGTCTGCTAGGGGCTGCACTCCTGTGCTTTGGTGGGTTCTCCCTTCTGTGCTCAGTGTGCCAGCTCCAAACCTAGAGGACTCTGAGCACTTGGGGAAGGGTGACCCCAGTACCTTCAGTGTCTGATCCCCAGCACAGGTCTAAAAAAGGGCACAGTGGACCAGGAATTAAAAAAAAAAAAAGAGTGGAAGGGCTACCCAGCTGCTCGCACAATGCAAGAGAAGGCCTTGGCTGCTGTTCAAAGCCACTCTGAGTGAGTGTTTCAATTTAATTCTAAATTAAAAGCAGCCAGTGTTGTATAGCACAGGGAAAAGATTATGTATTAATGCTTTTTCCCCCTGACATAATCCTAATGATCGCACTAAAATAAATAGAAGTTAAGCCTTCTTCCTCTCTTTCTCCCGTTGCTGTATTATGCAGTGGCGACCAGCCAGGTTTTCATAGGTGAAGAGATGACAGAAGAGGTCCCAGAACTGCCAGGCTGAGAGGGGGATCACGGGCTGCCAAGCTCCGCTTCGGCCTTCTCCCTCCTCCTCCGTTCAAGCCCCTGTTGAAAAACAAGTAAGAGAAGAAGCCCTTGAGCAAAAAGTCTTAAGTAAAATTGAAGTTGCCAGGACAAAGAAGTGGAGGGTCGTGAGGCAGTGACTAACATGTCTGTGTGTGTTTGTGGAGGGGTGAGACGAGTCTGACTGCTCCTCCAGAAACCTGAGTGTTGGTTCTGTGGGAGCAGGTAAGTGATGCCTTGCTGTGCTCCTACTGGAATGTCTGTCTTGTCAGGGGCTGGTAGTGATAAATGGTACCTCTTGGGGACCTCTGTGTTTATGTTTCTCCAGGCAGGGGGGCAGGGACTGTCCTCATTGGTAGAGGGATAAGGAGATCTGGGTGCAGCAGGCTGTGGCAGGAAGGCAGGCGGGCTCTGGCCAGCCCACCTAGTACCCAAAAAGCACCAAAAACACCCATGTGGTGCAAATTGGTGCTCCAGGTGCAATGTCATGTAGCATGTGGAAGCTGGGAGAAGACAAGTCAAGAGACTGGATACACAGTGTTCTGTGTTAGCACTTGCCAGGCAGCTCACTGAACTTCCTTTCCATCTGCCTGCAGTATCCCAAACTCCTGTGACTCCCATCTAACATCTCGTGTCCCTCTCCTGTTGGCCGGGTAGAAACAGCATGGGGGACCTGCTCATGTTGTGAGGTCGCCAGTGACAGGGCAGAGCACTTGCTGGCGTGTCCCAGGCCTGGGGCGAGAGATGGTCCCCTCTTCTCTGGCAACCCTGGTGGTGCTTCTGGTGGGAGCTCTTCAGCTGCTGTGAGGCTGGAACACCTGGATGTCAACACACATGTTAAGATGACCTGAGCAAGCAGGGTTTAATGTTTAAGCCAGTGCTTGGGTTGTGTCCCTCCTACCCGTCTTGCTGAATTGCAAAGAGGGAGAAGAATTTAACTTCTGTGGCTATTTCACAAATTTCTATGTTCCCCTTGCTTTCCTGATTTGATGTGGCAGGGCCCGACATCATGTCGTTGTCCATCTGTGCCTGCCCTGTGCTTTCACTTGAGATACAGGAGAACTGTTGGAAATGCTTTATTAAAATACTACCCAGACCCAGCCTTGCCAGGTGCCTGGCCTTTGTGCTAAGCTGCAGTCCCATATAGCTCCTACCCCAGGTGCCTGCACACCTCCTGCTGCCTCCCAGCCTGGCTGGCAGCAATCTTCTGGTGTAACTGGAATAGTCTGAAATAAGGATTGTGCCGGGAAATCACACAGGAAGGTTGTGACAGAAACAGAAAATTACATTTCCTAGCTTCTGATACTACCCTGTAAGTCACAAGCTTTCACTCTTCTAAACATATGCCAATATGTTTATGAATTTATGAATTGCTCATGCATTTTCTGCCTGCTGGTCAAGGGCAAATAAATATTAGTTACCAGCCTTGGAGACACCAGCATCTAAATTAAATTTTCCCTTTGATTAGAAGTACTTTATTTGGGAGAAACTGCCTGCTAGCCCTAAACACTAGAGCAAGCCCTGCAGAGAAACCCACGTGCACAGCCATCCTTGGCCAAATGTATGGGAAGGGGTGTCCAACCATGCAGCTCTCTTTGGAGGATCTGGGCCTGAAAATAGAAACTATCCTAGAAAACTTAATGAGGATCCATAAAACCTGGGTATATATTTAGAAAATCTAGTGAACTTGCCTTCAGCTTGAAACAAGGAGATACCATATAAAGCCCAGGATATTTCTGCAGCTTGTCCTAGAATGAGAAAGCAAGGGCCAAAAGGATACAAAAGAGGAAAAACACTTGTATCACAGATGAAGCTATTCTTGGCAGGTTTGTGGCTTGGCGGCTCTGTTTTCTGTCACGCAGGATCCTCTGTGATGTGCATTTGATTAAAGCTCAGTAAGCATTTACATGCAAAGTCCTAAGAGTGTATTTCTGAGGCTGCTGAGCCTCTATTGCTCTTGCATGAATTATGCTACAGAATCAGTGGAGCCACAATTCTACATTTCTGGGGCAACATCCAAAGAGACCTGCCCGCAGCAGCCTGGCAAGGCGTGGAAAGGTAGCTACTTCAGTTGAGAAGGAAGTGATGGCAGAGGTTAATTCTGCCAACAGAGAAATGGACACACGTGTACAGATTTAGTTTGAAGGGAGTGGGGGGGAAGGGAATAAACCACATCCCTTCCTTCCTGCCCACCTTATCTTTAATTTAAAGATGATGGATTGATTACCATTTGTTATGGTAAGTCCATATGTGTACAGATCCAACAGTAGGATTAGGTTCCTCCTCCTTTGTTATTCGAAGTCAATCACAGTTCATTAAATCTCCCTCATCAGTTCCACCACCTGCTCCTCTTCCTTCCCTGACCCGAAGTCACATGCCCATTTACCCTCTTCCCTTTGTTTTCTGTTTGTTTCTCTTTTAATTACATCTCTTGATCTTTTCCCCATCAATTATTTTGAGGAGAAAATTGGTCAGGAAACATCAATGCAAATGAAATGGTGGTTACGAATAGAAACAAAGAAATGTTTGGGGGATCTTTCTTTTTCATTTTCTGAACAGCTTTCGACTTGTGCTTGAGATCCCAGCATACTCTTTTCCCAGGGCATGAACCAGCATAAGAACAGGGTCCATCATTCCTTACTCACCTCTGCAAATGTTCAGTGAAAGATTTAACAAGCTCCTCCAGGGCTCAGTGGAAGTTCTCAGCTCCTGCTGTAACTGTGACAGATCTCAAGCTTGGCAATGTCAGACCATGGCTGCACACATATGGAAAACCCAGGACTCACAGCAAATTCAATGTAGATGAAGACCCAGTCCTTCCCTTGGTTTCCTGTGTGCAGCCAGGCATCTGGACTGCAGGGCAGAGCTTGTTTGCAGGACAGCCTTTGCCCCTGGTTGTAGCCTGGTGAAATAGCTCAATGGATTTAATCAACAGGGTTTAAGATTAATAGGTGTTGCAGTCTCTTCTCAGGACCCCAGCTTAGGTGCAGGCAGTGGTGGGTTGGTGCTGTGCTGAGATGTGCTCAACAAGCCCACCACAGGTTGCACTGCTGTGGGTAAGCCGGGTGCATGGGCTCTGCTGTGGAGGCCCAGAGGGGTGGGAGTAACCAGGAACAGCTGAAGTAAGGTTAAAAACACATTAAAAGCTTTTGAGCACTCATCTGACCAGAGCCCTGTATCTCTCTTGCAAAACAATGTTGAAAAGCATGCAGCTTTTTCGCTCAGGTGAGGAGACAAGTCTTGACCTTGCTGTGTGGGGCACCCTCCGGCGTGTTGGTGTTGGGGGAGCTGTGCAGAAAGGCAAGCAGGGGAGAAGGTGTTTTTTCTTCTCTCAGTAGACAAGCCTCAGAACAGCCTTAGACCAAGCTCTGAAGTTCAACCAGCTTTTTGGCAGGCCTGAACTCATCCCTTTTTTTTTTTTTTTTTTCCCCTGGGTCACTAGAAATTCACTTTCTCACACCCATCTCCTTACTTTGAAATTGTCTGTGCTGCCTCTTTGCAACAGAAAAACAGGCGCATGTGGGTTTAGATGTTGTTTAATCCCTAAATGGAAAAATAACCACAGAAGCCAGGTGGCAATTTTCAAGTTTTATGCCCGTTCTCTGGGGTCAAGATGTAAAGAAATCCATATGTTTGTGTTCATAGGTGCATATGAGCAAGTAAGCCTTGTGTCTCACTTAACTCCTCGCATCCGCTTCTCTAAGTGCCGCCCTGGACTAGTCACAGGGCTGTGTGCTGGGGTCACTGTAGTGCCTTGATCTTTGTGTTCTGATAATGTTTTTTAAAGTTTTGGTAAAAGTTCATCCAGCACTGTTGTGCCAAAAGATGGGTTAGTATTATTTGAGGTATTTCAGATACAGAGCTTAATTAACCTAGGCAGTGTGGAGCATGGCCAGGTGACTCTTAAAGGAATAACAGTCCAGTGATTGAGTTCATTTTGGATAAGCAGTTGATGGCGTGGATGGTTCAGCTGAATTTAATTCAAACCTCATAAATTTGCACATGGCTGGGAAGCCAAGAGAGAGTCTGTTTTCCAGAGATCTTGATGTGTGTTGTCTTTCCCAATGCCTCATGTGGAATCAGCTTTCTCCTGCCGTTTCAGTGCTTTTGATTTTGTCCCCAATGGCAACTCAGCAGCAGGACAGCAGGCCAAGGGAAGCAGGCTTGAAGCCCAAGTGCGTGCTCCAACCAGAGGGGAGTGAAGGAGAGGAGGCGTGGGTCTGGAAGCCTGTTTCCCCACACTCCACAAAATATAAAGATGGTTAAATTAGAAGGTGATTGATGGATTTGTTTGTCTTTTTCTCAATAGATCCCAGAAAAACAGTTGACAATGGGGGAAGAGAGCCGAGCTGATGAATCTCGAAATGATCATCCCCTTTCTGGGCTCAGCTGTCAGTGCGGGGTAATGCTCCCTTACTGTATGGCTGGCAGGTCAGGACTGCTGGATCAGATAATTTATGAGCAACTTCTTTTTGTTCTTTTCCTTTCTGTTTGGGTCTTGAAACAAACTTGTGATCATTGCCGTGAGCTGATTTCGGATTTGGGTTAGGCTTATTTTCCAAGCACCTCTCTGGTGTGCAGCAGTAAATCATTGGAAAGGGTGCAGGAGATGAAAGGCAATGGGATTACCCTGTTCAGTAAACAGGGGTGGGAGAGGGCTGTGTATCCCCTGCCTGGGCACCAAAGCTCTTCAGCACTGTGTGCTTAAAGGGCTCCAGCTTGTGTAATGGCTTATGAGTTAGTGACATGCCAAGTTACTAGTCTGATGGAGCCCCAAAAGCCAGAAGGCTGTTCTTTCTCTTTCTGGGCAGTGCTGTCAGCAGGCTCAGTGGTTCCCAAGTGCAGGTGAGGTGCTACTGTGCAATATCTTTGTTTTCATACTTAGTAGGCTTTAATTTAAAAGGCCTGTTTGTTTCCAGAAACTCATGTTTGGTTTGTTTTTGCCTGAAGATGGTAGAGAGTTTTTTTCAGGGATCCAAGAGATGATAAAATAATAAGGGAGTATGTGCAAAATTATCAGAAAGTGGCTGTGTTCAGAGCCTTACTACATTTTTTGCTGGGAGAAAACCAGAAAAATACCTTCATTCAGCTGCAGAGGCATTGCAAAGTGGCACAAGTTTTTATTCAGGGATTCACAGTGACCCACATGCTCCCTCTATTTGTTTGTTCTTTGGTTCTGGAAAAAGGATAACTGTGATGGTTTAAAAATACTTATTTTAAATTAATCCAAATCTAAAATTCAGATCCATAGATCCACCTGTGCAGTTTCCCTCCTGCCTGGTTGTTTTGGGATATTCTGGGTGAGCAGCAATGGGTTTTGCCAGATGCCAGGACAGCAACACGCCTGAGACAAGTCTGCCTGTAGGCTCAGATCTGAATCAAAACTTGTAAAGCTGGTTCTACGATGGGTCAAGCCCAAATCAGGTTTTGTGGCAAGGATATTGATCTAGCTTTGGGTCAGGGAGCAAAACTTTGCTGTGAACATGTAGATGTGTTCAGTGAGTGGGGAACAGGATGTGCACAACCCATGAGACACTGGCATGTGAGCATTTTGCATACCTATCAGTTTGAAACAAGCATATGACTGTGACATATTTTGTAGGTAATATAAAAAACCACATTTGGGCAATCCCCCTCATGCCTGAAATACACCACTTTTTAAGGTAAGTTATGAATTCTTGAAAAAAAAATTCCCCCTTCAAGCTCTTAGTCTGTCTCAGGAAACCACACTACTATATTGACTGGCAAAAAAGCAGTATGTCTTTCAGTGTGTGACAAAACACAAACTCTCATTTCTTTCCATCCCCAGCCAAACATAACAGCCACACAGTGTTCTTGTAGTTTCTTTAAATCCTAGGTGAAGGTTTCAATGCCCAAAATAAATGTGAAGGAGTTTTAAGGGTCTTTTTATTTTTTCATACTAGTTCCTTGAAAATCCCAAAAGGGGAATACAGAAGAGGGAAAAATATTACTTTTGTAGCATTAGGAACCCAGTCTTGCCTGCTTTGGGCACATGAGAAGAGACATTGAACTTAATGAGATTATTCATGTGCAGAAAGGTTGTTGGATCAGACCCCATCTTTGTAAAATATTTAATTACATACTATCAGAATCATGTCAGCTATGAAAAAAGCAATAAAAATACTAAAGTGTGTCAGTGAGCAGTAGTAGTAACTGTAGTGATATAAATCCGTTAAGATTTTACATGTATCTCATGTACACAGAAGACAGCAAGTCTGTACTGGTTAATAATTTGCAAACAGTACAGCAGCATCATAGTGCACATTCAAGCAAATTATTATGCCTGTTTTGCCAATTAGTACTCAAATTAGGCTATGTGATGCCTTCCTCCATGCTTTGGGTGAGGAAGGGGAGTCACAGGCGCATCTGTTGCTACTGTGTTCTCCAGTTGGTGCTCAGGCATTGTCTTCCTTGCTACAAAGGTGAAGGTTTTATTGCTTTACTTTGATTGATTGGTAAGAAGTGGAAATGATCCCAATACTAAGCAGACGACCAAGGCAATGCACTTCGGTTTGACCGTGAAGTCACACGCGTGATGAAGGAGAAGCATGTTGTCTGTGTAATGCTTCTGCCAGGGAGCGGTCAGAGGGAGGGTAAAACCAGAGCTTTTCCAAGCTGTGGAATGGGAAGATGTGGGTTTTGTCACTGTTTGTGCTGGCAGGCAAAGGCAAAAGCAAGAGTCAAGCTGAAGGCAAGCAGTTGTCCCACGTGCTCTGGGGGAGTTTTCGCAGCTCTCCAAGGAGTTGCATCAGTGTTTGTTACGGCGCTTTCCACAGTTGCATCAGCTTGTACCTACTTTGTTTGTGTTGTCAGGAGAGACTAGAGGATTAATAACTGGCTCCATGGGGAAGGTCAGGCAACCCACAGTGGAAAGCAGAAACTGAGACAGGAAATACACTGAACATCTTGGAGCAAATCTAAACAGCGGGGCGAGAGGGTGACAACATGTGTGGTTACTCACCCCTCTGTAGGTGGCTCTGCCTGTGTGGGTGGGGTGGAGTGGGTGCGGAGCGGGTTGTGATTTTACTTGAGGTCTGTAAATACAGAGTTAATGGGAACAGGTAGCTGGAATTGTACTTCCTGCATCTGAATAGCAATATTGCATGCTAGTGAAGCTGGCAATGAGAGGTCATGACTGAGTTGCATTTCCGTAGCAGATTTAGCTTGTGCTGCTCTCCTATAGAACCCATGTTTAGACTCTGTGCAATTGGTTGAGAGCAAAATATTATTTCCTATGAATGTTAGGACAAACATGTTGCACTTCAAGTTCTTTATTTGAACCTTTGTTCAGCACACCATGCTGGCCTTCAATTGCTTTGCAGATACTTCTTTCTTCTTTGTTGGTTTTGTTTGTTTGTTTTTGTTTTGTTTGTTTGGGGTTTTTGTGTTGTTGTTTTTTTTTAGGTTTTTAAAAATTATTACTTCTTGTTCCCTTTTTCTTTCCCCCCCTTGAGCTGAGTAACTGTAATCTGTACCTAGTACATGCTGTAAATAACATAGATTATATTTGGTGGACAGCAGGGTGCAGGACTCAAGAGGCATTTCAAGAACAAGCAAAAGTGCTGTGGTTGGCCTAGTAGCTCTTAGGTTGTATGATCTCCTTCTCCCCAGTCCCCTCCCCCATGATTTTCTGATGGCTGCTTTTAGATGGATTTTTATCGGGGGGGGGTTGAAAGCACTGATGCAAAGTGGATGACAGCAGATGTGTTCCCTTAACAGGGTCTTTCACTGAATGGCTCTGCTAATCATTATGTTTTGCTCTGTAGGACTTTTTATTCATTTAACAGGTTTATTTCCAGATTACATATTTGTTTTTATACTGTTTCCTCATAAATACAGGCACTGTAGAAAGAGCTGGCCCCACCATATTTCATGCAGTATTTGTTTATAGTAAGTGGGCCTCACTGAACCTGCATATACAATAAATACCCTTTCAGGATTCCTAGGCAGGAGTGGAGGAAACAGATGGCAAAACAGACCCAGGATTCCCGTTTACAAGGGGGTCTTCAAATAACACAGGAGGAATGATAGCCATTAAAAAGCCTGCCTTCCAGTGCCTTTATTTTTGACCATAAAATTGGATACATTAGTTGCTTTTTATTACTGTTTTTTGGGGTTTTTTTCTTCCTCTTTTACATTCAGTAACAGGCTTTCAAGGGCTTGAAGTAAATCAAGGTGCAGGCACCTCCTTTGTCAACATCATCTGTTTGATCTATCTCTTCCCCCACCCTTCTTCATAGTAAGTCAGGGGTAAGAGCTAACTAGACAAGAATCAAACACATGTCTCAGACCCATGGCCTCTGAGAGATGTTTGAAAGGTGAATCTGGGTCCAGGGGGAAATTTTGCAAACAGCTGCTAAAGCTCACACCCAGGCTGCAGGGCTGTGCCTCACAGATACCAGAGGGCTGGGAGAAACACTTTGCAGCAGGGATCTATCTCTCTCTCATCCTTTGACGAGGGAGACTGATTTGTGATTTGTTTTTAAGCATCAGGAATGAGAATAAGAGAAATCCGGATCTTCTGTGTTGTGAGAAGTCTGTGTGTTACATGTGGAGAAAGAAGAAAGTTGCAAGTTAGGATGTGTCTGTAGTATAGGACTCTTAATTGTCCTAGGGTTTAAATTCTGCCTGGTTATTTGGTAATGCCTCTGCTTATACCTGCCATGATGCATACCTGCCTGCTTTGCTAAATGCTCCTCCCAGGTGAGTTTTGACATCCACTCTTTGCAGAGAAGGTGCCTCTGAGGTGAACGTCCTGAGTGGGTGTTTTGAGGGACATCCATGACACCTCACAGCTCTCCCCATACAGGGCCTTCTACCTTCCCCTAGCTCTTGGGCTGCAAGAAGTGAGTTGCCAGTGTAGATATCTCTGCTTAGCCTGGTTGAACAGCTGTAGGAGATACCAGCCCTGCATCCTGCTTAGCCGCCAAACCCACCACTTGTGCAGTGTCTGCACAGACTATCTTCAGGAGTACCATGCTGGGAAATGTGTTTGCAGACTGCAATTGGTGATTAAAAAAAAAAGCCTTGAAGAAACCAGCAGACGTGGGATAAGGTGGATGCTTGTTAATGCAGTGCATTAGAAACTAGTTAGGGTATTTCCAGTAACAGAAGATGGCAACCACAAGCCTGGAAAACAGCCAGCTGCTGGGAGCCCACAGGCTGCCTTGTAGACTTCCACTCTGATGGTCAGGGTGTCTTAAAAGTCATGGGCAAAAGTAAAGTTGAGGGTGTTGGAAGAGACTACAATGGCTGGAAGAGGAACCAACTCCCATATACAGAAAAGCACTGGCACAGTGTCTCACAAAAGCCCCAAAGCCAGATGGCTAAGGAAACCTTATGGGTTCATGTGTCAAACCTGGGTTGGGATGGCTTGGGTGAGCAGTTTGGGCTGGCCCTGGGAACACAGGAGGAATCAGCTGCATATGGCTAAGTGGTGGCTGTCGTCTTTTTCTAGTGGACTTATCCAAGAATTGTTCTGGAGGCTTATGCAGGGAGATGGCCACGAGGGCCACTGTACAGCTGTGAGTTGAGTGCAGCTGAGCAGTATGGAAGCCACCAACAAAGCACACCCTGTGACACAGACATGCTTTGGGGTACATTCTCCTGTCATACACCATGGTTTGCGGGTCCTGTGATCCTCTCCTCAGTAACTGAACAGCCACGTACCTGTTGATGTCAGGATCCCTCTTCTGACAGGGAGAAGCCTATTTCTTCCCCAAATTGCATCAGCCAGAATCTCAAAATCTCAAATCCTGTTCCAGCTAAACGTACCCACCAGCCTCTTAGCTGCTGCCTCTCATTTTTAAAGGGTTTCATTTTGAGGGAGGAGGTGGAAGAGGTGATGATACAGTGAACTCTCCTTATTAAACTATTTCATTCCTGGATTCTGACAGGCCCAGTTGTAAGTGACCCAGTTGGGTCATTATTGAAGTGTAGAAATTTTGCTGATCTGATTTTCTGGGATGTAACATGAGCTGCTTTGGAAGGGCAGAGAAACCTGTGCAAGGAAGAAGCCAAGGTGAGACGCTGTGATGCCTGGCTAGAGCTACCTAAAGCAACCTATGCAGTGCAATGCTGAAGGTGAGCATGAGAGCTCTGCAGAGCTGGGTCCCTGCTGGGGATGCAGAGTTCACTCTTCTCTACCTTGCCAGGCTGTGCCTCGGCAGCATCCTAGGCAACACAGATTCTCGGAGCCCCCCATGTTTTCATATACTGGCAGCAGAGCACTTGCTGTTTTGTTCCCACAGCAAATGGCTTCAGTTAAGGTCTCGTCATCAGGGCAGAAAATGCTCCAATGGCAGAAGTTTCAGCTTTTCTTAGCCACTGCTTTTATGTTCTGCTGGCAGAGGTGCTAATTCTGAAATGGGAAATAATGGGCCTACCAGGGCAGGACTGGGAAGAAAACCAAGGAGAAAATTGAGGTATGTCCTTATGCCTAAACAAATCTCATGCTTCCCCCTTCCCTCCCATGCCTCCAAGCAATATTCAAGCTCAGCTCACAGCTAGTGTGCATTCTACACAGTCAGAGGATGTCAAGTTTTATCCTCCCTGGTCTCATGCCTGGGGAGCAGTAGTTGGCTGGATGAATCCTGCAGGATCGCACAGGATGTCAGCAAGAACTGAATTGTGTTTTATAGGTCCCTGTCTGGGAAATGCACCTAAATGCACAAAAATTTTGTGATATCAGCCAAATCCTCCCAGTGCAGACTGGTGTGATTTAGACTTCCCAAATCATCTGAATTTATGCAGGGATGTGCCAGCCTTGCCGTGGGCTTGTTCAGTTGAGTTCACGTCAGTGGGGTCTTTGAAGGTGGTTCCCCTGGTGCATGAAGTGGGCAAGGTATAAGTGGACTCATGAAGGTCTTTGCAGGATAAGGAAAGGATTTTGCAGCCTGCTGTTACTTGATATAGCAAATTCAATATGGCCCCTCATCATGGCAGAACTGAGCAATGCTTAGTATTTGAAAATAGAAATAGCAACAAACCTCTTCCTCTTCTTCCGTCTCAGTTCGCAGGAAAAATATTTTGACTAGTTTGAAGGCTAGGATATTTTTTTTACTGTGTCTGTTTAAATAAGTGAATGAATGAGTGTATGTGTGTGAAAGAGCGAAACAGAAGTTGCTGGAAAATCATTTGAAGAACTTAGCTTTGCATTTGCTTCATTAGTTTAAGGCTAAATTCTGTTATCAGTTCCACAAGTTCAATGTGCAACATTTCCACTGCCTTCAACGAGACACAGACTTTCAGCCTGGAAGCCCAAGACTGAAGCCACTGCTTTGAATGGAAACAATTATTTTATAACGTAATGATCTTGCTATGAAAGTTCAACACAAGACACTCTGGTTGCCAGGCCATCGCTGTCACTGGTTACCAGCTGGAGTGACCAGGATTTGCTTCCATCGAAGGCACCCACCTGCAGCAGGATGCCCCCCTGACCAACCCATCTGGATGGTCCCTGCTCTGTGAAAACAGAAATCTAGCAGCAGCAGCATGTGCTGCTGCCATGAAGTCTGGTTAGTCTGCAGGCTTAAAGCCACACATATGAAGCAAGTTAGTGCTAAATTGACTACTGTACCTTTCATTAGATCTATTATCCACCTAGAGGCTATTTTCACTTTGAAGTGGCATTTGCCCCGTAATAAGTAATGTCTCAAAATGCTGTTAATTAAAGTTTCATCTGTTCAGAGGATTTTCTTTTTCTTTCCCTCTGTGCCCCCCCCCCCCCCTTTTTT
>NW_009953786.1:10810281-10820863 GCF_000747805.2 Chaetura pelagica
TCTTTTCAGAAGGTAATAATTAGTCCAATAATGTGGAGACGTTGATAGTGCAGCTCATTAAATTTGGCAATGCTCACTTGGACCTCTGAGTGCTGGCGATGTCAAGTTGACCTGAGATGCAAGGATTCCATCTGTCAGGAATTACTGATGAATTGGAAATTATATATATATATACACACACACACACACACACACACACATATATATAACTCATTATTTGTGCTGGATTGACATTCCTTCAAGTGCTATCATTTTATGTTCATTGACAGACTAATAAAGCTTCCCCTGGGCTCCCTTCCTCATGTGGAGGGAGTGGCAGCAGGGATGAGAGGAGGATCAGATTCTGCAGGGGTTTAGTTTTTGTTCTGTCTGTAGGCTGCACTGATGAGAATGTTAGATTGGGCTGGGGTGAAGGGAATATCTGAACTAATAGGGAAAACCAATGCCGTGTGGATAAGCAGGCAGCCGTGAGATGATGCTGACTCTTGGCTGTTACTGCCTCTTGTTGAACTGGTGGCTGAGAAGTGGATCTCTGTCCTATTTTCCAGCAACATCCAGTCATGGACAAGGGAATTTATGGGAATTTATTCACCACGGCTTGAGATTGTCTTCTTGCAGGAAGAGGAGAGAGGTAGCTATCCCTTACATTTGCTGGGGGTTCCTGGGGAAGTGGCAACCAGGAAGCAGTGAAGAGGGGGTGAGCAGCACATATCTCTCAGTCCTGAACTACACTGCCAGAGTAACACTGAGGTGCCAAAACATTGTACACTGGTCCCAAAACGGTGTGTTGTCGAGGTGTGGCATCCTATTTCTGTCTGGGTGAGTTGCTGTTGCAGCAGGGAAGGCGTAACAAGGAAACCAGTTCATGTCAACGCCCACAGATGTTGGTTTAATTTGGGATCTCAGTGTTAGGGCCCCCACCTACATCCTCAGCGGGTGCCAGGTCTAAGTGCTGTGGAGCACGACTCGTACATGTTGGCTGGCATGTGTTGGCCTGAGACCTCCTCTCCTGCAGGAAAGGCAGGACCACCTGACAACTCAGAATTAAAAGGTTCAGCCAGTACCAACAACTTGCATTCTAGTATTGCTGGAAATTCTGGAAATTTGCTATGGCTCGAGGAGTCTGAGGAAAACAAACAAACAAACAAAAACAAAGGGAGAGAGGAACAACTGAGAGCCCAGATCCGAGGCTGTCCAAGCTGCTCCTGAGCCAACTGAGAGCAGATGGGATGCTGGGAGATGAGGTGAGCACAAAGCCACCAAAGCCTGGGATCTCTCTAAAATATCCTCTCCTCAGACAAGGTCCTCTTATCAGGTCTTTTGTGGCCTTGGTCATTTTACCCACCAGACAAACAGGGTCTTCCTGCCCCAGAAAGAGAGATCTCTGCACAGTTTACCCCTTAAATACAGAGCTGCAGGCTTTGCCAAAAGCAGTCTTGAAATCCTGTGTCTTCAGACACTTGCTTTTGCATCAAAGCCCTGCTTACTATCTGGGCCTAGATCCACTTTTAGAAGCAGGAATTACTGGATCCAGGCATAGGGAGGCACAAAAGAGCAGATGAAATGGCTAAATATTTAATAATAAAGATTGTTCACACATTTCCAGTTTAATGTTACTGGCCAATGAAAGCTGGATGTTTCACATCAGGTTAGCAGGATATTGCAGTATTTTGGCTGCTTATCTGAAGTGGAATGAATGGAACTGCCAAAGCTTTTGAAGTTCACTCATGAGATAATATTTTATTAATTTTCTGAGCTGAGGGCACTTTAGCATCTCCTGTGAATCTTCTGAATATTAAATACGTGTAGTTCTATAGGCAGGACTCTTTCAACATTCGTTCATTCACTGTTTAAAAGCGTCCGCTTCCCATAAATTGAGAGCAGTCTCCTTGGTTTTCCGAGAGCCATCTTCCCTCCAATAAATTAGAAAGCATATCAATTTCCTACTTATGCCCTTTGAATTCAAAGCAGGAGCTACTTAAGTGCAAGGGAAGATGCAGTCTGTGTTTTTCGTGTTTGTCTGTCTTGTACACAGAAAATGCGGTTTGAGTCAGAATGAGCTACTGTGCTTCAACTCCAGCTGCGAAAATACTTCTATTTGATGAAAGCACCCAGTCTTTTAGTCCTGCTCTGAGCTACCCTGGCTTTCAGCTGGAGTCCAGCCTGCAGAGCAGAGCAAAGGAAGGAGATGCAAGACTTGACAGCTACTGTGCATGATACCAGCCTGGTTGTCCCCAGCTTTTACGCCTGGCAAGGTGAGACTTGGTTTCTCCAGCTCAGACCTGGCAGCAAGACAGCTGCCCACCTAGTTGCATCTCCCTGGGGAGAGCAGGCTTGCTGCTAAAGTGGCAACGGGTACCTGCAGGATGATTTTGTCCTTTGGATGCATCATTTCAACGTCGAAGAGCGCTAGCTTGGCAAGTGGAGATGTAGTGAGTTCTCATCAGCCGTGGTTTCCCACCTCCAGCCACAGCTGGGTAAGAGCAGGGGAACTCAGAAGAGCGTGTGCCAGCCAGAAAAGCACTTGCTGTGCTGGACTCAGAAAACCCTCTGAAGTGTGGAGGGCTAGGCAGAGCTGCCAGCATGGACTTCTACACCAAAAAGGACAGGCAGTTCCTAGATCTAATGTGTGGTTCTTTATAAATAGGGGTGGATGACAGGGAAAAGTAAAAAGAATACTGGAGAAGAAACAAAATTATAGCCCTTGTCTAAAAATATGCAAGTTACATAGTTTCTTTTCCTAAAAAAAGAAAAAAAAAGTTGCTTTTTCTGCATTAAGCTTGTCATAACCGGATGATTATAGTAACACCATGAAAAGAGCCAGCCAGGATGTGACACTTTAGCTTTCAAAATAGCTCTTCCTAAAATAAATCCTTCCCTCACAGACTGCTACTGTAATACTTATGGGAAAATGTGAACAAACCACTCCTTCTCCCATCTTTCCTTGGAGATTGAGGAACTTTCCATCAGTTTATCTGCTCTAAACTCCTGTCCCTCAGACTGGGAGGCCAAAACCGCAGGAAAATGGTGGGAGTGTAATTTAATATGTTTCATAAATTTGCCTTAATGGCACTTTGGAAGCCTTCTGATTTAATTAGATTTACTCTGTGCCCACAGAGAATAAACACATATACCTGCCATTTACAGAAAGATTGTGCTATTTGCAGCTGAGAGCAGGACTGAAGCAGACCCTGTTGCAGTAAGGCAGCACACCAGCCCTGTCTGAACATCAAGACAAATCAGCTAGGGTGGTAAAAACCTCCCCCTGGGAAGGAGCAGTAGCCTCTCCAGCCAGCACGGCTGGGCCAGCGGGAAGCTACAGCCCCCACGGCTGCAGATGCACAAGGCTCATGCTGACTTTCCATGCTAAGGGGAACACCAGGCAAATGTCCCAAGTGCTGAGCCACACGCATGTGACACCTCACACAGCATGGGTGGTATCACCAAAACGTTTATTTCCCTAATTTCATCTTTTCATAAATTTGCAGATGCTTCCCCAAATCGCAGCAGTGAAGGGGAAGCAGTGATAGCTGTGTTTCCACATGCACTGCATGGGAGCTTGGCTTAAGGAAGAAGACAGACGTGTGTCCCCATGTAGTGGGGACATTCCAGTTCAGATCAGAAAAACGTGCCTTCTGCTCAGCTCTTTTCTAGTGCTGCAAGTTCCCCAAACAAAGCAAGCAAAGAGTACAGGCTGGCCAGGTTCTAATGATGTTTACTTGATCTTCCATTAATACAGTCCTAGTGACTTGTGTAAAATACTGGACCTCGCAGTGTCACTTTCAGGAAGCACAAGGACTGTTTTCCAGTTCTCCTTTGTTCTCTTGGTAGGTGATTTCTTGCTCCACTACCTGTCACATCCTTGCAAAATGAAATGTATCACCACTGCAGGTTTGTCATATTTGCCTTCTCCTAGCAGGTATTGGACAGGATCATTATTAGCTACAGATCTAACACTGAAGCCAAGCAAGTGGGCATGTTGTAACATGGAGCTTCTTGAAACGAAGGGTAAAACAAAGCTGCTAATGCAGAGTCTAAAATAATATGGAGGAGGTTTTGACTTGTGTTAGACTGGTTTTCTCCTCACTGAGGCAAGTAATAGGGTTTTTTTTTTAATCGGGAAATAAATCTGTTGGTCTCTGAACTGAGGAAGTTCAGGTTTCAAGTCACCCCCTACAGACTGATCCATCATGAGTTATGTTGTGGAATCCATGGGAATGGGCTGCCCTCGTGCCATGCAGTAGAGCATCCCGAGCAGGACACTTGCAGTCTGGAGTAAGCTTCCATATCTGATGAGATGATATGGCTTTACATTCTCTTGAGTGCTTTGTCTTATTGGGGCAGGAGAGGAGATTCCTCTGTTCTTTTCCACATACCAGGAAAAAAAGCCTTGTCTTCCAGTGATTTAGTATAGTAGATGTCCTGAATATATTAATATGTATGTTAGAGAAATGAAGTGTTCACCTACATAGAGGTTTTTGCTTGCTCTTTTAGCCAGCACCACTCTCCCCTGCTTGCCTCTCTGCTGTTCACTTCTTTGCCACCTGTCTGGATGTGCCAAACTCCTCTGGAGCCTCGTCCTTCTTTAAGGATGGCATCCCACCCCTTTGCTGCTCTGAGTATTGTACCTAGGGGGTAAAAGTCAGGTTGATCCTGGGCTAAAGGACGTCAGGCATGACATGCAGTCTGTGGCAGGGAGACAGTTAACATCCTCCCCCTCTGCAGGGAGAGGCTGCAGCTGCCTCTCCAGCCTGCCAAATTGAAAGGGGATCCAGCCCTCGGGGAAATCTGTCTGGAGTTATTTAATCCCAAAAGGATTATAAAGAGAGTACGCTCTAGGGAATCTCAAGCCCTATCCCTGTTAAATAAAAACAAAACCAAACCCCAAAACCAACAATCCCTTTCCCCCCGATAGTTTAGAGCAATGGATACCCCTGAACTTTCACCGAAAAATGTTGAAAGGGCCAGTGGGGATGTGATCAAACATTCTTGCTGTGCTCTCCTCTTGGGCTGCCAGCCCCCAAGGAGGCAGTCGGTGCTTCTCCTCTGGAAACCTTCTTCTGCTTTGGCTTCCATGGTGCTATCATTTCCTGTCTCTCCTCCTACCTCTTTAATCTCCTTCAGCACGTCGTTTGGAGGACCTTCTTATCTTCCTCCAACTTTTATATGGGTTTTATCAGTCTGGGTCTTTCATCCCCACCTCTTCCTTCTCTGCATCTTATCCCTGGTTAATCTCAGCCATGCTCCCCACTTTGCCTGGTCATCTGTGTTCTTTTTGACTTGTATTTAGACTGTAAACTTCTTAAGATAGGGCCTGTCTTTTTATTTTATACTTTCACAGTACCTCCAGGAGCATGAAATCACAGACTGGATTTAAGTCATTGAACAGAATAAAAACATTAAAAGAAAGCTAGTCTAAAAAGTTGCATGGAAGTATCTTTCTTGTTTTTGGTACCAGTCCAAGGCAGTGAAGCTTTCATTTGTTTCAACATATGAGCATTTCTCTCCTGAACAGCGCAGCAGGATGGAGCAAAACCAGTGGTTCACCCCATAGAAAGTCACCCATTGCCTCACAATCAGCAGGCATCAATTTATTGGTGAGGAGGAAGAAGAGGTCCTGTTCCTTTCATGAGTAGCATCAGGATGTCTTGGTTGCCCTGGCTACATGGGAGATCAGCGTGGTTACGCTGCTGCCATGCACCCCATAGTTAGCTCATATCAGGCAAGGGGTGTTTTTCAATGAACTGTGACTGTAGGGTTTTTTGTCCTTTTTTCCCCTACTTTCCTCTAAGGAGGGTCCTAAGAAGCACTAAATGTTCTGTAAAAGAACAACAATCTGAGTGTCTTGACTTGCACATATTGTATGTCAGTGGCATCTGGTCAGCACTTTTTCTTAAGTCCATTGAGGCCTTCAGTGAAGTTTCTTGTTCCCAGGCAGGTATTTATTCTTGCCTGCTTTAGCTGATCTCATTCAGAAGACAAAACAATGTTTTGATTTTTTTTTTCTATTTTTTTTTTAGGACCTTCCATCCTTTTCCACAGCCTCCTCTCTAAAGAGCTATAGAAGCTAACAACTGCATTGTTAATTTTAAACAGACATGTCCATGTAACCACTCATCTCTGACGGCCACAATTAACCTCCAGCCACCATATGCTCCTTCTGACAATTGGCTCCTTGATACTTGAGGTGTTTCCCAATCATGCAGGAGGGCACCAGGATCTCCATGGACCCTGGTCACACCATGCAAGTGTCTTCCTCCCCCCTCAGCTCGCACCAGCCTGGAGGGCACACACAGCAGGTACCCAGCTGTGTGCTCCTGAGTTTTGAATACAGCTGACCATAGGCAGTAACGCAACATTAAAATCTCCTCCTTTGCTTTACAGACCTTCAACTGTAAGTAGTTTTCTTCATGGTCTTTGCCACCAGTGAGAGAATCTGGCCCTCCGGGCATCTTTGAAACTTTTCCCTTGCCATACATGAGGAAGTAGCAGATTATTTATTAAGATCTAGTAAACGATTAATTCACTCATTAAGAACCCAATTAATTCCTTTTGCTGCATTTTTAATTGAGCCACCTCTGCGCTATTGACGGGATGATTACCTGTTTGTAAAAGTAACTGCAAAATCACCCAGCCACCTGATATTTACCTTAAAAAAGACAAATGATACATTGATTGATGGAAGAAGAGTACTTTTAGGGTGAACGACACAACTGTGTTTCTGCAGGAAATGCCTAGAGAAAGGTAACAAGCTGAATGGGAAATACTGGAGCAGAATCTGTGGTTTGTTGTGGAGATGTGGCTCTGCTTCCTTCATTCTCTTAGCAAATCTGTCTTGCTGCTTCTTGATGTTTCACTCAGGGCCACTGCTGCTACATACCCATGGCAGTCATTAAAATTCTAAAGTAATTTGTATGGATGATTTTTTTAAGCCTTGTGTCTGCTAGGACTGGAACTGTTTTATTTGTTCTTTGCAGTGCAATCTTGGAGGTTGAGCAAGGCTCTTTCTCCCTTTCTTTGTCTTTCTGAACCTCAGTTTCCCTTTCTGTAATAAAATGGGAATGTTTTTGCAGAAAAAAAAAAAAAAAAAAGAAAGAGAGAATTAGTATGGGTTAATTAGCAGACAGCAGGCCTGCTGTGGGGGAATGTATGGAGACTTATGTATGGACTACTAAAAATAAGGAAACGGAGCTCCACTTTGCCCTGTATTTCCTGTTCTGTTCTGTGAGAGTTTTTCCCCGCTCTGTTAGTGATGCTGTTAAACGAAGCTTGCAGTGCTCTGAGTAGCAACTTTGTTTTTACTGACTTGAACTGAGTTCCTTTGCTGAAAGTAGTGATACCAGCCCATGAAGTGAAATTAAGATCTCTGACAGTTTGTTGTACTGTGATGCTGCAGGACACTGTGGGAAGCATATAGGATGATTTGCCTTACCGTTAAAAATCTATATAGGTATGATTTATCCCATGCAATGCTGCTTTCAAGCACTTGCAAGCAAAAGAGGTATTTCAAGAACTGTAGATGTATTTGGATCTGTACTGTACAAATCCAGACAGTCCTGACCTTTGAGTGAAGGGATATAGTTTTTTTTTTATTTCCTAGGAATTATCTTGTGCTTTAGAGACACAAGATCTGGCCCAAGGAACTTGCCATGTGGCAACATGATCCTTCAGCTGGAGGAGCACAGGGAGCCACCAGTGATGCCACAGACCTAGCACTTACGGGTTTGCTTATGTAGATCCAGAGGTAGCACTAGAGCCCAGAAAAGACACAGAAGGATACAGGGGCACAGAAGGTACCTTCTCTTAGGGCTCCAGAAGGTAGGGTGTAGAAAGATGAAAATACTTTATACAATAACCATGATGGCACTGGGGTCATTTTGTAGATTCAGTTTCAGACACACTGTATGAGCTATCACAACTCTGTTACAGGCTTGCACAAAGGAGCATTGATGCTGAATTTATCCACCACCTTTTAAAATTGTAGGAGTGTTTCTTCACAGCACAGAACATTCTTCCTGGACTTTTTAAACCTATGTGTGTGTTGTAGTGCCTCCTTGAGATACTCACCTTTAAGTCCGTTGTATTTAAATTTGAAAGATTACTTTAGACATCTTACATCTTCAGCAGCAGATCAAACCCTGAGCCTGGCATGCCATGTTCACTTTAGAAGTAATTATAATGTTAGCAATTGTTAGAATAGATGACAGTCTATTTAACTAGTTTATTCTGTAACAGCTGAAGAAAATCTCTGTGAGAGTTCAATTTAAACAGATATATGACCCATTTAAAATAATTTAGCAAATACTTGTGATGAAAATTGCGGTGTTAATTTAAACTGATTTTGGTAAAATCTGAGCTCCTCTAATACACACCACCTATACTTTCCATTTTCTTCTGTTGGGGAATAGTGATTTAAAGCTGATTTTGCTTAACCAAAGACACAGAACTAATGCAATAAGCCTCTTAAGATTTCTGTAAACCAGAAACATTAACTGGAGTATCTCAAATGCTGAAACTATTTCAGCACACTGGTCTTCATTGCCATTATCATAATTGCATTTGTGTTTTAACGGGAAGCATTTTGAAACGTTGTGGCTGCAGTGTCAGGCTTGCAGAGGAGGAAGCACCCCTCTTTCCACGAGATGCCCCTCTGACTTGCACATGGTCTCATGCACAGCAGCCCTGAGCCTACGTTCCTGACTGCTGAGAGCCCTTGCCCTGGGAAGGGAGCTGTGCTGTAAATCACTCTCACACGTTACTGGGGAGTGGTTTTCCTCACCAGTGATTACAGTTGTGCCTTTAGTTGAGGAGATTGTTTTGGGGCAGTAAATTGTGCTGTGGGTTATCTCTGTCTCCCTCCCTCTCTGGCTGTCTTTGTCTCACTGGGTAGGAAATGGCTGTTCTGAACAGCTGAGCCCAAATGGCCTACTAGGCTTGAGATCCTCTTTTGTTCCCTTTTTTGCAAATTTCCCCAAAAGGGGAATTCTGAGGAGCTGGCTGCTCATGTTAGAAGCACATAGGTTACTACGTCGCAGGTTGTCATCAGAGATGACATATTATAGATGAGCTAAAGCAGTGGCTGCTATAGTGGAAGGTGGGATTGCAGCATCACCTAATGCACATGAAGAGCATCCGTGCCCCAAGAATGGGGGCCACCATGGGATACAAGAACTCAGGGGACCACTGGTGGGGGACAGTTTTGCTCAAGACTCTATAGATGATTAAAAAAATAATCGTTCTCTTGACGGATTATTTGCTTTCACCACTGTAGCCATTGAACAGTTCATTAACTTGGATAATGTGAGAACTACCAGCCTTGTGACCTGGTGGTGCATAAATCTCCCCCTTGCTCCCATCCCCTTTGCATCTCGTTGTGTCCTCCAGTGCTGTGCCCTGCCTGACATGAGCAGGGGTATAAACACCTCTTGGTATCACACTTGGCATCTCATCCAGGGCTCTTTGCCACAGATGGGGGCAAAGCCTTTGTGGATGATGCCTCCACATCTGAAATGGAAACATGGGTGCATATGCAAAGTAGATCTCACATTAAATGGTCATGTTTTATGTGAGGGGTAGACAATAGATTAATCAATAGATTAAGCTGGATCCATGGTTAATACTGGGTAAAGAGATGGTTTAGTATATGCTTAATTGATGACTAAGAAGACAGGAGGTCAGTGGTCGTCTCTCAATATCTATAACATTTGTATGCTTATGAGCATTTATAACACATAATATTAATGCCTGTAGCAAGTCCACAGTATCTGTTGGTCATTTATTAACTCTTTGTAAATGTTCCCATAACACAAGTTGGGAGCTAGTAGATGATGGTTAGAATTACTCAAAAGCTTATTTTTTCCCCATCAGAGAATGAAAAATCAAGGCATTCTGGATTTTGGTTACAAAAAAAGCTCAGAGTAAAATGTTTGCAGTGTGGTCCAGACATTCCTTACAGACCTTGTCAGACTGGACCATTCTGGTGTCTCATTTAACTAAAACATCACTAAAATACTTATTTTGCATGCTGTGTGACAAAACATAATCTCTTATGAACCAGATACCCAAACCAAAAACAACAGGTTTTGATGTTACTGGAAAACAAGCTTTTCATTGATCCAAACAGAGCTTTGCGGTTTTCAGAATTTTCATTTTGCAGAAGATTAAAAGAAGATCTTGGTTTTCATCCTCGTTCTGCTTAGGAGCACAATTAACTGGAGAGAAAAAAATAAAAAATAAAAAAAAAAAAAAAGGAATTCCCTCAGCAGCTAGCAAGTCTAGTGTTTCTGCATGCTTCTCTGAAAAATAAATGGGATTACTTTGTTAAAAATCTGCTTTTAGCAACCTCTGTTAGGGCCCTAAAATGCACGGGAGGGCATGATCCTTCTTCCTTTGAAGTCCCTGGCACAGTATCCATTGACTTCACAGGGAGTGGGATTGACTGAATAAATGTATTGCAGTATGAATGTCTCCCCTGACACCGCACAGAGTCACGCTGAAAGCCACTTGATGTCATTCTAATCCTGTCTCCTCGCAGTGATGTTCTGGAGAACAGGGCTGGGGGTTTTTTTCACCCTCCCCCCCC
>NW_009953786.1:10820902-10832027 GCF_000747805.2 Chaetura pelagica
ACAAATAGAGAGGACAAAGCTGAACGGCTGTGTCATTAATCTCCAAAGTAACTTGGTCTGCTGCTGAAGCAATCAGCTGCTCTGTGCAGCAAGCACTAACAAGGGTTTTTAGCTGGCGGTGCTTTAGCGGGCTAACGAGAAACCCTTCCGCTGGTATCACCGAGAGGTGCGGCTGAGCCTCGGAATGCCAGTCCTGGGAGGCTGGCAGAAGCCCCTGCAGTCACCAGGGTTTTGATTAGAAAACCTCCTTGTGCTTTGCACCTGAGCAATCAGAAGAGCAAACACCTGCCAGGGGGAGTGGGGAAGGGGCTGCAGCGCTGAGGCACCAGGGCTGGCAAAGCCAGCAGCTTCACCCGCCTAACCCGAGGCCCTGAACGTGGGGTTGCCAAACACAGCTTTCAGCCCACAGCTTGTCCCTGCTGGGTAAACCACAGAGGTGCAAATGGTATTTGGGCCTGGCTGTGTCTGTCTTGTGCAGGAAGACCTCCACCACTGGTGAGGTCATTGCTGGCTACCACAAGGCAGATGCTGGGGATAGAAGAGGCTCTTACGGATCATCTCCAGGGAATAATTACCGCTAAACCATGACACTTAGCTGCGGCCTTTTGTGCTCGCAGTGCCTGTGGGAATGCCTGGGAAGCACAGCTGTCCCATGTGTGGGGGTGATGTGCTCCTTTTTGGCTTGGAGAGCAGAGAAGAAGGATGGAATTTTGCCTCCGCTGCGCCAGGTGCCTTGAGGGAGGGCAATGCTGGCCACAGTTATCCTTGTGAGTGCTGGCATAAGGGTGGAAATAAGGAAAGATGGAGGAGAGTCACTGCCCAGTGGACCTCTGAAGGTGCTAGGCTGTCCTAGGGATGCTGGCAGTAGCCTACCTAAGGTATGATGTAGGCATTTTGCCCTTCACTGGCCCACTCATATGAACTCAGACATACCGGATAACAAGCTTTAGAAATATCAGTGTTGCAGTGGAAAACACAGGAATAATTTCATAATGACTACAGAAATCATGGCCTTGGCCTGGAGCAGAAAACACTCTGCACCATCCTTTTTAATGCACTCTAGCAATCCTGCTGCAGGCTGGGAGAGGACTGAAAAACAGAGGAACAAGCTGCCAATGTTAGATATCTTGGTTGATCACAGAGGTATGAAGTAACTGAGATACAAATTTTCTGCTTTCTTACATGCCTAAAACTTGAGAGATGCTAAACCAACAAAATACAGTGTGGTGGTATCAAGACAAAGCCAGTTGTCACTGTGGCACTGTTTTTATGTTCAGCTATCCCAGAACACAGAAAACATCATGGCAAGTCCTGGGCTTCTATTTCATTGACAGTTAATTTGACTTGGCTAGAGCGAGCTTATCAGTTGCTCAAGATGTGCCATTTTACCAGCTGAAGGGTAAAATTTCAATAAGTCAGTTGTGAAAAGAAATACCTACCCTGTACTTTGCTAATGTATGTTAAGTAGGAATTTATTTTAATCTAAAAGACACTGAAAAGTTGCAGCACAACACGTTTTACTTTGAGGTGGCTAAGAGTAAGCTTTGAAAAACAAAGAAGCCCGGATGTACTCCTGTTAATCATTGATCTGGTCTTTGATCTGTTTTCAGTTCTCTGTAGCTGATTGACTCTTCTCCACTTTTTTACCAGTTTTCCATTTGTGCCTTTCTTCTACATGTATCTGTTCTCCAT
The DNA here is from genome assembly GCF_000747805.2 of Chaetura pelagica. Classification (NCBI taxonomy): domain Eukaryota; kingdom Metazoa; phylum Chordata; class Aves; order Apodiformes; family Apodidae; genus Chaetura; species Chaetura pelagica. The sequence goes on from NW_009953786.1 coordinate 10,822,595, forward strand.
CCCAGTTTGTGCAAGTATGAGAAGCCGTAACAGTAAGAGAAGGTGTATTTTTATAATAATTCTGATCAAATGGTAAATGATGTCGATTATCTTTGTTCAAAATTTCTAATACCATTCTGGAAGACAAAAAAAAGATTTGGAATAATATTCGAACTGTCCAAACTCTCATTCTTTGCAGTTATTTCCTACTCCTCTGTGACATGGACATTCTGCAGGAGAAACCTCTTACAGTTACCCAATGCAGGGTTCCTCAAACACATTCCTTTCAAGAAACTGTGGCTTTAGGGTTGAAACAAGTTCTAGTGAACATGCTTTGGGTACAAATTCCACAATCTCCTCTTCACCACACAGCTTTTAGCTGAGTTTGCTCAGAGTTCTCTGCAGATTTTCAGTTGACAGCTCAAGATTTTCAATGGATTGTGCAATAAGCTGGGGCAGCTGCAGTTGCCCCAAGAGCAGGCATCTCTAAGAGAGATACCCAAAGATTATGTCAATCTGTCACCCTGCCAGATTTGGGGTGGGTGAAGGGGTTTGCTGCTGTGGTCAGTAGTCTCCAAGGGCAGTAGCAAGGGCATCAGCTTCTGTGAAACGCAGCTAGTGGAAGCATACAAAAAATGCACCATGTCCTGGTTTTACTGATGATTTTGGTGATGGTCTGAAGCATTCACCCTAAGTCCAGCTTCTCTGACTGCGTGGGTGTGTGCATACCCCTTTGGTCCTCTACTCTGCTCTCACATGGGCTTTCCAAAACCACTTCTGTTTGTTGGAAGACTCTTATGTGCAGGTGATGGCAAATTAATATAAAAGACAGTACAAAGAGATTTGATGCAAATAACTGGTTAAAACTCCCTTGTGGGCTGCGCTTCTTGCTCACTTCTAATACAGTGGCACACAGACAGGTGAGGAGCAACATCAGCTTGCTCGGCTTCTTCGTCTGCAGGAATTAGCTGTGTTTTGCTACTTGGAATATAAGCGAGCTGGAGGAGAAATTAGTGGTTCAGGTTCATTGCCATTTATGTGGAGGGCAGTCAAAACACTAAAGAAACCTGAGCACAGAAGGAGATTGACAGAGACTGGGCAGTCAGTCGCTTTAGATACCCTAAATCCACCTCAAATTCTCTGTGGCTGCAGTTGAATTGAGAAAGGTCTGTTAGAGGCACTCTTACATTCCCTGATAAAGCAAATGTTTACCAGATACAGGAACCAGTCTTCCTCCTGTCCTCTTTAGATTAAAATGCCTGATAGAGCAGAAGACAGAGTTAACTCTTTGCACTACATCCAGGACAGAAACCCCATGACAAAAGAAAATTACTGATTTCACCCCTGTGAAAACGGCTTGATAATTTCATGTGCATGGGAGGCACAAACCCCAAATTGTATGTTTGGCAACGTATGAGGGCTATATATATATGTAGTCAGTTGATGTTGTTCTTTCCATTAAATGAGGTCTCTTCTTTTTCTCTATTTTCGATGCAGTTCTCCAGGGAGATTAATTTGTATGAAAGTAGAGCGCTAATTGCACAAAACAAGCTGGGGTACTGCAGAAGCATAATTAAATTTAAAAAAATGTGGTGTTAATACAATTGTGGTGCTAATTAAATAAAATTGGTGACAAGTGTCTAAGGCAGAGCAAGTGTAAGGAAAAAAAACTGACAAAATTACACATTTAAAACTTCTCGCAGACACTAGAGTTTGCTGGTAACTGAGCCGAATTAAAAGTAATTGTATGTGAAGTGCTGGGCGGGAGCCTGATCTTGCTCTCAGCAAAGTGGGACTTTTGCCAGTTCAGACTCTAATGTTCCATAACTTGCTGATAGGAAAGCAATAAGGTAATTTTATTTCTGTGCGTGGTGAAGCAGGGGCTAATTCAGAACTGATCAAACAGACTTGGGCAACGGCAACATGCGCAATCAGACCTGGGGTAGACTGATCTGTCTTTTCTTTGAGAGGAAATCACAGAATCCTAGGGGTTGGAAGGGACCTCGAAAGATCATCTAGTCCAACTCCCCTGCCAGAGCAGGGTCACCTAGAGTATGTCACACAGGAGAAATGCTGGTGGTCTATGTGGACCTGGAGAAGGCATGGAGCTGGCTGTGCCAAGGGTGTGCCATGGCTTCAGCCTCAGCTGTAGCCAGCTTTCCAGACCCGTGCAGACCAAGGGTGCACGATGGGAGGCCCTCCTCCACCCTCTGTGGAGCAGGGGAGGCCCTAATCAGCATCCTGGCTCAGCTCTCTTCCTCTTTGGCATTTATTAGTGGCTCACAGGAATTGCACGACGCCTACTACAGCCCCGGCTTCCTCTTTGAGCTTGGCTGTCCCCAGCGTTTTCCTGCACGGCGCCCTCTGATCTGGTTCCCACCTTCTCCAGAAGGTCACTCCCACCACCTGGCTGCCCCAGGGACACTCTGCCAGCCGCACCTGCTGCCCTGGTGCCACTGTTTCCAGCATTGCCACCCGTGGGGAGCTCTGGTGAAAGCCCTGGCAGCCTCCCACAGTCCCGGGGCACCGGAAAGCTGCTTCTCACAAACCCTGAATTTCCTCGCAATTTGTGTTGATGGAGGAAACCTCCCACCCCCTCTTCCACCCACAAACCAACAACCCCAAACCATTTCTAGCCTGTATGGTCCTGAAATAAATAAAAAAGTCCTTTCAGATGTGGAACAAGGCAGCCCTGTGTTCCTGAGTCAGCAGCCTAAAACAATAGCTAGGACAACTCACCTCACAGCAATTTTTACCCTCTCAGGGGTCACGTTATAATACAGTAGACCCCCAGTTGTGGTCTTAAAAATTCACTGGCTTTTTTTGAGAAGCTGGCTCAAACAACTTCATGGAGCTTGCAGGAAATCAGTTGTGATCCTTCACACAAGGGGAATTTTGCCTTTTGACATTTCTGGAAGCAAGAACCAGGACCTTAATGACTACAGAAGAATTGCCAGTTCTGTCGCTTGCTGGAGCACAAGGAGTAGGGGGGATAAGAGATTTCTCCATGTAAGTGTCTCAGCTGAGAAAAAAGCAGAAAGCAAAAAGTTCCCTTTCAAACCTACACGTTTTATGGCCTTGCCTGTCACTGCCCTGCAGTATTGCTGGCCAGAATGAACAGCTGAATGAAGAAATCACTGTCCTGGCTTTTATTCCTTTTATGTTTTATCGATTATAAGCCTAGGGGAGAGCTCTCCACCTGAGCTGTGGTGCCTCTGCCCTTTCTCCAGGGGGTTTGCCCTGAGCAGGGTCTGTGGTGCTCCACCACCCATTGCAGCTCCTTACCTTGCTGCTAACTAATCCTGCCCTGCTATCTGTTTTCCATGTGAAAGCTGCTGGGCTGCAAGGGGGTGTTATTAATTAGAAACATGCTTTTAACCTCAGTCTCATTTTCAGAAGATAGCTGCTAGAAGAAAATTGCTGCTGTGTTTTAGCCTGGTACTTTTATTTGCTTTCCTGAGCCTGAGTTCTTCATCCTTCCTGTCTTCATTAGTGTGACTCGTGCTTCATGTCTGTGGTCTCTGCATAATAGCCACTGCGCTTCCTCACCTTCTTCTGGAAAGCAGAGCTTGATGCTTTGTGTTAATTACTGCTGGGTTCTGCAGAGCTCAGGACTTTGTATGGAAAGCCAAGATACTGAAGGAAAAAGAAAATGTAAGAAAGCAAAAAGAGAGGAATTGACACAAAGTTGTCATTTTCCTAAGAGGGTTCATCTCACTGGTGGTATCAACTAGAAGGATATGTATTCCTCCTTCACAAGCAGAGTGTTGGCCTTGCCTGGCTTAGTTTGCAGTAGGACTAAAGCCTTTTCTTTGCTTTTTGGTTGCCTTAGGACGTATTGTGCCCATTAATTGCCCTGAGGTAGAATGTACCCCTAAGATTGGGTCTGGGAGTTAATAACTACCCTCAACTCAGTGTTGGGGACAAATGCTCTCTAAACGTGACTTTGAGGCTTGTCCCTGTAGCATGGGAACATATTCAGAATGTATACCTAGGCTCAGCTTGTTTCCATGCACACATCACACTTAGGCAAATGCAACCCTAAAATAGCCTCTGTAGCTGGAGTGATTTGTCTAAGTCAGGAGCAATATCCACAGACATCCATTTCCACTGTCGTCGTGCAGAACAACCACAAACATGTGGAATGCAGGTTGTGCCTTAGGCTACAGGGGGAAGCTTTCCACCATGCCCCTGGTCTGCACATGACACCCAGTGTGGCCCTTGCCCATGCCACATGATGGGAGCACAGCTACCTGGACCCTGCCCAAGTTTTGGGCTGCAGAGGAGGATAGTGGTGGTGCTCCAGGAGATGCTTTGCAGTCCTGTACAAGCAGGGAGCAAGAAGGTTCCATGAGGTGATGGATGCTGGTGGAGGAGGTGGGTGACGAAGCATGGGAGCCAAGATAGCTGGGGAAGCTGGACCAGCAGATGGGGCATTCCAGGTGAGGATCCTGCATCCTTTCTTCTGATTTCTAAGGCATTCCTTGTGCTCAGTGAGTGTCCTGAGCACTACGGACTACTTTTATGGAGTTAAAACTCCTGGGCCTTTTGTTCAGATCCTTGACCACTACATTTCTGAGTATCCAAGGCAAGAGCATAAGTGAAGTTTATGTATACAGCAGGAGCTTTGTGAATTCACACTAACAGCTGAGGGTGCCTTGCAGCCTTTCTGACACTCTGAATTACTGGATAAACAGGAAAAAACAAGTGATGACATATCATTAAATGAACTTTCATTTGTCTTATTTTTACAGCTGCAGTTCAGTGTACTCACTTAGGACTGAAGCAGCAAAGCAATGCAGTGTATTTATATGCTCCATTTCTAAACAACCTAATATTTATGTATAGTATGTCAATATAGATAATAAATATATAAATGGTATAATATAGACTAGATGCATATCCTTCATTATTGTGTATATATATATACATATGATTGCAATATTTTTATATGGGAAAAAAGCAATTATATTGTAGCTAAGTAAGACAGAACTGCCAGATTACTGTTTTTCTAAAACTTTGGGTAAAAATGAACAGATACTGGTAGAACCAACCTTCTAGTATAGCTGTGGTATTTATGGCTAGATTCTGACTGCTGAAGTCGAACAGTAGCAAACACTGAGTACTTGTTAGGTCTGAGCTCACTTACTATGGCTATGAAGTATGCAAGTTTTATTAATGTATAGGTTCACTCTCTGAAGTAAAAGCCCTAGCTATTTCCTTGCTACAGAGACTTTCCCAGGACTCAGAGGTGAGCTGGCTTTTTGGGATTATCATGATCATTTTTGTCTGGTAGATGGGGGGAGAAGGGAAAACAGAAACCCTGGAAACTATTTACATGACTAACCCCCCAGTTTTCAGTTTATTTTCCAAAGGTGAAGGCTTGCCCCAGAGTTGAAACATGATAGAAATCTGGGTTGGAGATATGACAGAAAATAAGGTGATGTGAGTCTGAAGCTTACCTCACTTGCATCTCTAGTGAGGAAACATGAACTCCCACTGTTAGCAGAGCAAGGCTCCTTTGAGGAGTAGCCTTCCAGTATTGCTGCAGAAAAACTGGCTTGTTTAATTATAAAAAAAAAAGTAATAGCCATCCTCCTCTACAAGAAGAATTTGCTACTTGAAACCCTCAGTTTCTGTATTTTCACATACCAGCTGTAATTTGATATTTTTTTTCCTAAATATACGTTTTTCTAAACAGTGAGATAAATCAAGCTGCTAGCAGTTAAGCAGATGTTAGGTAATTATTTTCTGGCCTTCTTTACCATTTAAACGAATATATCCCTGAGACTGATCACTGATGCATCACTTTCACCACTCTGGCTACTAAACTCACTAGAAGCGGAGCAGGGTGGCAGCAGCTTTTCCATCAATATGCCTTAGGTCTGGTCGCAGGGGATCATCTAGACCAACAAAAGGAGAATATTTATGGTGTCCTTTCCAATTAAATCCTCGGTGTATCTGCTAAGATGGCCAGGGCTGCCAGTGATATTTTTAATGATGCAAACAGCTGCTACTGAAGAAGCCTAATGATCAACTCATGGCCATGAAATAGGTGCTGTGCAGTGACAATACTGTGACAAAGGTCTGTCAGCTGGGCCAGATTCAGAACAATAACCTCACAACTGAAAGGCTCTCCAGGCTGTTTCCATCACCCCCACAGACCTCTTCCCTGACTCGCTTCCTGCTGCCTCTGCTCCTGCTCCTCCTCCATTGGAGAGGACAGACGGTCTTTCAGCACAATCTGACTGATAAATGATGTTTGCTACCTCAGTGCCTCTTCCCTTGAGGGCAGGAGGGGAAGTGGGAGCCTTTGCTCATGCTGCTGATGTTCCCCAGGCCGTCCAGCCTGCAATTCGCTTTCATCCATAGCGTAGGAGATGCACATCTGTATGAAACGCTGCCAGGTCACTTTGGTCCAGGCTTCAGTGAGTGTGTGACCAGGGAGGCTCCTTGTTGTCCCGATGAGCACTGGGTGGGCTGTTCTGTGTGTGCTGGTGGGGTTGAGCTGCTGGGGCAGCTGCGGGGAGTGTTTTCTTTTGGGTGTTGGTGCGATGTCATGGTCAGTCTCCAGTGTGGGAACACGCCGTTTCCTGCCTTTCAGGCTTATTGCAAACCACCAGGCAGAAGATCCTGGGGGAGCTGGGACAGGCAAGTAAGTAAGTAGCCAAACTTAATAAATACATAAATAAAATATAAATGTGTTTGGCACTGTGCCTGCTGCCAGGTCAGAAAACTGCTCTGTATGTCTCTAACATAGACTATATACAAGCGCTTTCCAGATGTTGCAGTGTTAAATGTGCTCAGCAGAGACTCAAGAGAAAGCTCTCTGGCACGTCTGTACTCCATGGTCCTTTCCATCCATGGTCTCTCTGTGAAGTCTGCCACTCCCCATGTCAGTAGGGGAGGGACCCTGTGGGACCATGCCAGTAGCCCAGGGCTATATCTTGGATTTGGCTGACTCTGCTTCATAAAACGTCTCAACGGCTGGTGTGAATCCTGAAGCTCCCAAATGTGCCTAATCCTGCTGGGCAGTGAGATGCCCCATGAGAGCTGGTGGTTTGCAGTGAAGGAAGGTCACCTGGGTCACACATCCACACACACACAGAGTTGTGTCATTCCCTTGCTTTTCTCTCTAGGGTGAAGGTTTTTTTTCAAAGTTCAGGTCAGGCGCTAAATTTGGTGATCTAATGTCTTGAGTCTTTCTCTTGTCTTCACAGGGCATGAGGTGCCACAAAAGAGCTTTGATAAATTGCCCTGGTTAGTCATTAATGTTACACATTAGAGACCTTGTAGCAGCCATCCAGTACCTGGAGGGGCCTACAGGAAAGCTGGGGAGGGACTGTTTACAAGGGTGTGTAGTGAAAGGACAAGAGGCAATGGTCTTAAACTAGAGCAGGATAGGTTTGGATTAGACATTAGGAACAAGTTCTTTACTACAAGGGTGTTGAAACACTGGAGCAGGTTGCCCAGAGAGGGAGTAGAAGGCCTCATCCCTGGAGACATTCAAGGTCAGGCTTGATGGGATTCTGAGCAACCTGATCTAGTTAAAGATGTCCCTGCTCACTGCAGAAGGGGTGGACTAGATGATCTTTAAAAGTCCCTTCCAACCCAACACATTCTATGATTCTATGATTATCCTCCTGCCAGCAGGCAGCAGGATTCTGGGAGCTGCATCCCTGCCTGTCCTGAGGGAGCCAGCAGCACAGCGGGGTGGGAACACATGCAGGGACATGCTCTCCTGCTTTATGCTGGCGAGACCAGTCCCCAGGCAGGGCTACAAAGCTCCCCCAAGGGCTCCCAGGGGATAAGACACCTGCCTGGAGCAAGAAGACACTGGGAAAATACTGGCCTCACTCCCTCCTTCCTCACTGAGAGCAGCAGTCCACCTAGCTCAGTGTCTGGTGTCTGCACAGCTAGCACAGATGCAGCAAGAGGACTTGGCAAGCAGGTCATGCCACTTGTGCATGGCTTTCAACTCCTCCCCAGTGATTTGTGACTCGGGGACTGCCTGACCAGGGATCAACATCATCATAGCTATTAGCCCTCCATGTATGTCTTTGCTATGAATCATCCTGGTTGCCTTTTAAACCCATGCCAACCCTTCATGCCCATGGTGCCCTGTGACAAGGAGTTCCCCTGCTCTGACATCAGTGGATGATTTGTGTGCCCTGTACTGACCAATGTGTGTTAGTGTCACATCCACCCTCTGTGGAGAGGGACCACAACACCCCAAATTATGCTACAGGGGAGACAGCAACATCCCTCCCAAGGCTCTCCCTCCTCAGCTGATACAAAACACAACATCTCACTACCGTGCATCTGCAGGAGAACCCACAGGTAGATTCTAGGTACAGAAGAACTCCATAACAGAATGAAACTATTGTGCATAACGTGAAATAGCAGAAAGTGGGCCAGTCCGTGGGACACATTTCTGTTCAGATGATGTGAAGGCACCTCAGCCAGGGAAGCTCAGGGACGTGTCAGGTTGTGTAAGGAGAGACTTGGATCCTGACTGGCCCACTGGAGTGGCAGTCCTCTGAGGGTACTCGCAGTACTCCTTTGGGTGTCCAACTTGGTTACCTGTATTCAGAACAGAAAAGAGTAGGGTGATGACTTGAGTGCAGTAAAAATACCTTCCTTGGACTTCTGTCGGCTGCTCTTTCCAGACCTTCTTCCTCCTGCAACTACCCCACTCCTGGTTGTGGATGCTGGAGGGAAGCTGATGGCCACCCTGCTTCCTCCTGCTGCCAGCCCATGGACCATGCTTACCCCTCTGGCTACCTGGCCATCCCAAAGGCCCTGGCATCTTCTTGTGCACTTTTGGAAGGACCTGGGCAGTGGTGCCAGCTTGCAGCTGCAGATGACAAGTGTTATTTGGGTCTCTGCCACAGCTGAAATGCTGCATTGACCAGATTTCACTGGCTGCCCACCTGCACCCTTGCCCCAGCCCTTCACTCACCACCTGGGAGCCTTCTGCAGGGAGCATGCAGCGCCTATGCCAATCCCATTACCCCCCTGCAAATGACCCTCCCCTATGAGGTTGAGGAGCCACATGAAAGAGAAGAGAGCTTTTTTTGCCTGCCTTCTGGCCAGAAGAAGCGTGTCTTGTCGCTCTGCGTGTATCATCTGTGTGTATGTGTGTGTGTGCATGTTTGCGTGGGGTCAAGGAGGAGCAATATTTTGGCCTGACGAGCTGCAGAGGGCTGTGCACGTGGGCTTGTGGGAGGCAGTGTGTTTGTGCAAGCAGCACACCTCAGGTTTGTTGGCTGGGAGGTGGGTAAGGTGAGAAGATTCTTCCTGTGATGCATCATGAAGTCTGCTTCCCAAAAAAAAAAGGAAGGAATCATGACAACAATGGTTGCAAGAAGCCGCTCTGGGCTGATGAGTACCCTTGGTGTTTACGTGCTTCTGCTGCTTCCAAACCACTCTGCAGCCAGCACCTCACATTGGA
>NW_009953786.1:10832500-10885002 GCF_000747805.2 Chaetura pelagica
CTTCCTGCAGGGGCTCTCTCTGCCACTCCAGCCCTGCTTTGCTTCCCTTCATGCTTGCCACCAGCCTGCCACTGCTCGCTGCCCGTGCCAAGTGACAGACAGCTCTGATGGCAGCAGCTTCTGCGGCAGCAGGATGTTCTGGCACAGCGGGTTTTGCAAGGCTGCAGGTGACCAAGGGCATAGGACTTGCTGAGCAGAGAGACTGCATTTTGGAAGCCAGGGCCCTGTCTTACAATAGGCATGAGAGAGAGCAAGCTGAGAAAAACTGTGCTATGGCCACAGGCGCTGTTTGGGTAGGGACAAGGAGAGGGGACTTGAAACCAGGGGATTTATGTCGCTCCTGTCATGTTAATCCTGGGCCCTTCTTTAGGTACCTGACTATGCCACTGTGCTGCCATGTGTCCTTGGCCAAACTGCCCATCCCTTCGTGCCCCAGCCTCCTCACCCATATCAGTCTGCCCTCTGGCAGACGTACGTGCAGGCATGGATTTAGCCAGCTCAGTGGCCTCCATTCATCCCTGTCTCTCACTCTCCTGCTGCGGTGCTGACAACTCATATATTCCCAGCACCGCACTGTGGTTTCTCTCTGGCTTTGGAAGCCTATGTGCCAAATACTGCTGATCAGCCTGCTGACCAGCTGCATCTGGTGCATCCAAAGGCAGCCAGAAGCTGTGGAGCGTGTGCTCCTCTGCGACGGCTGCCCAGCGTTGGTCGTGGCACATGGGTCATGCTGGTGGTGGTGCAGGGACAGGGCAGAGACATGCTCCACTGCTCACATCCCACATCCCATCCTGTGCCCAGTGAGCAAGCTGCCAGCTCCTGAAACTGATGCAGGCATCAGACCTGAAACAAAGGGGTTTATGCTGCTCTCTGTCTACTCCCAGCACAGTACAGACTCCTTAAAATGGGAGGATGTGTCTAGACCCTCCTCAGCAGACTTCTGGTCTGTCCTGAACATGGTGTGGCAAACTGGGAATTGCTCTGGGGAGTCTGGTATTGAACTGGGTGTATCCATGTCTGATTACAAATTTTGGATTAAGTACAGGACTTCTTTACCTCCTCTCTTCGCTAGTTGCCTCTGTGCTGATCTGAACCCCGCAGCAGACAGCAGGAGAAATTCCTGCACTTGGCCCAGGGCCCACAGTGATGGTAACAGAGAACACCTGGGCAAACAGAAGACGTCCTAACCTTTTTTCCCAGGCTGAACTGGTGGCAATTAAGCAACAGATGATGTACCTGGGACTTTGATTACTTGTTAATGCCAATCAGGTGGATCAGCTGAAACAGAGGCTGTGATGTTTTAAAAGAGGCTCCTCAGTAGTTGTTTCAGGAAATGGGATGTAGCAAGGGTAGGGGCTGTGCTGGTTTAGAAGCAGACTTAAAGATATGTGGTGGAGAAAAGGTCTCTGATGCTGTCAAAGACTGATGTTAGCCTCAGAAATGTCTCAAGTATTTCAAGGAATGGCATCAGGTAAGTAGGTATTGATGTTTTGTTGTTATTTAGACAGGTATGTTTCTTGTGTTGGAAGTCAAGAGTATTGCCTGCTTCAATTTTCCTGTGCTCTGAGACTAGCTATAATCCTGTGTGTGTAATGTGTAAATCGTGGGGAAAAGTCTGTTTAAGCAACTGGAGGGCTGGCACTTGTCCTGGGAGTCCAGGGCAACTGGGCTAGGCAGTCCCTGTTCCCTTGAAAGGGCCTGCAGGCAGAGACCCTGCCCCTTGGGTGTGTTAGAGAGGGTCTTGGGAAGGACATCATACTGGGGTTTATCCTGGGAAGCCAGACACATGTAGATATGTCTAAATACAGTAGCAGTCCTACTGTGACTCTGGCACATATAAATCACTTTGGTAGCAGTAATGCCATCTCTGCTGATGTGCATGCTGTGTCTTTTGTACATAGGCACTTGGCACACATTTCAAGGAACACTTTTTTTATAATGTGTTGGCTCCCTGGAGTTGTACCTTGAATTCAGTAGAGGAAAATTTGAGGAAATAAAATATCCTTCCTTGTACCTCAGAGCCCTCTGCTCCTTAGCCTGACAACCCACACGTTTACCAGATTTAGTTACTGTGGTGGAGAGGGCAGAGCAGCTGTGGTGATTTAATTAGTAACTTCTGGAGCTGTTGAAGCCTCTGGAGCTGGGTTATTACCTGTAAAACCATAGATTAGTCACATGCAGCTCTGGGCGCACAAAACACCAGTATTATCTATTGCAAAGGGGAAAGGCAGCACAGATGCCTAGCCTGCTGTTTCTGCTGCTCTTGGAGATGGCAAAGAGGAGGGGAAATCCCAGAGTGGTTCCCACCACTGCTCTCAGGTCCTGCAGAGACTTGCAGATTTCTGTCATGGGGCAGTGGGATGCAGTTGGCCTGGGGTGAGCTGAGCTGGAGCTGCTGGAGCTCTGCAGTGCCTTGGAGGGCTGCAGCCACTTGTATGCTCTTCACATTCTTATTGTTGGTGATTTTAGCTTCTGGCATTTAAAGTACTGTCTGTCTAGTTTGGAGGGTCACCTTCCCTAGCCAGCTATGACTGTAGAACATTAAAAGTGCATTAGAAGCACTGATTAAAAAAACAAAACAAACAGAAAACAAAAACAAAACTAAAAACACTTAAGGGTCTTTTGGCCCAAGTTCTAGTTGATAAACTTCTCATTGATCTCCCAGAGTTGAAGTGACAGCTGGAGATGGATGAATCCCTTTCCTCCTCTTCTGTGTAGTGTGCAAACTTCATCAAATGTAGATGTACCAACTATTAATATGTCAGTAACACATAGCAAGCCTGGGAAAAAGGAGGATTAATTGGTGTATGTGATAAAGTTGCTTGAAAATAATGTGTTTCTCTAAATATGGTCAATACAGGGATTTATCTTCACTGTTATTTTAAGAGTACCCAGTAACATGTCTGACAGTCTACAGGACCCTTATTGGACAATGAAGAGTTTGGAACTTAAGCCTCTTAAGCTCTGTTGATGGCTTCTCATCTTTTTATGATAACTGCTACTACAAAAATAATTTTGGAAGGGTTTGGAGGCTCTTACGTATGCTCTTTGGTTTCATTTTTCTGTAGCCACAGTTACTTTTCTGGCCTGCACTGCTATTTAACTCAATTTTCTGTGTGAAGTCGCAGCTGAGCTCTGAAACAGGCTGGAATTCATTAAATCTGAACAGGATTTTTGGTTCCATAGATCTCATTTGAAAGTCAGTTGGTGGGTCTGATGTATTATTACAAATTTACAGTTGTGCTTGGTTGATAATTATGTTCTAAGTCTGTCCTTCAAATTAATCTGAGTGCATACTCTAAACAGCTCTGCCATGGCTTTGGTTTAAGTAAATTACTTACAGGAATGACACGTTTGTTACTAATCCTCCGGCCTCTTAATAGCCAAATTCTATAATTCTCTCCCAGACTGGTAATTCTTTCTTATGCAAGCAGAGCTACTGACTTCACATTTATTCACCCAGTTCAGACCACCACTTAAGCACATGGTTAATTGTAAACATGTGTTTAGGTCCCATTGACTTCCGTGAGGCTTAAGTGCTGTCATGAATAGGCATTCTTTTCCAAATTGGAGCCGGAAAATTAAATTTGTCCTCCCATATAAAAGATCAATTCAACTGTTATGCTTCCAAAAGGAAGCTGAAAGTTCTGTTGGATTAAGGCAGGATACACACTTCAGTATAAAACTGTTGCTGAACACCTTGTCAAGTAAAGTCTTATTGTGGAAGGAGCCCCCACATTCTGAGATGCTAAGGAACAGCTATTTAGACATTATTTGTATATAGGTGTAAATTGCATCTCAACTATATCTGGAAGATAATAGTTCTGATTTGTGTGATTATTTAGTGAAAAACCTGAAGTGACATATAACCAGGACCATGCTAAGGAATTCATAGAATTTGAAATTGAAGCCTAGCAGAAGCAACACTTTTTATTAGGTTTTATTTGGAGTGAGTAATTGTTATACATTCTCTATTGCTGTTGCAAGCTACCCTAATTAGGGGCACTGGCTTGTAAATTCTCATTCAAAGAAGGAACAGAAAGAGGACCAAGTTCTGACTACCCACATCCTGGGGGAACAGCATGCTTTTACCTTTGTTTTGGCTCTGTTGAGGTCTGGCACTGGAGGCAGAGGTAGGCAAAACTGAGTGTAGGTGAAACTTCAAACCTGTCTTTCCATCCCTCTGTGTGCATCTTGGGCAAGACAAGCAGGCTGCACACAACATCAGAGGGTAAGTAGGGGGAGGACAGTTGCAACACCTTGTCACATGTCACATCTTTTCAGGCATGCTCATGTTAGGGCCAAACAGTGCAATACCTACATGCTTGTGGTTTGCTTTAGCTACTTGACAGTAGCTTGACAGTGCTCACCTGGAATGAACAAGAGTGACCATATCACATGCACATCTGCAACCCTGGCCACTAGGGAGCCCCCAGAGGTTAGTGTGAACTGGAAGGCTCTTGAAGGCTTTGCCATAGCCAATGTGTGCTCAGTGGGGAGGACAGCTCTTGCTGATGTGTTGCTGTGGTTAGACTGCTGCAGGGAGGAGCTTTGTATCAATGTAGAAAATGGGGCTGAGAAACTAGGAAAACCGGCTCACTGCAGGAATAATACTTCTGGCACCAAGCAAGCAGGAAAGAAATCTTATCAAGTCTCTTTACAGTTCTTCAAAAGCAGTAAAAGAAAGTGTTAACCTTTAAGAACACTTTCACCAATTACTTGGCTTTCCCAGTTTCCCATGACATCAGTCCTCTCATTTTCTATAGTCCTTTGAAGAGCAACATTACTAATAAGTAACCTTATGTCTTTCATATAGTCCTGAATTTTCCTTTGAGCCTTCAAGAAAAATGACAGTTTCCCTTGTTGTAAGCTTTGCTTTGAATTTGGAGGCTGAAATTTTATATGTAGGACACTGTGCATATGATATGCATCACATGCATATATAGGTCTGGAATGCTGGTAAAAAATTAAAATGCTATCATACAATTAATACCAACTGTTTTGGAACTCAAGAAGCTAAAATCTTTTTGCTCTCCTGGGACTCCTTCACAATGTATGTAATATACCCAAAATATTCAGGTGTATTATTTTTAATGCACAAACCAAATGCATATGCTTAGGCTGTATGAGAGATCCACGCAGTTTGGAGATGTTGGGGAATATGATGTTTATACACAGGCTCTCCCCTCTTTTACTTGCATCCCTTTTGATATAAATCATATCACCACATTTTAAAAGCATCCAGAGTTTCAATAGCATTTCTATGAGTAGCTGCAAAATATTGTTTCACTATGTTAAAAAGAAAGTCTCAGTAAGTGAAGAGGGCCCGTGTCTGTGGAAGGACAATGCACTCCTTGCTTATGGGTAGGCTTCAGTCCAGTGGTGTTTCTGCCAGAGCACAGCTCCCTTTTTATGGTGCTGGGTAAATGCCAAGAAGGCATTTAGATGGTCACTATAGTAGAGCATCCCAGACTGGCTCCAGATGTACCTGAAGAAGGGTCTAATCGCATCAGCACCAGGTGTAGTGCTTCTAATAGGGCCCTAAGGGTTGGCTTGTCACAGCAGTGACCTTTTTGGAATGTATGGAGAGGTTAGCTGTTTCCATAGGTTGACCATGCTCTTCCTTGCTGATCTATTAGGATGCTCTGTGCACCTTGAATACAGGAAAGATGCTGAAGAAATGTGGTTGCAAACCCCTCAGACCTGTATTCTGGTCTGTTGGTTGTTGGGGTTTTTTTGTTGGTTGGTTTGTTTGTTTTGTTTTTTTTTCCTTTCTGTGTGTGCTGTGAGGCTTCTGTTTAACTATCTCAAAGAGCAAACAAAAGAGTAGAATAAACTTGCTGATGTTTCCCATTTCATAGCCCGTTGATAACTACATAACCCTCTCCATTGGATTCTTCATTTAAAAAAAAAGTCAAAGGAGGGGAAAAAAAGAGCTTTTGTCAGCCTGGATAGCACTATTCACTGTTTTTTACCAGCAAGTTACAGTGAGAACATCAGCTTCCTGTCCTTTCATTGAAGCCCATTGATCTTTCTCCCTAGTAAACAGAGTGGCTGTAGCTTTTGTTTGACTTGTGCTCCCCATTTGTGCCCTGCATTTCAGGGATGAAATGTGATGATGTTGCTGTTCTGCAGAAGGAGACCAAGGACAATGGCAGTGGGACAATGAGTGGAAAATGTGAGGTGGCTGTTGGACAGGGACACTGGGCAGTTGGGCCACCATAGTAAACACGGTGGCCTTTGGGGGAGGGGCTCATAAAAAGGATGTGGCCAAGCAACCTGGAGCTGATCAGCAATGAGACTTCAGGCTCAACCCTCTCTTTAAATCAGCTCTGCACACAGCAATGCAGGTCAGAGGAGGGATGGCAGGGTGTGCTTGTCCTAATGAGAAACAAACCCCCCTGTCCAAGAGGTAGGACATGGATGTGGTAGCAGATCCAAGATCTCACTCTGGCTTGTTGCTCATTCAGTTACTAGTTGATTACCACAAAAATTATTGTGATTGAGTGTAGGTCTTCAAGGTGGGGAATTGTGCAGGATTTGTAATGGTCCTTCAGGAGCACCTTAACTAGGTGAGGTCCCTCTGCTGTAAGAAGCTGAGTATGGAAAAAGACCTTCTTGGGTGTTTAAGGTACAAACCACAGAGCAGGACTGAGGTTTAACTGGCTTGTGCCAGGAGAGCATGAAACTGGGATGGTGGGGTGGGAACCTTGCAATGAAATAAGCCTATTTTTTTCCACTTGTTTTTCGCCCAGTCACTGAAGTCAGTGATACTTTAGAAAACACAGAGGTCTGGGTTTTTTTCCTTTGATGATGGTAAGAAGGACCAAAAAGGTGTGCTTGCTGTCATAAAGGAAAGCTATGCTTTGTTTGATCTGAAGTAGAAAGAAACAGTTTACTTGCCTTCTTTGCCCTTTCAAGATTCATTTAAGCAAGGAAACTTTTCCTTGTTTCATTGTATGTAGGTATTTTTCTTGGCCATACTGTCCCTGGAATTTAGTAAACTTAAGTAAAAAGGAAAAAATAGCAGATATCAGGGAAATACTACCTGTGAAATCCTAGATCCACCAAAATAGAGATTTGATTTTTCTTTTTGTTTTGTTTCAATAGCAAAACTTTATTTCAGTGGGGTTCCGCCCTTCCTTAAAAGCTACTTTTCTGTCTTGCAGCAATGGCTTGGCTATCAACCACAACTTCATGATGCCAGGCACTTGGCCAACTACAGAATGAAAACTTGAGCCTTTCCTCCCAAAGCCTCCATTTACGGCCATTCACATTAAGATTTCCCAGCTTGATGTTGTCTACTAATAACCAAGCAGAAATGCTCTTAAGTAGCTGAGCTCTGAGTGTGATTGTGCTGCACCTTCTAAAGAATGTGAAAAGAACTAAAGCAGGTAGATGCAAAGGTACATCTCTACTGATACTGGCATCTCTGCAGATGCTGCTGGGCTGCCCTAATGGATTTGTGTGATTCTTGTTGCCATAGAAGAGGCTTAAGCAGACCTTTGCAGCACTGTCTGTTGGAACAACAACTTTTTTTGTCTTCTTCCCCTTTTATGATGGGTGATGAACTTGCTTCCCAGGCATAGTCCTTGCACATGGTCAGCCAATATATGCTCCCTGAAGCTTGTTGTGGGAAAACTTTGCAACATAATTTGTTTAGACTGTGTCCAAAAACCTTAACTTATTTTTATGAAGAGCAATGCAAAATTTAGGAAATACAAGAACAATTCAGAATCCTGTATTATTTCTCAGCTACAGTCAAACAGGCTTAAAATGTGTTGACTAAAATCTTGTTTAAAAATAATTTTTAAAAAGGCAAAATCTGAAATGCAGAAGTTTTCAGAGATTTGATGCAGCTCTGTCACATGCTAACCCTCTTGTCACTGCTCTTATTGTAGGTAAATGTACAGAGAAATGTAGCTTTCATTATGGGTAGTGTACAGTTGACCAAGATAGACAGCATGTGTGTTGACACTTGGGCTCTTTCAAAGTGTTACAGCAGAAAATTAATTTTAAAATCAGAGACAGACACCTCTCTGTGCAATCTGATAAATAATTCCCTAGACATTTTAAATTTGGAAACATCTATTTCATAGTCTTTTAAAATATGCATAATGCACACCTGTTAGTGAGAAAAAAAGTTGTAGAATTTTGTACAGAACATATGAGTTTTTGTGACTACTAAGGTAACTTGTTTGGTCATATAATGCCAATATGTATCACATGTCCTTGTGGAGGATACGAACCTAAAGAATATTTTTGCAATGGTAGTGCTTGCTTTCAAGTTCATCCACTGATGCTGCACAGCAGAAGTTTCTGGACCTGAGAGTGCTTTGCCTTGACTTGCATGATTTGCCCCATTGATTTCACAGGGCAAACCAAAGTTGAAAAATTATATGCAGTCAAAAGTCTGAGTTTGGGCTGAAGGAAAAAGGAGGCCTAGGGGAATGTTGATTACTTATTTCAACAGCTTTTGGGTGGTGTTCTTAGTGTTTTGCTTGCATTGCCTAAGTCCAGGTATAAGTTATGCTGGCAGAAATAGGTATGTAAACCTTTACCTCCAGGTAAGGAGGCTGACTACCACAGTGTAGGTTACACTTGAAGAATATAAGTAACACAGAGCTGTTGGGCTAGTCAAGTAACAAACCTTTTTTATGACTAAAATGACACTTTTCAGCTTCACCATGTTATGGAAAAGGTCAGGGCCTTCGTGTTGAGTTCCAAACCCATATAACCAAATGGCCTCCTAGTTCTTGCAAGCTTTGCAAGGAAGATGAGTTCTGAGGTTGCCTGATCTGAAAATGTTCCTTTTTCTTTAGCAGCAGCTACCAAGACAGCCCTATCCTGGGAGGCAGGAGTGCGTTGATGCTGACACCTGGATGGAACTTTTCACTCCTGGCACTCTTCCCTAGCTTGGCTGGTAATTGCAGGTGCACTGATAATATTGATGAGTAGCAGTGAAGCCACTGGGAGGCTGCAGCTGTTTTCTTTCCTGCACCTGTGGTGCTGGAAAGGTGATGCTGGTGCTGACCTCCTCTGTCGTTGGGGGAAGGTGGGGTAGGGGGTAGCAGCTACTGGTAAAGGCTGGGAAGAGATGCCTGCCTGCAGTGGGGGAGAAAGGAGTGGTTGGGCTGTTAGGTACAATCTGTTAAAGCAGATTTTTGAGTGAGGTAAAAGGGTATACACTCTTCCTCCTATTCACATTGCTCTGGGTCAGGCTTTTGGTTCTCTGCTGTGTGAAAGGCAGAAGTTCTGCAGCACAAAACTCTGCTCCCAGACAGCTAAGCATTGCTTGCAGAGCCAAAATCAGGAAGGGGAAGAGAGGAAGCAAAAGGGCCATCTACATTCACTGGAAACCCACAGCCTCTCTGGTAGCACTCACTGCTTGGGTTCCAAGTTTTCATGGCCCAGTGCCCCAGCAGGTGATGGAGATAAGGCCCATCCCTCTCTTCTTGATTTTATTTAGGCTGGAGTGTAGTGATGGATATCACAGGCTGGTGTTGGCATGAGCAGATCCCCATGTTTAAAAATGGCACCATGTTCTACTTATTTGCCACTTGTGTGCAGCCCAGAGTCCCTTTTTCTTTTGTTCTTCCTTTCTCTAATTTTTTAATTTTTGCAAGAATGTGATTAAAAATGAGTATGCCTTGCCAAGACTTATTAAAACAATCCTGTTTTCTGTTGGGAGGCTTGCATTAGAACTGGGAAAGGAAGACTTTTTTCCTTAGTGTAAAGAAAATGGGGCTGAGCAATGGGGTAGGGATTAGGTAAAGGAAAAAGAAGACAAGTGGTCTAAATCCAGCCCCCAGTTCTCCTCTTCAAAGGCAGCCCGTTTCTTAGGTGCTTACATTCCCCCACAGAATTTGGGGGATTAGCTCAAATTGTGGCCTAATGATGCAAAGAAGCTTTTTATGTTGCTGTTCTCCTTGTGGGCAGTCTGTGCTGTAGCCCTTAGGGATGCTCCAGGCTAAAATACTGTCAGGTGGAGCAGAGGGCTGGGGTGATGGAGAGAAGCAGGAGCTTTCCTAACTGCCCTGCCATCCTGCACACACTGTGCTCACAAGCAATTTGACTGAATTGGTATTTGCCTTTTCTTCCTTTGCCTCTGTTGTTAAAAACTCTGGGAACAAAGGGAGGACAGGGGTGCTCCTGCTAATGCTTTGGTATTTTGAGAGACCACACCTGAAGGACTCTCTGTTTTATGTTGATATGAATATTCTAGCACCTCAATCTTAAAAATATCCATTGCATACTTCTGCTGGAAAGACAGTACTAGCCTCAGGGCTAGATGCAGGGAAGTGAGCTGCACTTCAGCAGGTTTGCTGGGGGCGAGGTGTCAGCAGGGTGATGGAGCTGGGATGGATCATCTGATCATGCACACAGTGGCAAAAAGCCACCAAATATTTGGTATAACAACAGCCTGCCTTCTACAGATGGTACAGCCTGCCGTGTGAGGAAAAATTCACACAACCAGAAAGCAGGACCCCAGCAGAATTTCCTGCAAATACCACAGGTGCAGGGTGATAGGGCCTTTGTTTTAAATTACTTTGGTTGTACAGAACAGATCTCCCACTCAGTTAAATTGCCTGTGGGCTCATGCTAATGCAAGTGCATAAGCTTGACCCAATAAGTAAATCCCCATGCAAGTATAAATCCATTGATGAAATACAAGATTTTCAGGGGTTTTGTTTTTTTCTTTTGCACAGGAATATAGTTGAGTACTCTGATCCAATACACTGCCTTTGAGGTAGCCTGTATCTCTGTAATGAAACTCATTAGTATGCAAGGCCTTGCACAGGTGCAGAGGAGTGCATGTAACTTACTGCACTAAGTGAAATTGTTTTGATTAGACTATAAAACCAATTGCATATTTTTTCCATAAGGGGTTTACTTCAGAGTCGCTGGAGCAATTCTGAATCTATTTAAAGATATTAATGAAGACTTCTGTTCAAATGCTACCTTGGGAAAGATGTAATGGTTGAACCTGATTACAGATTGCTAAGAAGTGTAAATTTTTAAAAGATGTTTTTTTGTAAACTGAAACTTTTAATGCAAAATCAGGCTTGTATTTCTTGAGAACTGGACACCTCCTTCCTGCTTCCTTGCCTTTTCTTCTGCAGGGAAGGCATGTGAGGAAGAGCCATTTATAAGCTGAAAATGATAGAGGCTTCTAACAAGAGCTTGAAGAACTGCAGAAATTTTCATGACACTTGAGACATAAAATATTTGCTCTTCACTAATCTGACTTTACTGCCATGTTGGACTCTGCTGTTGGCATTTCAGAAGCATATAATTATGCTGAAAGTTTTAGGAAAAGTGTCCTGTTGTAGAGCTGGATACCATGGATATAAAAATGCAAGTGGGTAGTGTATCTTGGTGCTTTGGATTGTAAGGGAATGGCAACAGACCTTCTGGCATTGGTGTCAGAGTTCCTTAGGCAAAATTTTGCCAGGTCAACGGATGCTTCCTGGATGAGTGCAGGTCAGAGTTTAGGTTACTTTGGGTCGTTAGGTATTCAAAGTATATAAAGCATGAACTTGAGACCTTGAAAGAAAGAAGGCTTGCATGTAATATCTCTTAATTTGACATCTTTACCATTGAACTGGTTCTGTGATGCTTGTGGTGGAATGAAATACAGACTGATAAGGCTGCAGTTGCAATTAGCAGTGGCACAGTGGTAAGGAGTGGCTGCTTGGAGGCGGTGACAGAAACCAAGCCAGCTGTAGCAGTGAAAGTCTCACAGGGTTAACCACAAAGTCTGCCTGCAGCTGCTGCTGCTCAATACCCAGCATTCACATGCGGCCTCACCAAACTGCCTTGTGACATTTTTGATTCATGTCAGGGACAGAGTACCATTGTTGGGGGGAAAAAATAACTGTTTTATAAAATGTTCTGCAGGCTTTCAGTCATTTCAGTCTTTATTCTCTCCTCTGTGCCACTCTCTAGGTTGGTAAAAAGTTTGTCTCCTTTTGCTTTTCCATTCACTGCTTTAAAAAAAATAAAAGTATTTCTGGCTTGATTGATTGATTTTAATAAAGAGCACGAGCTTCTGTAAGCTTAGGAAGAGGCTAATAGTGGGCCCTCTTCTGCCTTTGTCATGTTGCTGTGACCCTAGAGGGGTTTGTGCCTCTTGCTGGTGTGACTAGCAGGAGAAGCAGCAACATGCTTTTACCAGCAGGAAGGATACTGGAGTTCAGGGGGGCGGGCATCCCTTTCTGTAGCAGGCAACTGGGAAGGATTTCTTGAGCGATTTCTCTGCTGTAAGAACAGGGCTGCCTGCTGCAGGTCTGTTGTCAGACCATCAGCTTGATTGCTGTGAACACACCAGTGCTCTGGGCTCTGGGGATGGAGGCTCTGCTTGTTTACTCTTTTCAGTAGAGATTAAAAAGCCTCTTTGTTTTTCAGATTTATGGATAAGTTTTAAATTGTTTGTCACTTATTGCCCTGGGTAACCCCATACTGTGCTGCTAGTTGGAGCTTCAGGGCCTAACACCTAGAGGGTGGTGGATCAATGGGACAGTATGAAAAGGGCCTTTCCCATTCTCATTCCTCTGAAGGAAGTGCTGCTGAAGGGCCCCAATGCATTTTCTCAGCTTTAATGCCTCATTTGCTTCAAGCACGTCCATGGATTCGCACTTTGAGGAAAACTAATTAAATTATCGCTGTTTCTTTTTTTGGTTCAGCTTCTTTCTAAAGGAGTCATTCTTCCTCATCCATGTTAGAGCAGATGCTCAAATGGAGGCAGCTTGAAAAAATATCTAAGGATAGTTTCTTTTCTAAGAAAAAAAAAAAGGGTTGATGCCGAAGTGACCCCCAAGTACAAGTTCCCTGAAGTCAAGATGTGCTTTAACTTTGGGCATCGTTGGACCCCTTGCCTCTGCCCATCTGTGTCTTCAGGCAGAAAAGATCCCCAAGTCTGCTGTAAAATATTACAGGAGCCTTGCTGTGTCTCCACAAAGCAGTCTGCCAGGACTATGATGTTGGGTCCAGGTTCACCAGACACAACAACTGCAGCTCTATTTCAGACCTGATATGAACATTGAATTCAGGCTCTCCAGCAGCACAGATCTGATTTCTGGCACTTGGTTGTAATACAGACTGCAGCACAAACCACTTGGGGTACAGGTGATGGCCAGTGTAGCAGCTGTAGCTGTTTCATGTCTGTTCTGGACACCCAGGATGGTGGGGACATTACTGGGAACACTGCAACATGCAGATGGCCATGGTGCCCTGGGTGGGGTGTGAGGGTCTGAGCTTGGTTGGCTTGTGCTCCTCCATCCCAGAGCATGAGTAATGAGTTCTCCTGGGACAAACGGCCCTGACGAATTCAATGCTCTGGTCCTCTGATCTTCTCCCAGCATCTGGGAACCTGAGGTGGTAATGGGGGCCCATGTGCTGTACTCCCCTGGTGCTTCTGGTGCTGCAGCAGAGCAGCAATATCCAGGCCAGCTCCTCAGAGAGCCAGTTCAGGCCTGGCAAAACTTATTAACTCAGGCTTTGTGGTGTTTGAAACAGGCCAAACTGCTCCAGGACTAGGAGGAGCAGGGTAGCAGTGTACGTGCAGCATTGCACCCTTACAGAGCTGCCCTAGGAGTCTCTGCATCATGCCAGGCCTCATCCACAACCTGGATAAAGCACCTGCAGGTAATTGGGAGCTGGCTATGCCTGACCGGAGGGCAGTGTCAGGTTAATTAGACATCTGCAGGCTATTCTTAAACCCTCAGTTTTTTTTCTCTTCACAGCCCTAAAATGGGGAACTGTTGTGAAGGGAAAAAAAATAATTAAAAAAATAATGAAGGTCTTTTGCCCAGATTTGCATAGAACACAGTTTTTACTTAATTGAAGAGTGGTGCAGAGTGATTTAATCTCTTAATTTCCCTTTCTCAGGTACTAAAAACCTGTGGCTCAGCATGGCTTTTCTGATTTTCCTGTTCTTTGGTTTACTTTCCATATTCATGTATTTTCTGCCCTGATTCTTAATGTGCTTAGCCTGTTAAGATGAATATAAGATCTTTATAGTAGCATCTGAGATCATAATCTGCCTATATCAAAGGCCAGAATTATTCCCTGTTGTTTGTAAAGGAATTATTTAATAAGTAATCCTTGTAAGTGTCAACATTACACACGAGATGACATAACACTTGGGGAAAGTAAGGACTAAGCCAATATTCCCACACCAGCTTCAAAGCTAAATAAGATTTCACATACAGATGCTTTCTATTTCTCATCTGTGGCTTCTATTTCCTCCTAATTGGAGTTGACACTGGAAGTACCAGTTCTCCTTTTCCTCCTCCTGGATGTTTTGATTGGAATGTTAATACCATCCTCCTTCATTACCAGGCTTTGTGGATAGGTGTGCCATGTTGTGTAAGGTATAGGATCAGTTTTCCTATAAAAACTTAGCCTGCCCCCTGTCAGAGGAGTGTTAATTCACAGCTGGCTACTAACTGCCCAGCAGTCTGAGTCCTTCCTTGTGTGCCTGCACTTTTGGGAGCAGTTGAAATCTGGACAGAGATTTTGCCTTTCGGGCCTATCCTGCTCAAAAGCAAACTTCCTGTTGAATGAGCACAGAGAGAATCAGTCTGTTCTGTGAGTAAAATACTGAAATCTTGGATGCTGAACACACAAAGTGTTTTTCCCTTGCAGCTTTTCTACATGTTGAAAGCGTCAATATCTGCAAAAATCAGAAAGTGTTGGCCCCTGGGTGGCAAATAACTGCTCCAAGGTAGAGAGGCCTTCTGTCTCCTGCAAACCCTTCCCCACCTCTCCCCCTGCCCTGCTCATCCCTCCCAGACAAATTCAACTCCTCAGGAAACATTAATAAAACTTAGTGGTGTGAATTCAAAACATCAAAATGTCATGGAGAGTTTATCCTTTCTGTTAACAAGGAAAGCTGGATCGAAACATGCTTAATCCTTGCCTTCCCAAAGCAACCTCTGAGGTGGAGCAGCATGTAGGAAAGTGGGAAAAAAAACCAACAAACAGGAAAATGCCTTGTGCCAACATAGGTGCTTCTGTCCCCAGCTGAGGATCTTCAGGTCCCAGGGTGCTTGCAGCCTTCTCAGGAGTTGTGTAGCTGCCAGGAAGATGCAGCAATTTCTTGAGAGCTTGCAAACATACTTGAAAACGTACAAACTGCTTGAAAGAGTCCAGCACAGAGCTACGAAGAGGATTAAGGGAGTGGAACATCTCCCTTATGAGGAAAGGCTAAGGGAGCTGGGTCTCTTTAGCTTGGATTAAAGGAGACTGAGGGGTGACCTCATCAATGTTTACAAATATGTAAGGGGTGAGTGTCAGGGGGACGGAGTTAGGCTTTTCTCAGTGATGACCAGTGATAGGACAAGGGGTAATGGGTGCAAATTGGAACATAGGAGGTTCAAGGTGAATATCCGAAAAAATTTTTTACTGTAAGAGTGACAGAGCACTGGAACAGGCTGCCCAGGGAGGTTGTGGAGTCTCCTTCACTGGAGACATTCAAAACCCACCCGGATGCGTTCCTGTGTGATGTGCTCTGGGTGACCCTGCTCTGGCAGGGGGGGTTGGACTAGATGATCTTTCGAGGTCCCTTCCAAGCCCTAGGATTCTGTGATTCTATGATACCTTTCTTCTCTGAAACCCCTGTGAAGGGCTCTTAAACCACTGGCTTCCAAACGCTTTTATCCCAAAGGAACAGATTTGATATTTCCCTGTGAAGATGTATCTTGTGGTCCATTAGGGTTGAGTGTGAGGCCACCCATCATGCTGAGACCCAGGTCCCAAGCAGAGGTCCCTGTACCTGGGTCTGGCTGAGCCCATATGCCCAGTGTCTGGCTCAGAGCTGACTCCTGACTATCAGGCTCCCTGTGGGTGGGGGCAGCCTTTCATCTGCTTGCAGAGAAGTAAGGCCCAAACAAATCCTCGGAGCTTATCATTGCACCCAGCTGAGAAAACTAGTGTCCCCTACTGCAGGGCAGTTGGGATATTTGTGAGTCTTTCAGGGCAAGGGCTCCCTTTCCTTGTGCTGTGTTTGCACAGCTGATGTGGCTGAGGCTCTGCTGTGATGTAGCACTGCAAATGACACTAATAAAGTAACAATGCCTGAATCCAGGGGGGCTTTCAGCATCTTTTCCCTGCAAGAGTATATAATGTTACAGTGACATGTGGATCTCTGCTTCCCCAGTGCTGACTTGCCAAATATGAAACCCTGCCTCATTCCTTGTACGGGTTTTCAAGATCTCTTTGGCTCTGCTGTCAGTTTCTGTCCCTAGGCGTATCCAGGTGCCACAAAGCCTAGACTGTTAAAGGGCTGGTTTGTATCATTGCTGTGCCAGTAATAACTCTGTGGAATCTTACTGCTTGCACAAATGTGCAAGGTTTATTTTCACTGAGCTTTGCAGACAAACTGGTGGAAAACAGTGATCCAGTATCGATCACTGGAGAGGATTATGAGGATCTATTGCATAATGTTGGTCCCATTTTCCATGTAAGAGGTGTGGAGATGCCTTGGGATCTCTCAAGACCAGGAGTAGGAAATGTACTTTTCTTTATGCTACATGAGGTAAGACAAATGCCTTCAGCACTGGTTCACTTGGGAAGTCTGGCTTTGGCCTTGACCCTTCACATACATGCTGTTGTCCTGCATGAAGCCTTCCAGATGCTAGACAGGTGTTAAAGGACCACGTGTCTCACATGGCTGGGACGTTGTTGGCCTGAAAGGAAAAGAGCAGCTGTTATCTTGAGATGAGGCTGTTCTTCAGCCATTTTTCACTTTTGTGACTGGGTTCGAGGGCTCTCCACCTCTTTTTTTGTTTGTTTTTTTTTGACACAGCTAACCTAAGATCCTTTGATTCAAGTGATACTGAGGCAAAATGGTTGCTTTAAGTGTTCATGTTAGCTAGAGTGAATGACACAGGGCTAATTTTCAGCTTTATTATTTAGGTCTCAGGTTTGAAAAATGGCTGTCTTTAGAAAGTAGTGAGGAGTCCTGTACACATTGTTATGTTTTCTCTCAATTTCTTGTAAAAGTTGAGTGATTTTGGTGGAGGTGAGGAAGAGACAGCCAGCCTACGTACAGGAGACTTTATGCAAACTTTCTTCACATTCCCATCTTAATCATAAATTGTGTGAGGTACAGATCTGTGCTTCCTTTTCACAGACACTGTGGTGCTAATTGTGTTACAGCTTTGCACAAAGGACAAGTGGTCTCCAGGAACCATGATTAATCCATCAAAAAATTTTCCATCATTTATCTAAAAGGCATCAACTGAGAAAGCTTGGGATGGGCACCATCTTCCAGTGTGTTTGTGCTCTACCTCCCATGTCTGTGGCACTCCTGCACTATAAATGTGCCAGCTACCTCCATTACATTTCCTATCTGTTTCTCTTATCACAATGTTCTTTCTGGAAATCCCTGCAAAAATATCATGGATCTATATCAAACATTTTTTCCTTGTCTTCAATTCCCAAGTCTTCAACCATAGTTTCTATGAAAAGTGATACCCTCCTTATCTATTTGTTAATTCCTACCACACAAACTTATCTTGTAGACTTATGTAGTGATTTTGATGGCTGATCAGACCTGTTTGGTTTGTTCTGAACTAAATTAATAACACTCCAGCTCTAGCACTGAACTTCTGAAAGTCTCCTAATATACTAATCAGCATGTCAGTGAAATATTCTTTCTGGATAGAGACAAACCTGGAGAAATGGATTAGACATTCACATGGCATTGCATAATTCAGAGAGCAGGCATGGTGCATATGATTTGCATTAATAGCCTCTACTGCAGCAGCTTCTCACAGGTCTCTCTCATTAGAGCATATGTGGAAGCTTCCAGACTGTCAATCAATTACAGTAATTTCCTTTTCCATATTTATTCCATCATGATCATTGACAGTTACCATTAAGTGACATTAATACAATACCACCTTGCATTTTCCAGTGCTCCTCTTACAGGGTACGTAATCCCACTAAGGCTGAGAGGCTGCATTATACAGGGAAAAGGTGCCTGCACTCCCTAGCTCAGCAAAGTGTGGCTTCTCTGTGGTGGGAAGGAGAACAGAGCACCTTGTGTCAGTGTCTCAGGAGCAGAGTCTGCTGGATCAGGGTGGAGGTGGCTCCTGCCCAGTGGTGAGTATGGGGTGCCATGAGAGGCTGGCAGAGCCATCAAGGGCAAATATGCTTTAGTAGCTGCAACAGCTCAGTGCAGCTTGTGTGGTGTGTTCAGGTGCATCAGCCTGCGGATTTTAATATGGTTGTTTTTATAGATGCCTTACTCCTTTTGGTGTCCATGGATCTTCCTGGTCGAGTACTTAGGCATGCATTCTTGTTAGATAAACCAGAGCTCTTTTCTCCACCCTCCATTGCTCAACTCCCTTACTGTGCTTAAAACTTCCTACCCTGCCCTAGGGAAACAAGGCTCAGAACTACAGAATAAGTGTAAAGTCCTGCACCTGGGGAGGAATAGCACCATGCACCAGTACAGGTTAGGGGCTGACTTGCTAGAAAGCAATTCCATGGAGAAGGATGTTAGAGTCCTGGTGGACAACAAGTTATCCATGGGACAGCAATGTGCCCATGTGGCCAAGAAGGCCAATGGTATCCTGGGGTGCATTAAGAAGAGTGTGTCCAGCAGGTCAAGGTAGGTCATCCTCCCCCTCTACTCTGCCCTGGTGAGACTACATCTGAAGTATTGTGTCCAGTTCTGGGTTCCACAGTTCCAGAGGGACAGAGATTTACAGTTCAATGGAGGGCTACAAGAATGATTAAGGGACTGGAACACCTGTCTTATGAGGGAAGGCTGAGAGAACTGGGGCTGTTTAGTCTGGAGAAGAGAAGGTTGAGAGGGGATCTTATTTTTGTATATAAATATCCGAAGGGTGGGTGTCAGGAAGGTGGGGCCAATCTCTTTTCAGCGGTGCCCTGTGATAGGTTGAGGGGCAACGGATACAAGCTTGAAAATGGGAAGTTCCACCTCAACATGAGGAGAAACTTCTTTACTGTGAGGGTGACAGAGCACTGGAACAGGCTGCCCAGAGAGGTTGTGGAGTCTCCTCTGGAGACTCTCAAGACTCATCTGGGTGTGTTTCTGTGTGACCTGCCCTAGGTGGCCCTGCTGTGACAGGGAGGTTGGACTTAATGATTTCTAGAGGTTCCTTCATTCTGTGATTCTGTGAAATTGGTTCTGTATCCCCAGATAAGATGTAGCATTCCCCCTCATATTCCCCATACTGTACAAAGAATACTCTCTTAAGAATGCATTAAACTCCCTTTGCATTTTTGCTGCTTTTGTTCTAGGGGCTGTTTCTGCCCCTTTTCAGTCTTGAGGTGCTTTTCCCAGCTCGCTGAGCTGACACGATGAGATTCTTTCACTGCTCATCAGTAAACACTTCATCAGCAATTCTGCACATGCCCAAGGGTTTTTCCTTTTGTCTTTGCTGGATTTTCTGGTGCTTCTTTCTTCCTCATCTCTTCTCTTAGGTTGGACGCTTTTTCACTTATCCCCATCTCCCTCTTCTTTGATACGTGTCAGAGACTAAGCAGGATCAGTTGCCACTGTCCCCCCATTCAAGACCCTCCTAAAGCTATTGCTGCCAAATATACTGGATGTCTTCTTTTTCACAGTGCTCTACTTCCATCCTTGTCATTCATGGGTAACAGTTCAATGATCTTTCCCCTTGTCTGTCCACTGAGCTAATTTAAAATCCAAACAGTTTCTGGCTGTCAGCTCTCCTGTTTGTGACTTCCACTCTGTTTACTTCTGTCTTCAAAAATCTTTCCTGTCACCTTTCATCTTCAGAATTGTCAGAGCCTATTTCCCCATCTCTCTTTTGTTCTCATCCATGGCTTCTTGTTCCTATTCAGAAGTCTGCAATTGAGAGGGTCTCCACAGTTTGTTGTACTACCAACATGTTAGTTTAGGTGTGATTGCTGCTTAAGTTTTCCTCAGGTCAGGAGTGGTCTTGGCTTCTGGTGTTCACTGCTGGGGCTGTATCTCAAAGTTCTACTTTGTTGTTCTATCATCAGTTTGGTAGCTGCATGAAGCTCACATAGTGCCTTTTCACTGTTTTTGGATCCTGAGTTTTGCTCACAATTTTAAATAAGTTTCCCTCTAGATAGAGATGGTCTGATATTTGAGTTTGAATTTCCCTTACATTTCAGTTGTTATGTCCAAGTCTTAGGGTTCTGCCTTTACATAAGCATGTGCTAGGGTGTGGACTTTGGATGCACTGCCAAACTTTCCCCAAAGGTTTAGGTGGCAATCATACCACAGTTCTTTCTTTAGCCCAAGCTGATTTTCCCCCAAGATGGAATAATGTTCTCAACTTGAGTGCTGGCTAAATAATACTTAGGCATCTAAGTAAACGTTATTTGAGTTTTACAGCTAGTAGATTATTTAGTTGGGAGTTTTCAGTACTTTCCATTAAGCTTTATTAAGTTATCTTTGTTAACTAGTTATACTTAATGATGTGCATTTTTCTGATCATGCAATCATTTGAGAATTTGTTAGTGTGCATTCAAAATGTAACCAGCATAGTATTTTTTCTTCTCTATACAATGGATCATAATGCTTTCTGACATCTATTGTTTCAACAAATGTTTCAGTGAATGTCAGTATTTGAACCAGAATTGTCTACTTGTCTACTCAAAAAATAAAACAACATGTTGTGTAATTCTTATCACTTAATCTAGATATTAATAGGTCAAGCTCAATGTCTTTTTCATCAGTGATTTTGGAATGAAAACATGGAAGTGCGGATGCTAAACTAAATCTAGGAATAATGACTATGACTGCTATATATCCTGTGAGTTGAAAAAGTAAACTGTATCCTGAAAATTATTCCCTTCCTTTCAACAACAATCATATGATGGATTTTTATCTATTGTTGACTTAAAAATGACATTCACAGGAATCACTACATCTCCATTTATGAAGGACTGGCATGCATTGCTTCAGTGGAATATGTCTCTGCAGTCCAGCAATATGAAAGGTGGTATTTTCCTTGCAGGTGAAGATCTGAAGGAAAGAGCCCCAGAAGAATATTGCATCCTGCTGCATAGTATTACTGACCTCCTTTAACACCTGCTGATGAAAAGTACTAAAATAGTATATTAGACTTGGATGGTATTATTATTGCTATTAGCTGCTTCTGGCAAGCTTGAGCTAATGACGCTGCAGGCTGGGGTGGATTTGTTTTGATTGACAGAAGAGATATACGAAACAAGCCCCCTACAGTCAACTAGTGTGCCACCCCCTGAAAGCAGAATTTATACCAAAGACCTTTAAATGGTGTGGGGAACACATGCACTGAGTGAAGTCCTGTAGGCTGATAACAGGGAGTGGGATGCATGGAGCAGCTTTCACATCCTCTTGGAGAAATTGTGTCATGAGATATACAGGAGGGCTCAGTGATTTGTTAATGGTTTGAGAGCTGCTCCAGGAGAACATTTGTGTAAGCTCTGGAACGACGTGTAGTATTTGTGTGATTAATGAGAGTTTGTCATCTGGAATACAGTCAGAGCAGTCCCTTTGTAGCTGTGTGCCTCAAACTCTCAGAGCCAACCCACGGTGGAATATTAGATGAGTTACTCAGCAGATTACTTCCATGGTGTTTTTGTCAGCTTGTTCATCCTAATGCCCATTTGATAAAAGGAAGGGGGTGTGAGAGTTTGTGTTATGCGTTTTTGTTAGTGTCTAACTTGTGACTCTTCAAAAGGTCATGGGTACTTGAAGCTGTTTCAGACTGGTCAGACTACGGCTATTAGTCACGGAGCATTATTCACTCAGTCTCTTTCTTTCTTTCCTCTTCCCCATCCTTTTAGTTGAAGATGTGATCTTTGGAGAGGAAACAATAGCTGAAGGGAACTTTTTTTTTCCGGATGTTCGGTTTTTCCACTGGAATTTAATAGAAATTATTGGCACTCTGCTGCAGGATGACCTGACCTCCCCTGTGACAGTTCATCAGAGCTTGCTGCAGGAGATGTCTTAGTATTTGTCTGCTTGTTTTCCTGTTTTGTCAAGTGTGGTGGTTTTGCTGTACTCGTAGTCCTTACAAGGAGACCTTCCAAGGTTTAACTGGTTTTCTGTTACAGGCTGCTTGTTCTGTAAGAATTATTTAACATCCTTCCTCAAAGTTTCTTTTTCAGTTACTTCTTAGATAAAATAGCTGGATTTTCAATAAGAGGTGAAAAACCTGTAGTTCTTCCCTTGGTGAGAATACTGATTGATACTTGTTAGTACAACTTACCTCCTTTTTGTAAGCGAGACGTGGTAGAGATTTATGCTGTTAGCTGTTCATATTGCAGTAGAGCATAGTCAATCTACCCACCTTATGCCTCTGTCTTGGGTCTGTATGGATACTAAAAGGTGTTCCTTGCCCCAAAAGTAAGTCTATGTGACAGACAACTGAGTGGCAATAAGAAGTGTCAGAAACACAGGGTATTTTAGGAAACTAGTTGCTCTGCATAATTCTTAGTCAATCAGTAGCTGAAATGCTTTTATAAGCCCTTTGATATGTGAGTGTGAAGACTAGCAAAAAAGAAGAAAGGATACTTTCTCCAGTGAAAACAAATAGAAACTAATTAATGAACTGTTTGGTCCAAGATGCAATGTTAGAACTAGTTTTGGTATGTTTTTGAAATACGACTCTTATTTTCAAACAAAAGGCTATTTCTGTTCACGTGGTGACCAGAAAGGCCAGATAATAGACTGGATATAAATCCATGCTAGATTAATGTTTTATTTTGGTTGGCATCTAAATTTTATATATCTAAAAGCCAAAGCTTATTTGAGCATTTATTTTTACGTGCCCATGAACAGTAACCTGGACATCCCAGGCTACCTACCAGCAGATAGTTACTGTGGTGTGATCCGACCTTAATGTACAGAATGGCTCCTGCAGCATGAGGTACTTATGTATATTAAAGCTTTATATAGTTTCTAACTTGGTTCATGGCTTTTTAGAGAGCACTAGTGTTGTTAGTGTCACAGGAGGGACACAGCAATTTTGTTGCTGTTGAAATGTTTTTATGAGGGGGAGAACCACTCTGCTTTCAGTATCTGCATAAGTAACACTGCAAGATGCTTTCTGTATAGTCTCAACGTGCTGTCAAAATATCACCTGTATGAAAATCAGAGCTTTCCCTAGGGGAGCAGGGCTGTGGGGACACTTGTGGCTGGAGCCCTGCACACCCCAAGTCTCCTCTGGGTTCTGGCCATGCACTCCAGCTTCCTGCAGTAGATATGATCTTAGCCAAGGGTTGTAGCCCCCAGGGAAATCTGAGGGATGTGAAAGGCTGTTGCTGATGGATCCTAAATGAGCGTTTTTATTTCTTAAGTACATTTCTTGGTGGTGTTTTGTCTTGGTGTGATAGTCTGCAGAAAGGCCTGAGACTCGAACTTTCCTGAAATGGAAGGTACTCGTGTTTCTGCATTTTCATTACATTCTTTCCCTATGTGCAGTCTTCAGTAATCTCACGATTGAGTAGATGATTCTGTTAGTAGCAGCATTGTTGCTAGGATGGATGCAAGGCCCTAAGTGAAGCAGGGCTTGTATGGAGGGAGCAGTATGCTCTTGCAGGAGTAGGCCATGTAGCTATGTCAGGTGAGTGGGCATGCTCTGCAGCCCATGGGCATTGCCCCAAACACAGAAGACACAGAGGGAACTTCAGGTGATGCTGCTGTGTGTGTCTCTGGGAGGAGCAGGCAAAGCCTTTTGCAGCTTTAGCTGTATCACAGTTCTCATTTTTCAGTTCAGAGAAGTGGTTAAACATTGTTTCTCAGTGACAGTTCCCTCTTCACCTCTGAAGCTGTATTTTCACTCTTCTTTACCGAGTGCTGAGCCTTCAGGTGGGTATTGTCCAGACTGGGCAGGCAGATCCTCTTTGCAGCGGGGTGTAAATGGCTCCCTGTGCACTTAGAAGCTGAGTGCCTGCCAGGACAGGGTCCCCACTGAAAGCTGCACCCCACTACAGCTTTCCCAACCTTCATGGCAAATAAGTGATAGAAACAGTAGCAGAAAGGAAAGTGTGGGTATTTAAAAGCAGGCTTTCTGGCTGCAAGGGGACAGGCATGCCATTTCCAAGCCTGTGTGTCCTCCCACACCCAAGGGGAGGGCTGCTCCCTGCTAAACTTGCTTCTTCCCCTCTCACCAGATGCCTTTTGTCTGATTCCCCCAATGTCAGCCATCCCTCACACCTCCCCAAACACTGCCTGGCAGGTCGCCCGAGCTCTGGGTGGCAGGCCTTTTGCCTGTTCCCCAAGGAGAGGGCAGCCCATGCTCAGGGAGGGCTGCTGCCTCTGCTGGAAAGAGGGACAAAGGCCCAGGTGCTGTCCACAGCTGCCCTTTGATGGCCTGAAGTTGCTGCAGGCTGTGCTTTCTTGATGGAAGCTTTGCCCCTGTAAAGGCACAGCCAGAAATTGAAGGAGTGCCTTAAACCATCACCTTCAAATACTTTTTAGGGTATCCATTGTGCCTGCTTGAGTACCTGGTGGGGTCTCATGCCCTTGAAACGCTCTCTGCCTTCTGTTTTGGGGTGGGGGGGTAAGAAAGGAGGGGTTTGTTGCCCTTTGTGCTGGCTGGTTCCTGAATTGCAGGTTTCAGTTATATGGTCCTCATTGAGTTTCATATTGCTGAAGCTCTGTGCTGCCATTTGGTGTAGATGCAGTTCCCAAAATAACCTTGAAGCTCACTGACTTGGTGGGGAGCAGATGTGTTGGCAGCACAGTGCACTTGGCTGTGGAGAAGGGGGATGTTCTGGCTCTGCTTTCCTTGGTGTGTCTCTTCCAGCTAGTCTCTTACGTGATGTTAATGGCAGACTAAACATATGGGCAGGGGTAGGAGGATTGGCCCATGTGTGTCAGCCCACAGGGGATAGACATAAAGCAGAAGGACCAGGTGGAAAAAGGGCAAACTGAGAAGCACCAGACCTTGTGTGGTTGAAAGGAATTGCATTTTCTTAATAATCTTTGGTTTAGGGAGTTTCCGTTCTTCTCTTGGCTACAGATTTGCAGTTGAATAATGCCAGCTTTGTATGTAATCATAAATATATGCATAATTTTCATTCTGTCTCCAGAAGTACTAGAACCCCTGATAGAAAAATTGCCAAGGGGGATTACATGGCTAAACTTCAAAAAGATGCACAAATCACATGACTGTTTAAAGCAAAATCCTGAAAACCTGGTATGTTTTATTCTGCAAAGACTATTAAAATAGTTGATATGAAAACCAAATTATCCAAGAGCAAGAGAAGGGAGATAGTGCAAGCTAAGTTAGTTGATTGGCTCCTCACCACACCATGAGACTTGGTTGCTTCAGTGCTTCCTGCAAGAATTCAAGACCCAGTGGGCTCCTGTAAATCTGCTGTATGCTTGTTATCTAAGTGCTTGCATTTTTGCTTCC
This sequence comes from Chaetura pelagica, assembly GCF_000747805.2. Taxonomy (NCBI): domain Eukaryota; kingdom Metazoa; phylum Chordata; class Aves; order Apodiformes; family Apodidae; genus Chaetura; species Chaetura pelagica. The sequence continues at coordinate 10,857,883 of NW_009953786.1, forward strand.
CTTGAACTTACAGTAGGTAGAAAATCATAATTCTAGGTACAAGCAGGACAATACAGCCAGGTGTTATCTGAACTTTGGATGCAGATACCTGCCAAGCACCTGAATCCTGATTTGCAGCAACCCGTATGACACCTCTATGGAGATTATTCCCACCGTTTGCCAAATTGAAAAGTGTGAATTTGGGCATTGAAACTCCAATTAGCTGTTTCAAAGAGTGTGCCAGGCTCCTTTTATTTGGAGCTTAAAGCAGATAGAAGTGTAACTCGTAAGAGGTGAAGGGTAAATCAGTCCTCATTTAACATACCTTTATTGTCTTAGCATGTTAATAATTGGTGAGTCCTGGCAGAAGACATTTTTCTTTGACTTGTGGTTAGTATCCATAAAATACTCACAGATGTTGCATGAAGCTGCATTGTGATGCTGTTCTTAGAAGATGATGTAATGTGGCAATAATCAGTCCTGAATCATCCGATTTATGAATTGAGACTGTTTGCAAATTATGGGTAAATGTAGCTAGCTCAAGTGAAATCCATCAGTTTGGTCAGATGGTACTCCTGGAACCATTGGCCAGTGTTGCAGTCAGGGCTCTTGCTTCACTGGCATGGTCTTCAGCAGTGGCTTTCCAGAAATGTGTCTCATTTTGGTGGCTTGTTGTGGAGGGATTGGAGAAGGAAAGGCAAAATGATGACTGCTCTGGTGTGTTGTGCTGGCAGTCTTTGGAGCCTTTGGTGGAAGAATGACTTGACCCCATCCATTCCTTGCTCTAGACACATTTCAGACATTGGGGCTTCTGAAGAATGAGGTGGTAGGTTGAGAGATTAAATACTTGGGATCAGCAAAACCAGGGTGCTGGTTCTGACAGGTGTCCTTTCTTTGCATTAATGTTTGCTGTGTGGTCAAAGAGTCCTCCCTTGTCTCCTGTTTCCTCAGGCTCCAGTTAATTTCCTAGTGTCTCTGACAGGTGATGGACAGGTTAGAGTAGGAAGTTGGCAGGACCCAGTTTTAAATTCCCGCTTTCAGTGTGAACCTTATAGTAGATAGACACCTAATTGAAGTAATAATAACATAGCTAACATTGCACCTTTTCTTAATCCTCAAAGGCCTCAGCTGCCTTTGAGGTGGAGCACAATATGCTGACTGTGCATAATAACATCACAGAACAGTTTGAGAGGAGAGGAATACCTGGCCCATGGAAACTGCAAGAGAGCATTGTAGCATTATAGTTACTGCAATGAGACAGGATAATGCTCCAGAAAGGAGAAACTGTCCCACTGACAGGGTGCCTGAAGAGAGGCACAGATGATGCCTGCTGTTACAGGAAATTTTTCTGCTGTACAAACCCAAACTAAACCTTCTTTAGCCTTGATTTAACAGATGTGGCTGCTGGTTGTGTTTAAAACAAAATAAATGCAAGATATAATTACTTTTTCTTCCTATTTTTAGCTAGTGTTCCTTGTTTTTAATGAGGTGGTTGGGTCCTGAATTATTTTCAGGCTGGATCACACTGGTATGTTCTGGGAAAAATGACCTTTTGTCAAAGAGGCTGTGGAAAACATAGAAAAAGTCCGGACTCGTGCCAGGTTAAAGGAGTCTTATAGATCATGCTACAGAAATATTGACTGTGATCAACAGGGGTACAGGAAAGCCAACTGATTATGAAGACCAGCTGAAAAAAGAAACTCCAGATGGAAGATAAGTGCTTTCCCAGAATGTCCATGGCAAAGACTTTCTGGAAATTAGCAGTGGGTGCACAAACGTGTGCCTTCGTGTAGGATGAGACTAGTTTGCGTGACTGGGTGTGGATCCAACTTTTGAGAAGTGAGGTGGTGCACCCTGGGAAGCTCCCTTGCTGATTGGTTTATTACAGAATAGTGTGTATTCTAGGAGGATTAGCTAAAATCAAGAGCAAACCATCCTGAAGGAGCTGGCTTTTCTGCATCTGGAATCATGCCACAATCATTTAATGTGAGAGAATCAGCCCTATAGTCATGGAGGGAATTTTTTCAAGATCTCTGGTTCCCAGCATAGCTATTGTGCTCAGTTGATGGCTGTTAAACCAGAGGCTTATTTCATTTTTATAAGAACTTTCTTGCTTGAAAAAACCAAAAGTTATGAGCTGAGTGCCCTATATTTGCTACTCCCTAAGTGGAATACAGAGATGAAGGAGGGAATTTTGGTGATAGCCGACTGCTGATTGAGTGAATTGTTTTTAGCAGCATGGAAAAAAAAAAAGTGTGAGAACACAGTGAGCTATTATTTTACAATTATCCTATTTTTGCCACTGTGGGCCTCTTCAGGAATCAGACTATGGGTAAAATACTTTTTTTTTTGTTCCTGTAGCTGCTGGATATAAATATGTACTCTTTCTCAATTGTTTTCCAAAGTGTGGCTTTTCCCCCTATAGAAAGTTAAGAGGAGTGTTAATCTCTGGTTTTGGTTGCACTTTTGTTAGATTTTGAGGGAAATATCTCACAGTTTTGACTTCCCTGGTAGCTAAGTCTCTGCCCTTTATTACTTAGAAATTGGCCAGTTCCTCTTTGACCTTTGAGAGTACATGGGTTCCCACCAACCCTTGCTGGAGCTACCTTGCCAATAGCGTAACAGGCACTTGTTGCAGGAACGTCAGCAGAGTCTTACTGTTACCTTTCTATTGAGCAGTTGTCTACCTTTGGACTGGGCTAACGTTTTGGAAGGAGTGACGAGTCACTTTTTCCAGGTGAAGCATTTATTTTTGAAACAAGCAAAAACTCAATGGCTAGAAGCATATAGTAAAGCTGAGCTATCACGTAGATCTGGGTAATATATTACTGTGTCTGTGCTCAAAAATATTAGCGTGTTTGTCATCAGAAAAAAGCTAAAATAATTTATATGTCTAATAAATTCAGATAATGTATTGAAATCCATCTTCTCGCTCTGTTTTTTTGGCTGTGTTTGGAATCAGAAATACCAAAATACCACAAGGGAGCCTGCTCTCATGTTACTTCTTGCCAAGCCAGGGTTGGAGAGACTTGAAATTTCATGAGAAAGGGCTTTCTCTCAGGAGTTCAGTCCATTTGTGCAGACTTGCGTGTTGCTCAGATGGTTTGAATCATTTAGATAAGGATCAAATCTTTCAGATGTTTGAGTGCCTCCCAAATCTGAACCTGTTTGAAGGGTGGATCCTCCATTTGTGGTCTTCCTAAAATTGAATACCAAGTTTATCAATGCTGCTATGTACCTTGAACCTGGTGCTGCTTGTAGAGGAGAATAGTGAAAGGAATTTTAGCCTTGATGGCAGTGGGAGAGGACTCTTACACTCTGCAGACTGTGATGGGACTTCGAGGATATGCAGCCTTCTCAGTTGTAGCCACCGTGCTAGTTTTTCAACTGATGTTTGGCTAGCAGTGTGTTTGCCTGCAGCTATGCTGACATGAATCTGGAAGCATATGCAATGGCTGCTACTTCATGGAGTATTTGAGTCAGGCCAGCATGCATCTGTTGTGGGAACAAATGAAAAGCAAGTACAATCTTTTCTCAGTTTGTGTCACGCTCTGTGGTATTTTCTGCCTCTTCTGCCAACTGATCCTGAGAACACATGCTTTGCCTCCTTCTCCTACTTTCTTCTCCCAGGTACTGAAGCACTCTTCTATTCCTCCTTTTCCTGAACTGAAACAATTCACAAAGGCTAAAATCAGGAAGGAAAAGAATGAGTTGTCGTGGTTGGCAGGAAATGGAAGCAGCACCATAATGTTTCTAGACATATTGAGCATATGTTATGTTGTGCTGGCACAGAAATGTGCAAATGCAATGCTCAGTTTCCAACTCTTTCAGATTTTGGGAAGTACTTTATTTAAGTGGAAATGGATGATTCTGAGATTTGGGGTCCTGATTGCTCTGTTAGGGCCTGATCCTTACAGCAGATGTCCATGCAATTTCCACCAAAAAGTCTTCCATGGCTGCTACCTGGCATAAAGCTCAAAGCTGCCATAAACACAGCCTCCACAAACCCCTGACATTCCACTTCCATTTTACATTACCTCATGCAGGGGAAACAAAGTGTTTTTTCTTAAATTGGGACTTATCTGGACATTAATAGCGTCACCAAAGATTAAAATGTAACTTTCCAAAGACTCCTCAGCTACTTTCAGAGGCCGTATGGCTTTAACAATTGCTCTCTTTTTGGGAAACAGGTGTTGATACTTCCCAAGTTGGTGTGATATTGCCACTGGGTCTGTGCAGTGTGGGGTTTCTCCAGCATCAGGGGTGACCCTGTCTTTTACAGCAGCTTGCACACCACAGCCGTGGTACCAAAACAGATCAGCATCACAAGAGATTTAGCTGATAAGGTAAAGCCAGTCATCTTTGCCATGCATGCTCAGTCATCTGGATCCAAGGTGTCTGTGGGAACAGATGGGTGTCTCAGAGCTTCCCTTCCCTGTTTCTAAAATCTTAGTTTTAAATACCTTGAAATTACTTGAAATGGGAGCTCAATAAAAGTTACATGAAACAAAAAACTGAATTGAAGCTTCACAGCATACAATGGGAGCATAAAGACTTTGTCTCCCTTGTATAGCTTTAACTCATTGATATGACATCCTGGATGAAGCAGAGAGCAAATCCCCCAAGAGCAAAATCCTTTCACTTGGGATCGTACTTCTGTTGCAGTTTACTCTCTTTGTGCTTTAATTTTGCCTTTGGTTCAGCATTCTAAGTGGGGGGAACACTTAAAGATAAATTAAGTGCTTTCCTGAGTTTCATTAAGGTTAATGAGACTTACGTTTAAGTTGTGCCAACTAGGGCAAGAATTAAACATGTTTGGTTGGAACTTTTTGGTAAGAATAGAAGAAAACAAAAAGCTGCAAAGTAATTATTTTTCTGTACTTCCAATTATCTTCAATATTCATACACATTATAAATAAACAATTGAGCAGTCATGATTTTCTTTTTGGTTGCTGTTTTGAAGATAGTGCTAGCACTTTTGCTTATCCTTCTTCGTGGAAGATAAAATATTTAAATCTAAACTGATTTTATAAAGCAGCTTCATCAAAGCTTATTTGTTTATTACAGTGTTCATGATTGTTGTGTAAATAAGATGAGGAGCTATTTTTGGCTTCTGCATGCTTGTCCTCGGAAGGAGTCATAAGATGTGTACATGAAGCTGGTGACTGAGTGCAGCTGGAGCTTGTATTAAGTCTCATTTGGTGTGAGTGGTATGAGGGGATAATTACCAAGAAGAGGGTCAAAGATGAAGCCTCTTGCAGGGTGACTGAGCAGCATACCTTTGATTGCAGCTCCCAGCTTGGAATAAAGTGATGAAAACTGCCTCATTCTTCTCAGTTGTGTTGGCTACCAGGTGCCCTTCTGTCAGACTTACTAGTGCTTCTGCCTGTGTTTTTCCTCTATTTTGCCATCACCTAGAAATAAGAAGCTGCTTTGAGGCAGGCATTTTGCTCTTAACCAAGACACACAGGTAGGTATTTTTATTTTAACCCCAAGGTAATGGGTGCACATGACCTGTCCTGTGGCAGAGGGACAAGAGCTCTCCAGTTTTACACTAAGATCAGTGCTGCCCTGTCTGCAGCTGACCTCAAGGAGCTGACAACACTGAAAACAATGCAAAATGGGTCCTGTGGTTCTGGGTTAACAAATGCAATCAGGTAGGAGCCCTCTGCTAGAGTCAATGGCAGGTGGATGTTGGTGAAGGGATTCGGTTTGCATTTCTGCTTTGTGCCTTCAGATCAGGGTAACACAAATGTGTTATTTACCCTGAGAGAATAAAAGTTTGTACACCTGCTTTCTAGCAATGAAGGAAATAATGAACTGCAACAGAACTGCTAGATAGAGGGTGCAGAAGCAAGTGGATTTGCTCTTTACTTTACTCATGTCATCAATTAGCTAAGTGCCCAATGAGAAAAGAGATGGGAGGAAAAAAAAATCACTCCTAAGAGCTATATTCCATTCATATCAGTCCTGGGGAAAACATCTTAATTTTGTTAGCCATAGTTCTTAACTTCATGCTCCAAGTTGGATTAGTTCACAGCTTTCTAGGTCCCTCAGTGAGGCTGGGAGTTTGTGGTGTTCGCTGAAGCCACGATTGCAGTGGGGGAGGCTGAAAGGGGAGGGATGGACCAGCGATGGTGCCCTGTAAGCAGAGTCAGCTATGGAAATGCTACTGATTTCATTGAACTGGTGTTGTGGACCTACTGCTGTGAGCTGCATGCTCTCCTGTGGCTCTGGGGTAAGAAATGTAACCAGGTGGGAGCCCTCTGCTAGAGGCACTGGCATGTGGATGTTGCCGAAGGCCTTGGCTTTCATCTTTCATTTTGTGCTGTTGATGTTGGGTGCCTGTTCCAGCTGAAGCTTGAAATCAATGCTCTGGGTTTATTTTCCTGCCTCCAAAGATGTTAGCGGGCTGTTTTATTAATGGTGGGAATGTTATGTGCTGCGTGAGCACAGCTGACTGATGTAGGCAGTAAAAATAAAAAAGAAAGGGAGACTGAAAATCTGTTGCTTTTTCTTATGAAAAAAGGACTGTAGCACCCCAGAAGAGTTGAGAGACGTTCAAACCCCTTCTCTCTGAGGACTGTAGCACCCCAGAAGAGTTGAGAGACCAGAGCCTATGAGAAGGTTTAAGTGAACACAGAGTTGTGAAAAAGACAGACCTTTCTGGTAAAGGCAGAAGTTCTGCTGCTGGGAGAAACAATCATATGGAAAGATTTTTGTGTTCATCTGTGCAAATACTAAGCTTGCAATAGTAGTGGCCTATATATCTGCTCCTCTGTTCTTAAGTTTACCCTTTTTGGTGATAATAGGCATTCAGAAGTAGAGAGAGTAAATTATATTCACTATTACCCTCCGTATTCTTATTATATCCATATCTTTCCTGGCTCCGCTTAAAGGAGTTAACCTCCCAATAAGAAGTATATTTTTTTAAACCACATAGAAGTCATGGTATGTATCTTTGTTTCAGCTTTGTCTGCAGCTATGGAAGCAAATAATAGCTGTGAACATCCACCAAACATTCGTATTTAATTTTTATTCAGAAGATGAAGTACTGTTACCAAAGTTGAATAAATATTAAAGGATCGTACTTTTTTTTCAGTATTTAAAAAATATTTTACAGAAAATTCAAAGCCTCTGTATCTGAAGTGCTCTTCTGAGTGCTGTGTTTCCATTATTAGCTGAAGAGAAGGGACCACACACTGAAATCTCCATTTTCTGCAAAAAGGCATGGTCAGTATACTAGTTAGTTTAGTTAAATACATAAATAAGAAGTACTGAGGTGAAGAAAGCAAGAAAGACTTCTGTTTTGACTCCAGTGGTAGTGACAAACCAATAATTAAGTGTCCTTGTCTTGACAGGGCTTCCCAACTTACCTGTTGAAGAAAGGTGGTAATGACAATGTGAAAGGCAGATCATGGAAAGTTTTGTAATAGGTGTAGTCATCCAATCTTTAAATCTTTATTTTCTATCTTAAGCACCTGAATTGAAGGATAAGAGAAATTATAAGTCTTAAATGACCTGTGAACAAAGTCTGCTTAGTAGGGATGGAAGAGGAGGCATAATTGCAGGTGAAACTGTAGATACAAAACCTTCCAAGTTAAATGCTAGACACAATTATGTTCCTGTGAGCTCTTGTTTGTGATAGGATAGTAATCTTCAGAAGTTCAGCTGTCATTCACCTTGTTTTTCCTAAATTCTTACTGAGAAAGAAAATATCATGCACAAAGAATTAATTGGTGAGGGTGGGCAAAGGGAAAGAAAAGCAAATGTTCAGGATGTGGGAGTACACCATGCTCAGTGCTTCTGTGTTCTGCTGTGATACTGGAAATAAGTCAGCTTGGGGCCCTTGACTTGTGAGGGGGTGTAAGAGAATTCATTAGTGTACCATTTAATCTTGGATTTTTCTTCCTGAAGACCAGCTATGCTTATCAGAACTGTGACTGTCTTTTGAGGCTGTCCTAGATAATCTAGGATATGTATTTTCTATCTGTTTGTGTGTATCACCCACTCCTCTTCAAAAATATGGAAGACAGGAGGTCTAAAAAAAAAGGCTTTCTAAACCAACTCATACCAGCTTATTTAAAAGTTCACTTGCTAGAGCTGTGAAGTATTCTGCTCCCATCTTTTAAGTTTAAGGCATGTTTCAAGAAAGCTTTTGTAGCTCTAATAACTGAAAGATGCTTTGTTTTTTAAGTGCTCCCTTTATTGCATGCTGAATGGGATTCCCTTCTGTGGTACACAACTGGATTGCAGCTTTTCTGATCCAGATTCAAACCCAGATTTTTTCTCCCCACAGTTTTTCTCCCATGGTAAGCTAGGTTTGGGAAGCTGGCTATGTCTGAGGCTGCTTACACAACCAAAGTAAGCTGGTGAGAACTCTGTTTTGGGAAACGCTTGGTGTAGACCCCAATTTGTTTCCTTTTTAATAGGAGAATTATATCTTCTGAAAGGCCCAAACTCTCTCCTTGCCTGTTCTGCAGTAACCACTGTGCCTGAGAGAAGAGCTTGCTCCAAGGAGGAATAAGCCCTCTGCTCTGCCCTATTCAAACCCAAGGGCTGCCTTTGTGCCACCACTTTTAGATTCCAAAGGCATTTTTTGGTTAGCAGCCCTGCTGGATGCACAAAGGGTCAGTGCACTAATAGGATACAGCACTGGGAAAGGACAGGGCTTTAAGGGACTCTTTGGAGATTTGATGCCCTGTGTGAAAGAGGTCAGCAATACTGCAGCAAAAATTTTAATTTACTTGTGGAAAAAAGGACACCATAAAAAGGGGAGGGACACTGGAAATAAGGCACCGTTTAAATCCTCCTTTCCTGATGATCTTAACCCTAAATACATCCATTGCTGATAAACAGAACCAGTGCCTTTATAGGACTTAACAACATGGAATAAATGTCCTCCTGCCTTCCCCTACCCCCTCCCAATGCATAGCAGCTCCTTATTGTGTGCTTTAGAGATGCTGGGGGGGGGTGGTAACTTCTTTACAAGAGACATTGGAGTGCACCTGCTCAAGAGCTCTCTCATGTTGATGCTCTACATAGCAGAAAACAATCCAGCCCTTTGCAGAGAGCAATAACAGCAACTTTCTGGCACATTAATGGTTTATGCTGTCCTAGTGAGAAAAGGGAATTGATGACAGGTACATACAGAGACTGAGCAGCCCTCAAAATTAATGTCAGATTTTGGGAAATCCTCTCTCCCCAAGCTGTCTTGTCACAAGGATTGTTCAGCTTTGCAAGAGGCTCTTTGATACTTGGGAATCAGGGAAATGCCGATCATCTGTGCTAGGGTGAATGACATCGGTGCTGTGGGAAACTGAAAAGAGCTATTTTGACTCTGGCTTTGTCAATCTCTGTATGGCTGAAAGCTGTGAGGCACTGGAGCCTGTATCCAAACATAACACACATCTGCAATAGTTATCAGCAATGCTCACATGACTTTGTGCAGGAAACAAATTTGAAATGTTCTTGGTCCATTTTTTTTCTTCCCAGCATATTGAAAAGCAAAGGGCAATATTGAACACCATCCTTCAGTGGTAGGGCAAGGCTTTGGGGGAATCTATTTCTGAGTAGATGTTTTGATTTATTTATTAAACTATATATTTTTTTCATTGGGAAGTATCCTTTTGGAGCTATATATACAGAATACCCAACCAAATAAAGCCGTATTGACCATCAACAGCATCATGATAATGTCTAAGAGGGCTTGGTTTAAATGCTTCAAAAAGAGGAGTAGGTCTGCCCATTTTCTCTAGTACCCAACAATGTGTGCTATGTGAAATCTGCTTGGAAGTGGTGGGCAGCAGTGCTCACTGAAAAGAAAGATAGGTAGTAGTTAATCTAAGCCAAATTAGTCTGGCAGCTGAGCCTGCCCAGTGCACAGGATACTAGTTTAGAAGTAGGTGGGTGGAAGTCCAGGGGTCTCCAGCCCAGCAGGGTGAATATGTGTTTGTTTTTTGAGAGTGAGAGAGGAGTGAAGTGTAAGGAATACAGGGAATAACTGGGAGAGGAGTCCTGAGGAAAAGCATGGAGTGCTTTTTAGGTTGTGTTTTGTTTTGTGTGTTTTTTTTGGTGTGTGTGGTTTTGTTTTTTTAAAAAAAATAAAAAAAAGCAAAGAAACCATCTCCTTACATTTTTATACAATGGCCAGGGAGAAGAGGCAGTAGAGTGACCTCAGAGACCTGTTGACTCCACACCACTACCTCCTCCTCTGGTACCACAACCGAAGCATTGATCAGCTACCTTCTAACATACCTGACAACTGAAGCTAACTTCTGACTTAACCAAGCCTGTTGCTCCTGTAATTGCACAGTGAGCTGCTTCAGGGAGCAGAGTTTGCTGCTGGTGGTGGCATTACTGGATTACCCCCAGCACAGTGAAAGAGAAAGGGGGAATGTAGAAGCGGGAGGAGGGCTGGCATGCCACAAGCCTAGCTTGTACCAATTCAGGTCTCTATGGACCTGTAGGCTCAGTCCCACCTCTGTGTAGCTCTCCAGGAATGTCTGTTGCAGGGCAGGATGAGCTACTCTAGCTGTGAAGCTGGAGTTGGAATAAAAAGCAACCAAATCAAATTACAAGGAAACATCAGGAATGCTGTGAAACTGATTTTCCTCTGGACATGTAAATACAATGCTTTCATTAGCACAGCACTTTCCAACAACAGTACTGTGTCATTTACCTAATGGAGGATAAGGTAAGGATATAGTAAAGCTCCTCTCCTTTCAGCTTGGATGTTTTGGCAACCTGGATCCAAAATCAGAGTATTACTGTAGTTTTGCTTGCAAATGCATTTGTTTCTCTTCTGTCCCATTTTCTTACATGTTTGACATACCTAATGATACCATAGCCAGTTTATTTGCTCACAGTCTCCCTACAGTGATGGGCAAGGCGCTTTCAAAATGCAAGAAAGGCAGAGCTGTGCTATGTCTAAGCTTTCCAGCTTTTCAGTCCCTTTGGTAACATGTCAGTGGTGTTAAATAAAATTGTATTGTGGTCACAGAAGTCCTAGAATCGAAAAAGAATGAAGGATATTCCTGTCCATGTGCTCCCCTCTTTATGGCACTTCAGTTAGCATAAATTATTTTCTTTTGTCCATATTCTCCAAACCATGCTCTTTGCTCTGTCCTACATCCATTGGCTGGTATGAATGTTTGCTCTCTGGCCTCCAGCAATGATTTCCTTTTTCATTACCACGAAGTCTCTGTTTCTATTGTATTTGATAGAGATTCCACCCTGCTTTTTCACACACACTCAAGGGAAAGCAACAGGCACTGTGTTGCATGCTCCTCAGCAAAACCATGCATGCTTGGCACACTGCCAACTTAGCAAACACAGCTGCCATCCAGCATCGTGGTTATTGAGCCTGTACCTGCATCTCTGGTATAAGATGCAAAGCTAAATCAAGGAAGACTGGGGCTGGGCATGGACTTTGGTAACTTTGCTAGGGAGGGTCCAGTTAGAAATCTGCTCAGCAAAGACAGGGCTGAAACAAGTATCTGACTTGGAGGGGAGCAGAAATTCTGCCTTTGGTAATGCAGGCTTTGTGAACAGCAGTTCTTTAAGCCTCCATGAAGATGGCTACAGCTGGAAAATCACATGTTTTGCTTATGATAAACTGTCTTGTGCAAATATTTTCAGACCCTTTGAGCTCTCCTTCTGTGGGCTTGGAATACACCCATGAGCTCTGCTTGGCTCCTTTGGTTTGGCTTCACTTTGAAGCCTGGGCCCTTTGTAGATGGGCTCAGATGGTCTGCCTTGGGGTTCAGCTTCTTGAAGGCAAGGAAAAAGTGGTGGGCGCACGGCCTATTCGCTGGTGGTGCCAAAATGAGCTGTGATTCACACTAAGCATGCAGCTTTTCCTAATCTGTCCCTTCCCAGTCTCCTTTGCATGTTTTGCTGAGCTGAGAGTTAACAATAGTGACATTTAAAGTTTTAGCATCTGAGTGAATCATCTTGAGATGAGGTCAGCAGTTCATAGCTCACGGCAGTTTGGTTTCTAAGTGCGTGTATAGCACAGCTGGATGTGCTAAAACATGCCATGCCAACACTGGGCACCATCACTGCCACCAGGACCACAGATCTGTGGGACTTTTGGTATGCACAGTCCTCAGTACTGCCATGGTTTTCCCCTCCCTTAAATCACGTCTTCCTCCTTTCTTCTGTATGTCAGGGAAGTGTTGTCCTTGTTCTGGTGGTGAAGAGGTGGAAGGGCTAATGGCTTTCTGGGGAGAGGTGGTCTTCTCAAGGCTGAGCTGCCCTGTAGGAGGGACAGCTGTCAGGGAAGTCTGCTGATCCTGAGAGTGGAAGAGGGTGTGAACTGGCTGGTAGGGTGCTGTACCCTTGAGGGACATGTGGCCTAGTGACACCTCCTGTTGCTGCCCTACTGTGCAATAAAGTCCCATGGGGACAGACTGCACCTCACTGCAAGGTGAGATCCCACTGAGATCTTGTAAGGGAAGAGCTTCTCTATGCAGCTGTCACTTTCATTTGTTATGCAGTATCCTTGGCTTTTTCCAGCGATAGCAGGCATCGCTCCCTCTTCCTGGGGAGCAAGGGTTCTGCTCTCACATGAGCCCAGCTTCCTCACTTAGAGTTACTGCAGCACCCGTGGTGGCAAAAGATTGCTGGATTTTTATTGTGTTTCCACAGTTTTTCACTAGTGAGGAAGGCAGTGGGAGGTGTCCTGAGGAAAACTTCTACTAAATGTAGAAAAAATAAAAAAGAGAACTCAAAGCACTAGTTTAAGTATAGCAAGCCCACAGCAGTCTTGTGGTAGGCTGTGGGAGGAGATGAATTGGAAAGGTGCTTTTGAGGACTGCCTGCATCTCAGCTCTCTAGTGGGGTTATGTATGTATGTATTTATTTATTTATTTTGAAGGGTTTAGTAGTTGAGATAGATGGCCAGTCTAAGCAATGTCTGTTGGACATTTTGTTATTGTTGGGGAGGTTTACTTTATGAATCATCTGTCTGCTTTGTGTGTTTTAATTAAAATAAAGTGTCACAATAAAGATTGAGAGCCAATTCTGTAAAAGGATCTCTGCAGGGAGAGGGAGATGGAAGGGATCACTCAGTGGTAGATATACATCTCTGGGACCTTTGGACAGCTTTCGTCACTTTAGTGTGTCCTACAGTGGAAATAATAGAGCCCCTGTCCTGTCTTCCTCTCCTCCTGCCCCCAAAATGTATTTCTTGGGAAACAGCAGGATTGGAACTTATGGAGAAGGTTTACATGTTTGGAGGGGGAGGAAAATCCCACCAAATTGCACCATTAGTTAAGGTTTGTTCTTTAAATATCTCCTATTTATGCTAGAACAGTTACGACAAACCAAGCAACATGTTTTGTCTACAAACTAATTGAGGCACCAAGTTTAGTGTTAGCTGCCTTTCATTCCTTTTTGGATAATCTGCTACTGCTATTAATAGAAACATACGCAAGCTTCCTGGTGTCTGAAATTGCCTAGAGATAACAAGAGGTTTTGTTTTTGTTCATGAAGCTTCTTGGCTGTGCATTTTTGGGCGTTGTGTTGGAAAAAGCAGAACAATAGCCTTTTGCAGTGGTTGCTCTGTTGGATGGAGCAGCGGGAAACCTCCAAGAAGAGAACCTTCTCTTTTCAGGTCTCCCTGAAACAGGACCCATCCCTGAGCTCCTTGCTGCCCCTAGGCCTTGCTTGGTCTCCAGCGTGCCCATCTCACAGTTGCCCTTGTCCCTCACCTGGCTGTATGACCTCAGTTAGCTGAAGCATTTCTAATGACCTTATTTTTCAACCTATCTTGTATGGACACAGCTGGCTGGGAGGGTGATTGCGTATGAAGCTGCACTGTCAGATAGAAGGGGCTGCTAAATTTTGGCAGGAAGGTGGTGAAAAGCCAGGGGAGAGCTGAGGTGGGGGGACACCTCATAGCCTGCATCAGCTGTAGCCAGAACAGCGTGTCTTAACTGCAGCCAGAGCAGTTTGGCAATGCTTACAAACTCTGCTAGTGGGGCTGACCACTAATAGAGCTTATAAAGTCAGTCAGATATTTGGCAAACTTTCAGACCACTCTGTTCCTGATGGAGCTTTTAAATGTCTCCTAAAAAAGTATCTAGCATTATCAGAGAGAGCCCTGTCCTCTGGAGCTGGGCCAGGACCCATGAATGAAACAAAGCTCTGAACTGCAGCAGCTTTGCATGGCGGGGGGGGCCTGTGGGGGGGTGGGGGTAAGAAAGGCAGGACTTCAGAAAGTAGAATATATTTCTCTGTTTTGAAGTCTCACATCACAGAAATGGTTTCCTGCCTACCTCAACGTACTTCTGGCAACATGTTCTCTTCAGAAACCTTCAAATGGAAAGTGTGTTTGTTGTTTTTTTTCTGACGAAAAAGTTGTGCACCAGGGTTGTCTTTTTATTTTTGAAATGTGCATGGACTTGGGAAGATTTAATTCCTAAGTGTGTTGCATTCCTGAAGATTTAAGTTTAAGATATGGAAAGAATAACTACAAGAAGATGCAAGTGGTAAAACACGGGAGAACTCATGTGTCAAGCCTCTGGGATAATCAGTGCAATAGTTTTATATGACCAGGCTGTATTATAGTAGGAAAACAGATCTTTTCAGCGTGCTCCCTTATGTGACAGGTCCAGTCCATTGGTTATGGTGCCTGCTGACAGAGAAGCTGTTTTGATGACCTAGTATGCAAGGAAAAGTGGGAGCTCTCAGCACCTCTGCGTGCAACCTGTCTGGGGGGATATGGCATAAAAAGGGCTGGAAGAAATTGGTTCTAGTGTGGGCTTGCTCAGGATAAGTAACAGAGAAGTGGTTGAATGCTAATGCACGTTTTCATGGGTGCAGGAAGCTGTAAAAGTTTAGTAAATCTTGCACGTAAAGGAGCAATATAACCTCTGAGAAATAAGCAGACAAGAAGAAAAGGTAACCAGTGGGTTTTTAGGTCTATACATATCTCCTGTCCTTTGGTGTTAGCACAGAGCATTACTGGCAGTCTGTCACTTGAGTTTAAATAGGATGTGAGTGCTGTTTGATTGCTTGAGTGAAAACATTTTTTTAATATATATTTTTTTTTTGGCAGCTACCAAAAGCCTTGAAGCCAAAAACCTTGAAGGATCGCACAGTGTTCAACCATTTTATTTGCATTTGTGTGCTCCACTTCCCCCTTTCCTCTGGTCTGTTTATGTGAAATACTGTCAAAAAAGAATAAATACAGAGAAATATATGTATATTCTTTTTATTAATTCTTGGCAGGCTGCTTACAGTATACAGCACTTTTGAGGTGAATTTAGAAGAGAATGTATATATAAACAATATCTTGATAAATTCTGAAAGTCTAGTTCGGATTCTGTAAGAGCACATTAACTTTTCTTGTGCATTTATCTCTTGCATTGCTTATATCCGTGCAAAACCTACTTTTCTTTCTATAGTGCTGTCCTGTCTAGAGGGTATTTGTGCCTACCTGCCCCCTTTTCTGTTTTAGTAATTTCTATAATTGCCTTACCTTTCTCAATATACTTTCCAGGGCAAAATACTACTTTCTTCTGGACTCAGAGAATAAAAATGCCAAAGTGCAAAACCTGCCAGTTGTGAAAAGTGCTCAAACAGCACTGGTTCCTTGTTCTTCTCAAGGTGAATGGTTTATTTTTGTTTTAAGGCCCTGGGTGGAGGGTTTTATTACAGACATGAGAGTGATGGCCACATATCCTCACAAGGAGTGAGGGAAGGTCAGTGCCCTACAAGCCAGGGAGAAACTCCATCAAGGGGAATGGCAGCAAATAACAGCTTTCCGCAATTACATCCTAAATACCCCTCCATTTTGCTGCTGTGATAAAACCCTCTAATTTCAGCAGCCTGCTCGGTCATCTTTGACTCTCAGGCATTATTATAGCAAAATAATTAATGACTTGTCCCAGATTCAGAAAGTGGGTTTAGCAGGATTTCCAAAGTGCTCCTTTTTTTCCTCCCAGCATGAAGACCAGTCCCTGTAGGCTGGGATGCAGCCCTGAAGCAAGGCAGAGCTACCAGTGAGAAACAGCATTTCCCACTGCAGGGAGGATAGGACCTGGCTGGTGTGGATACCCAAACTGGAAAGGTGCCTCTAACCAGTGTCTCTGCATGCAAAGCTCACAGCTGTGCTCTTTCCTCTTACCTGAAGCACCGTTGTTTCACATCTTTGTGTAAGGCTTCCATACTGACCTGAGGGAATGGAGCATTCCTGCACCAAAGGTGGGATGGTAGAGCCAGAGGAGCCCAGGGGCTGCAGTGCCCCAGGCCCTGCTAGCTCTGCCTGGGGCTGGGTGATGAGCCCAGGGTAGCATCACACTCATGCAGCACTGCTCATCAGATGCTCCCTGACAGGGAGAAACTCAAACTTGATCCCTTTCTGTCAGGCAAAGGGTTATGTGCATATTACAGATGGACTAACTTTCAGTATGCAGTGCTGAGGGCATTGAATCCATACCCAGCTGTATGTGAGTAGTACTAGTGGCAGACCTCACAAAGGTCACTTGGGATCTCAGTATTTCTGCTGGCTTCTGTATGAAGGGTGCATAGCAACTGGAGATGGCTAAAAAAAATAGCAACTTTCTCCTTCTCCAGCCCCAGTAAAATCATAAAAGTGGAATTTTGACTTCAAACTCCCTGCTTTGATCTTTGCTACTTGTTTTTTTTTGTTTTTTTTTTTTGTTTTTTTTTCAGATATGCAGGCATCTTCCTTCTAAAAATAGGAAATCTCTTTGTGTGGGAGGTGTTTTTAAACAGAGTTCTTTAGAATATAAATATTATTATTACTTAAACCAACCCTGCTGTAGAGAAGTTCATAAACCTGTGCTATGTGGTAGCTGCCTGCTGTGTATTGGAAGCATCAAATGCTTTCTAACACAAGCTTTCTGGGGACATTTCTGCATCGGGATGCAGGGTTGTAGCTCACAGCTTTATGTAGGAGGCCGAGTGACACCTTGATGCCTGTGAGTTACAGTGGCCTTCAAAGACTCTGCGCCTTGAAGGCTCCAGTCATTACAATGTTGAGTTCATAATTAGTTTTTAAATACCATGGTAACTTTCATTTGTGATACAGATAATTTGCAATCATAGACTGCTTTGGATGGGATGGAGCTTAAATTGAATCTAAAATGAGGAACATCACTCAAAACAGACTGATGGAGCTAATTATTTTATTAAATATACAGCTGTGCTTGCCATTTTAATAACCTTAACAGATCAAGGCATATATGCGTGGGGAGGCCTTTAACTAGAACTTGTATTACCATGAGACTATGGCCTTTGATGTGTTATTTCTAGTTTTTCAAATGCCTGGGTACTGCTGCTCAGTTTATTTAAAGCCTTGTTTGGTAGCGCTTGATTAGTAAGTCAATAATTAATAAATGTATGGTAAAAATGAAGTTTAGAGTTAAGAAAATGTGTTTGACAGGGTGAGATATGTGTAACAGGGTTCTGCAAAACCTTTTTTTGGTTGTTTGCTGTTCAGCTGCCCTGCTGAAGCAGGGGGACTGTTTTGGGTGGTTCATACCATATTTGAGTCCTTTGAATACCCACCATTTTATGGGGTACTCTGGGAGGGGGAAATCTGATGTAGGGACATGGTTTCAGGCTCTGAGGCAGAGGAGGGAACTGAAGGTGGGTTTCCTGCCTCTTGGGAATCACTGGACTGTGGGATGAGAGGCACCGTATCATCCCAGTTTCTCAGATGTGTTTTCCACCCCTCTTCATCCTCAAAAAGAAGGCTGGGGGTGTGTGGGGTTGGGAATCGTGCACGAGCTGTTCTGCAAGCAGAGGAGCTCCCAAGAGAGCTGAAACTGCATCTTTTGGATCACTTTACTGACGTCCAAAATGTAAAGAAATGTGCCTGGTAAGCCATGCAGGCGCCGAGGTTACAGTATAGCAGTGTGACTAATGTGCATGTGCATACTCTGCATACAAACGGGGAAATGTTAGCAACAGAGCTGCTTTGCAGTTGGGTGTGTTTTCATTAACTGTGCCAACACGCTTGGGACTGAAATGATACAGACTGAAATCTGCTCAGGAATCACAACTAGTCCTTTGAAATATGGATAAACTCTCCAGAGAGTGGTCCTCTTAGGAGGACATAGGATGGAAAAGATTAACAAGTCCAGCTCATGTTCTGCCGTTTTGAAGCATTTCTGTAGAATATGAACCCCTTTATTTAGTGAACTGCTTTAAATAGAGTAAAACACAGGCCTGGGCTGCAAACTCAGAGTGAATGAGGTATTTCCGTAGTCTGAAAAAGTTTTGGCTGCTTCTCAAACACTACATCTCATATTTGCCTTTGTGGTACCTTTTTCCAGATAAGGTTGGGACCTGAAAGCTAAGCTGTGCCTGAAGAAGTTGAGTGAATTATGTAGAGTTCCCTCTTTTGAATAAATCTCGTGAGATGGAAGTTTCTCACCAGATTTTGAGTGTTTCTGACATCTGCCAGTCCTGGGAAAGCCAGTGTTAGCCTTACTTGCGGTATTATGTCAGCTGTGATTCCAGAAGCTACTAAATAATGGGTTTAAATGGATCCAGGATACTGCATGAGAGGTGTAAGGGACTGCAGGTTTGGTCAAAGGCCTTGGCCCTTTAGGCTTTGAGTATGATTCCCAAACTATAAAGCTGGGCTAACAAGATTAGAAACATCTAATACAGCTCTGGTGCTCCTGAAGGCCATTTTACTCTCCTCTGTGTTCACCTTTCGCCTGTGCTAGTGCTTTCTGAGAACTGGGAAGCTACCTAACCTATCCAGCCATAAGCTTTTGCAATGACTGAAGAGCTGTGGGAACAGTGCAGCTTTTGAAGGTGCTGCCTTGTTGCCTGGATGAAAATCTCTATCCATAGTGGGTGGGGGAAGGAGTTCACTCCTGCACTGGTGAAGCTAGGCATCAACTGTTGCAGCTCCCTTAAGGAGATACTTGGCATTACTGATTTTTAAACTCAACACTACCCACCCAATCATCCATCAAAAGAAATGCATGACATGCTTTACTGCACATAAATTCAGGCTGAGGGGGTGAAAGGAATGTGAAAATGTCACGTTAGTGTGTACTTTGGTGTCACTCTTCTGCACCTGGACAATATTCCACACCCTATTTATAAATCTTGTCTGATAAATAACCAGCTCTGCTTTTGTACTGCACAAATATGTCCATAGCTGGCTTTCCTGTGCCTAAAAGGGTGGTGATAATGCTGCTGCATGCATGGAAAGGGACAGGGAAGTGTTAAGTGCTAATGCTTGGTGCTCTAGTCTTCACTATTCAGTTGCACCAAGCCTCTTTGAACTGAAGGCAAGTGTTTGCCCCGAAGTTGCAGAGGCACAGAGGTCCTGACAAGGCACTGCTGGGGGATTTTGCGCTCATGAAGTTGCAAAAGTTGGCTGGGATTTCTTATTTGTGCAACAGTAGAGATTTTAAATAATGGAGAAGGGATGCTCTTCCTTCCTTTGGGTTTGGAGTAAATGCAACTTTAACTTTGAGAAAAATCTATGAGAGCAATTGAGTTTCCCTGGTGCATCTATCCCAGTAATTGATGTAACAGCCTGCACTAATGGGTAAACGGATTGTCTTTGTATGTCTGCAAAGAGAATGTGTCACATATTGAATAGTGACATTGATATTCTTCTCAGATGTAAGAGTTAACACTTCTTTTGAGTAAATGGAGCAGTTTGACCTCTGAGAGCTATTATCTTCCAGGTAACTTGTCAAAACATCTTTCTGCATTGTATTTGTTTTGAAAGTTTCACTGTGACCATACAGGCTAGAGAATTACCTTTCTTACTTGAAACCCAAGGTGGATAGGAAGAATTATGCATCATTTAATGGTGGGCTGACAGCATGGCTAGGAAATTGTCCCACCATCAGCATGGCTTCATAACTGCATCACGCAAAAGGCTCCTGATGTTCTGTAGTAGGGTCCCAATGTGCCTGGTCCTCTGTGGAGAGGGAGGACAACTCCTGTTCTGCTGAGCTTGACATTTAAATCGATGAGCTAGACAAACTGCAGGAGGAAGGGGGGCAGACACAGGGACTGAGTCCTTCCTACTCCGTTTTGCTTGACTGTGTTGTCTTTCTCATGTCTATTGTTTCAAAACTAAAGGATATCTAATGGAAGCAGTTCTGGTCCCCTCCCAGTAATCACTGTTACAAACGTGGCTGGGGTCTTGCAGGGTATTTATGGCTCTCCTGGGAAGCACCGAGGAGAATTACAAAGCCACTGTGGAATTGAGTGATAAGAAAAATTCTGAATACAGCCTGTGCTCAGAAAAATAAAAAATTATGAAAACTGAAAAGTAGCACTTTTCTAGTGGTGGTCTCACCCTTTGATTGAAGAAAGAAAAAACACATTGAAGAACTTCAGTAAAAAAATAATTTGAAGAACTTTTGGTAAAAAAACCAACTTTGGTAAAAGATTCTGGGTCCTCCTATGACCCCATGCTGGAAGCTGTAGACTCTATTTTCAGTTAATGGTTGTGAGCTAACTTTCAACCAAAACAAAGGTTTCAGCTGCTTGGGCCCTGTACAACTTTACCAGGACAGGACATTGACCAGGAAGGTGTAGTTGCTGGGTCACTGGTGGCCCATCTCACTTCTCAGTCAGTGGAGAGGTGTGAGGCTGAGACTGACTCCAGGAGATGAATTTGAGCCCCTCCTCAAAGACAGTGTGTCAGATGCTTTGCAGAGAGGGGCTTCCCCCCAACCCACCAAAGGGGCCCTGGAGAGTGGTGTGTTTTGCTCTTACAGTAAGCAGGCAGTGGAGAAGGACAGATGGGTTGGTCGTGTGTTATGGGCCCACGGTGTATGCCACAAGTGTGGCATTACACAGGGTTGGTACGTGCATGCGTTAATGCATGCGTTCGTAAAAGAGTATGTAAATATCTAGCAAGGTGGCTAACAGTGGGACAAATCACAGACTATATAGGAAACTGTTGCTGCCCCTGGAACCTGCCCCCCAGGAACAGTGCTCTCTTAATCTTTTGCTTCAGCCATTCCACTCCCTATAGTTTGAGGCAAATTCCCAAGTACATCCAGGATGATGAAAAATCATGTTGTTTGACAGTAGCTAATCACTGAAATATTCCCATTATCACAATATGGAATAAGAGGCAATTCTTTGGATATAGAGTCCTTGTCACCCGCTTTAAGCAAGCTATCACTCAGTAAAAACACACCCTTTTTTTCCTCTGAAGATGCAGCCCAGCTTTTATATTGCCTTGCAAAAGGCAAGATAGAGATCCATGACACTTCTCAAAACAAAAAGGCAGAGAATAACCCATCTGCCCTGCCCATCAGCTTCTCAATAAAATTGATTCTAGCCGTGCAAGGTTGTCTCTGTGTTATTGCTAAGTGCATAATAGCTGTAGTATGCTAGCTCATTATTCCATAAAGTGCTGTGAAATGCCACGATTACAAAAGACGCTACATAAAACCGGCTTCCAATCTAGTCAAGTGATGGTCAGATGGCCAGACAGGCTGCTCTAGTGCAGCTACATGATCTGCAGTCCAGTGGTTTTATGGCTACAAATGTCCCTTAGACTTGTTTGCACGTGCCAGAAATTACAAGTGCTCTTTCAGGGGTTTTTCATGCTGTTTCCTTCTGATTTCCCCCATCATCTTTCATTTCAGGGCACTGAAATTTTAGATGGTTCCTGCTCTAGATGCTCGGCTTTATCCATGTGGGTGCCTATCACTTCTCAATGAGAGTCAGTTATAATGTAATTTATTTTGTAAAGTACACCAGCTATTGGCCACTGGGTAACCAGAGGTGAAAGGGAGCACATTAAAAGCAGATTAGGAAGTGTGTTGTGGGCTGGGGCAAGGCAGGCTCTAGTGTGAGGGAAAGTGAATAAGGACAGTTTGGAGAAACAAGAACTGAAAAGATAAGGCATGCACATGTAGCTCAAAGGACTTCATTACAGCTAATTTAGGAAGATAACAAAGGAGTGATGTCAACACAATCCAAATGGGGAGAAGCACAATGGGAAGAACAGAAAGAGCAAGAACAAATAGGAGCCATAAAAGGGACAAATGTGTCTCAAAGTCTTTAGAGAGCATGTTTTAGTGCCTCTTCCCCTCCTCCTTTCCTGTTCTCCAGGAAATGTCTTACTAATAAGAGGAGCAAAGGGTTGGCAAGTTTAATAATGCCCTCAAGGTGATGAAATGTTGGTGCTTTACAGAACAAAAACTTGGCCATCCAGTTCATCAGCTTTGCTTAACTGGGAGCCGCTCTTTATTTTTAGTGTCATATCAAATCTGGTGGCCCACATAGATTATTCAGTGTGCACAAGATAAGGTATCATAAATTCACCATTAGGAATGTAATTATACTGAGTGCTCAGAAGAAAGAAAGGGTCCCTTCCCCATCCCCACTTCTTTTTTCCCTGGGGGCCTTTCATTGTGGAAAAGTAAATACTGCAGCTGGGCCTCTGTGGTTTACTTTGTTGAGTCCATTTAAGATGCTGATGATTAAGACGTGTGTGTTTGTAGCACTAGTCAAGAGACTGGGCAGCTTTCAGCAAGAGGGAGCTGTGGAGTGATGACACCAGGACGGGGAACTGACAATTTTCACACAATGATGAAACCCATTTGGACCTCGTATAGCTCTGAATACTGAGCTTCTTTCCCACTTATGTTGTCTTTTCTGATGCATTGCCTCAAACCAGACTGATAACTTAATGAGGAGGTTTTTTTTAACCCATCACAACAAGGTCTTGTTCTTCAGCATGCATAACCTCAAAAATATGTGTCCAAATTCAATGTGTAGGAAACAGAGGCACAAAGTTTTCCAAACCGACCTGGGGAGGCATGCTGTGGTGGGTTGTGGTGTTTGTCATCTCCTAACCTTCCTGAATGGGAACCTGGCTGGAACACAAAAGCAACTCTGGTGCTTGTATACCCTTCTCATCAACGCTGGAGGGAGGGAGGAAGGAGCTGGGAATGCAAAGTGCTGTTTTGTCAGCGTGGAGCTGAAGGGTGCATCTGGGCATATTCAACATCCAAACCACTCATCTTTCTAGATCAGAGAAATATACAGAGCCCTGCACTAATATCCTGCAGTCTTGGCCACTCTTTGTATCAGTGAGGCTGTTGTTTTGAAGACAAAAATAAACTAAAATGAATGATCAAAGCCAGTGGTAATGTCTGATTAAGCCTTAATTCAGTAAACAGCAGTATGACCAATATCAAGGATGGGCTTTCTAGATGGTCTAGAACAGCATGCCTCCTCTCATTTCAGTGGGGAAACATTGATTTAAGGTGATTTGGAATCTTCTGCTCTTTATGTGCGTGTTGAGAGGGCCAAGGATTCAGCTGGCAGGAGCTTCCTTGTGTCGGTGAACCTACGAGTGCCTCGTTGATGTCAACAATACCCTCTGCGAGAGCGCTTAATAGTGGATGAAAGTTGGAAAGATTGTTGGATTACTTTGTTAAGCAAGCGTGGCTTGTAAGTAATGTGGAGCTGACCCTTTGTGACACTTGCATGACCCAGAAACAAAGCAGCAGGCAGGAGAGCCCTGCAGTAAATGAACAGTGTTTTGATATTTTCTAATAATAAAACCTATGAAGTTAACCTTTACAAAGTATAGTTAAACTTAATTTATTTTCAAGTGTGCAATGTTTTCAGTATGTTTGTTTGCACTGTAACCTAATTTTCCAGTTCCTTTCCCTTGTCATACAGTTTTTAGGCCAGGAATGTGGTAATGAATAGAGAGAAGAATGTCAGTTTAGACCATAAAAAGCCTCTGTGAGAAAGCCTGGTAGAGTTAAATAGGGAACTGATCGTCTTGTCTGTAGGATTTCAAAGCCCATGTCTCCTCTGGTTTAAAGCCACAGGATCGCTAATGAAGAATCGTTTTATATGTCTGGCCTGCTGTGCTCTGTGGCTAAGTATAGTTTGAACTGTAGGGTTTTTTTTATTTTTATTTGTGGTTTTTCTCTCTCTCTCTCTTTTTTTTTTTTTTTTCTTTTAAACTTGCATGGAGGTGTTTTCGTGTGTCCCATGTGGCTGATTTAGCCCATGAGACTGCTGTGCTATTGGGGTGCAGACAGCCTGGCCCTGGAGTTTTGGTGTGTAAACAGATCTTCTGCACTAGGATCCTTGTTGTGCTAAAGCTGGCTCCAAGTGAATGTGCTGGATTATGTTACCTTCAAAATGGGAGCAAGTATTAAGTGGCTAACTCGATCAGCACCAGAGTTGTGCAAGGGACCTCTCTTATGGGTTGAACCCAGCCACTGGATCTACTTGTACGTAACACTTGAGTGGATTTAAAACTCATGCCCAAAGGCTGAGGCTTGTGGTCTTCCATGCATTTAACATTTTCTTTTTGTTATATTGTCTTCTGTACAGTCTATACATACCTATAATTCCCAAAGTGGAAATCTTGGAGGCTGACTGGAATGTTTTTTTATCCCCAGTGTTAAGTGGACCTGGTCTAGCTGAGTGGAGTGGAAATGCAGCAAGTAGTGCTGGGCTTTTACCAGCTGCATATGGCTGGGTGTACGCTGGAGATGAATCGGGGTCAGAATGCTGTGATATGTTAATTTGCCAATAATCATTATAAGCAATAGCTTTTCTGATTCATGAGTTCCATAAATTGATTTGTCTCTTTGTTAATGAAGAGCTCTAATGCACTATATATACAATAGATCATTCCTTTACTTTATGACTTTATCTGACCCAGGGAACTTGAGCACGCTGGTTTGGGCTGGTAGGTTCAATTTCCAGTTGCAATGTGCTACTGCATGAATGCAAGCATTTAGCTTTGTGTACATCCCATGCTGGTTTGTGCACAGGATTAGCTGAGTAATTCTTTGACCTTTCTGATGCATCCTTGTTCAAAGTCAAACCTGATTTCTATTGGATAATCTTCACCAAAAACTGGGCTGTCTCTGCACTTAACTGCGGAGACTCATGCAAGACAAAGTCCTGCTTGTTCAGCAACCTCCACTTGGAAGAAAACCACTTCTCTATTCTTATGAATATCTCTCTTCCAGTGAAGAAGCAGAGTCCTGTAAGCTAGCTGAGTTTGGGGCTGGAATTGAGAATGAGCTGGGCTGCTCATTTATGTGGGTGAAATGGGGACAGTTGCTGGTGGGGCTGCTGGAGCAGTGGGCTGAATCCATATGGCCTCTGTTCTATGAAGGAGCAACCACCTTTCCCTCTAACAAGTGTGAACTACTTCATTGTATTGAAGGATGTTTCAGGATGCCTGAACAGTAGCAGCACCCTATTCAAAATGCCTTTATCTCCAGTGAGAACAGGGTTAGTTTTTCAAATGGACTTAGCTTCAGTTATCCATGTCTTTGTCCCTTTGAGATGCTACTGCCATAATATGCTCTACATGGGGCTATACGTTGAGCCCACTCAGAAACTGAAGCTAATGCAGAATGCAGTGACCCGCTTATTAAGTAGCGTTTCACGCTGGGAACACATCACACTAATGTGCCAGGATCTGCACAGGCTGCCAATACAGTTTTGGATGTTGGTGTTAACCTATAAAGCTATAAATGGTTTGGTACCTAGCCACTTGGGTCAGGAGAGAAGGCATAGTGCCTTTATTAATTATACAAGCCTCCAGCTGAGAATGAATCTGCTTAGGCTTCTGGAACTGGTTCACACTGGGCATGTTCAGAGGCTTAATGCAGGCATTAACATACCCTCACATGGCATCATTTAATTTGCATAGTAACTCCTAGGTTAGTAGTGATACCTTCCCTTGCACCTACCTTTGATGTTGCAGCTGCCACCTCTAAGGCTCGTTGTAGACTTGACAATCTGTGCTCTGGGTTTGGGTCTGAAGGCCAGTTTTACTCCTCTGCTACATCAGGAGAATCGTGGGCCTAGCAGGAAGCTCATAAACTGGGACACATCAGTGTTTGCAGAACTAGCAAACAGGAAAATAGATCATGCTTAGTCAGAGGTACTTTCTGAGTGTGGGAAAAAATCTGCAAATTTGGGGTTGATTTTAGATTTTGATCAAAGTGGTTTAGAGTTTAAGAAATGCCCTTCCTTCCCAAAGTAGAACAAGTAACCCACAATATTCAACCATTACGTCTGCAGACAGATCTGCAGCTACTTCCTGCATTTGTCCATGGGGTTTCTCTTTGGTAATTACAGTAAAATTTATGTCTCTCTACATTTTTCTATGTTCTTTGTCAAGCTGATTAGAGGAGGCACAAATCTGCCCTTTCAAAAAAAAAAATAATTTAAAAAATAAATAAGAGGCCTTGTTAGGAAGCTCGCTGACATCAACTAAATTGAGTTTCACCTTGTATCAAAATTTTAATAAATAAGCAGTGATGCTCAGTTCATTGCTCTAACACACACACTCCACTCACAGCTTGCTGCATGCTTGGTACAATGTGGCTCTTTCCTTTTTAATGCAAAATAATACTAAGTGAGTCAAAGGGAAAAGGTATTTCATATTCAAGCCTTTCTTTTTCCCCAAGCAGACCTAAAAAAAATAAAATAAAACCATTTGTCTGGTATCCAATCACTCTGAGTATACTTTTTGATTCTGCTGTTGTACATATCAGAACCTTAAATCTAACATTTTCTCTTGCAGTACTGCAAATGTGAAGTGTGATTTACATTTGTTTTTCTTGCAAATTAGGAAGAGCATAAAAGACAGGCAGATTTCCTTTCAGATGCCTTCTATATAGAGTCAGGCTGGAAAAAGCCACAGGAGCAAAGAATGGGTGGGGAAAGAGAGCGACAGAGGATATTTTGCAAGTGTAAAAGGCATCTTTACAGCCAACAGACCAAAAACCTCTTGTTCCAGGCTGTATCTCACTCAAACATTTATGACAACAGTTTACACTTTTTTAACTTCTGGTTTCTCTCTTAGAAATCCATATTTAGGCTGATAATTTTAAAAGCCTGCCTCTGCTAATTGCTTCCAAGGCTATGCCAGGTCCATGCTCTTGATCTTAGGCTGTTTTACTAACTAACTTGGTGTTTTAAGGGGAACTGTAATTTAGTTGTTTTTTATAGACACTAACAATAGCCAAGTGGCAATCAAAGCAGCCCAGTCAGGATGTCCTGGCAGGGCTGTGGGTGCAGGGGACCAACAGACACAGGCGAAGGCTGGTGGCAGTGCCCCAGCCACTGGTTGCTGCTGCTGCTGTCTTCCCACACCAGGGACAAGGG
>NW_009953786.1:10885355-10903664 GCF_000747805.2 Chaetura pelagica
GGCCCAACAGCCCCGGGCGAGGGTTGGTGGCAGTCCCCCAGCCACTGGTTGCTGCTGCTGCTGTCTGCCCACACCAGTGACAAGTGCTGCTTGGTGGCTGGGGTTCCCCATCAAACCCTCACAGTGACTGTGCTGCCTGGGAGCTGCCAGCCTGCCTGCCTGGCAGCACTGCTGTACAGACCTGCATCCTTGATGTCCCCCTCAGATGGGATTTTTTCTCAATTCATTTGATTTGTGCCTCTTCCTCTGGCTTTGAGGTGGTTGCTGACAGCGTGTGCGTAGCATCTTTGGAAGAGGCGAGGAGTCTGAGTGTCTGTCCTCTCTGCCTTTGTGGTGCTGACCTCCGGCTCCCAGCAGGGACTCGTCCCATCACATGCTAGAACAAATGTGACAAAGTGATGCTGCCAGGACAGAGCTGCTCCTGAGGTTTGGGTGCCTTGAGGGAGCAGTGGTGCTCCATCGCCATCTCTGGCTTCCCGCCTTGTGGGACTGAGATAATCCCAATTGTCCAAACCTTTTGAGCCAAGCAGGCCCACTTGAGATCAAATCCTTACGAGCATGTCTAAACAGCCCTTTCCCCTCCCTCTTTCTCAGCGTCGTCTACCACTGCCTCGTTACTGCAGTGCTGGACATGCTCCCTGTACCAGCTGAGTGCAAAACCTGCTAGGAGCTTTAGGGGCTTTCTGGCTGTAAGCTCAAGGTCTGAACGGATTCTCAGCTTCAAGCACTTGTGCCAAGAATTGTGTTGCTTTGATCAATTAAATTCCCTGGCAGTGAAAGAATAATAATAAAGGTTAGGGGGGCCGTGCTCTGAAGCTCTGTCTGTAGAAGAGTGTATCTTCCCACTGCCCTTGAATAGCACCAGCAGGCCCTCCTCTGCCTCTTTTATGGATTTAATTCTCTTTGGGAAGCTAATCTCACCCCCGCTGCCCCAGCACAAAACCCAAAGTGGCAATCTTGTGAAGCACGGAAAAGCAATTGGGGGAAACCTAGCTTTTAATGATAATACCCAGGGAAAGTGACTTGCACCACTGCTCTTAAGAATGCGAACACGCTCTGACACAAGCACGGGATAAACAGCAGGGCTTGTACCTTTCAGCAAAACAGAAACGCGCTGTTGCCAGGGCCAAGGGACTCTCCCAGGGAATTGTTTGCTTGCCAGCAAGCACAGCTTCACTTACACCAAGTGTCTTGGAGTTGTGGAGAGCAATTTACTAGAGACTAGGGGATGCTGTGGAGGAGCCAGGAGGGAAACATGAGCAGTGGATTTATGAAAGTGATAGGGAATGACCCTTGCTGCTTGCCTACTGCCTTGGTGGTTGTGGCATGTTGTGTGTATGAAGTACTGTCAGCTTGCTTGAGGAAGAAACACCAGCCCAGCAGCTGTTGGTCTGCATAGGCTTTGCTACTGGGTCAGGGATTTTCCAGTTCCCTTGCTCAGTTTCAGTGCCTTTTTCTTCAAAAAAGAAGTTGAAGCTCTAGTCTTACAACTAGTAATGTCATGGCTGCACAATGAGTAGAGGACACCTCCAGTGGAAAGTCAGGGGATCTGGTTTACATTGCAGATGCCTTCATCTGACAGTGAGCTGCTCTCAGGGGGATCTGTCCCACCAGCCCCATCACTGTGCAGCTCCCCTGATACATCCTTTGTTCAGGGGGCTCTGTTGACCTAGACACCCTTTTCCCTTACTTGTATGGTCAGTTTTCTGGGCTCCTTGGCAAGGCCTTTGTGGGACTGAGTGAGTCCTGATGCTAAAGAAGCTGTGGTGGGCAACAGAAGCAGATGGGGAGGAAGAGTGAGGGATTGTGGTGTTTGTCAGCACTCCATCTGAGATGGATGTAGACAAATAATCACACTGTATCCCAAACTGCTTTTCAGTGACCCCAAATCTGGGAAGTGGGTTGAGGTGGAGGAAGCAGTAAGCAGCAAGCAGAGCTGGGTAGCCCCAGTGTTGGGTCATCCTTTTGGTGTCTCCAGCTGAGGTGGCAAAGCCAGGAGGTGCCAGCAGCAAGCCCTCAGCCAAGGCTCATCTCCCTTCCCTCTTCGCCAGCATGGAGTGGTCTCCTAACTCAAGGTAGCTGGATATCACTGCTCTGCATTGACTGCCAGAGTTGCTTCCGTTTAGCTTGGTCTGTTAAATCACCTATCTTGATGCTGTTTGTCTGGAGATCAAATTTGGAAAGGCAACAGCTGGAGGAAAATTAGAGCATATAAATGTGTGTAAAAATGTTGCCCTCCAACTGCTTTCATCACAGGCAATTCTTGACTAAATGATGAGGCTTAGGGCGATAAGTATCTCAGTTGTTTCAACTGGAGTAAACTGAAACCAAGGTCAAGTCATAGCTGGTTTGTGTCCTTTTCCCTTCTAATCTTCTACATTTCACTATGTGATTTTATTTGAGTGTCTGCCACTTGCTATTTCAAGCTTCCAGTGGTATGTCTGCTCTGCGCCCCTATTTGTCAGCTAAAATGTTTCCACCCCACTAGTGGACACCATTACATAATTTTAGATACAGTAAAGTCTGAGGTTATTGGATTTTTTCCCTGGTACAAATGAATGCATGTAAGCAGTTTATTTTTTACTTCCCCTCCCACCTGTGAACTCCAGTAAAGGTAAATTAATTTTTCATGATGGATGAGGAGGGGGAGGAGAGGAGGGAAATAAAAGGAAAGCGTCTGAGCGTGAGGACATCAGCAGAAGAAACGTGTGAAGTTGCCGGCTGATAGCGTGATGTTATTCCACCTGTTTAATTACTAAAAGTTGTTGAGCCTCATCAGCTGTCGTGGCAGCCCCAGGAGGAGAGGAAGTGCTGGTGGGGTCCCAGCCGTGTGGCTTTTCAGGTTCATGCCAAAACGGTGCGCAGAGTCGGGTTCCTCCCAGGACTGTTCTTCCACAAATACGCAGGTCATCTGAGCTCCAAACTCACTTTGAAGATCAGATGTAACCTGTGCGGTCTCTCTTAATCTTCAAAACCCTTTCTCTGAATTATGGCTTCAAGAGCAGAGTTTACTGAATTCAGTGTCTTGGTTTCCCGACATCTAGTAAATAGATGTGTTGAATACTGCATTATATAGGGATTAATTTACCTCATTCTCCCCCAGGAACACTATATTTTGTCTCCCACACTACCAGTTATGTCACCAAGGATATTTGCCAAAAAACTTTATAAAATAAAACTAATTTACCAAAATTACTCCCTTGTATCTGCCCAAATTTGCATACAGAGTGGAAACATGTTTTCTCTGTGGTTTCTGTGGGGCATCCAGAGCAAAAGGCATCTGAGCCTGGTGTGTGGAGGTGTGTCTCTGGGCCTCCAGAGCCAAATATAATTGAAAGGGTTCAGGTTTCCAATTTCTGCTCTAGTCTAACTTAACTGTTAATGCACAGGGTGTGTAATGATGGCCCTTAAAGGCCTCTTTGCACTCACACTTGCAATCTTGGCATTGTATTAGTGCAGGCTTTTCCCAGTATTTTATTTCATGTTTCCGTCACTGCAAACATTTGCTGCTTGTGGAAAACCAGCTGGGGTGTCTCTCTCTCTCCCATTTAATAATCTCTAGCTTGGGACCACTGATCCTTCAACAACCTCTTCCCTTTTTGATGTGCCCTGTTTTCACTTATTTACAGCAACTACCATGCTTGGGATTCTCTTGTTCGTCCTCTCCCTCCTCTCAATTTCTCAGGACAAGCTGAAAATGAGATTTAATGGGCCTCCTACTGTTGTTGCTCTTTTGAGATTACTGGGATCAGATGTTCTTCTCTTGAGAACTAGATCAAAGAAAATGAGAGAGGGTAAAGACCAGGATGCTCAGGAAGGCAACAGAACAGGATAAGGCAAGAGAAAAGTGGTTCTTAGTGTGTAATGTGGCAGTTCAGGGCTTTTTTGGCTTTGCTGGCTGCTTGCCAGGGTTTTACAAAAGCATCAGTGCCACTATGGTGTGAATAGCTTAATAATTTTGTTACAAAACCTTTCAGCAAGCCCAGCACCACCTGAATGTTTATATTTTATATCAGAATTGTCCTAGGAGACTAGCACTAAACATCCCACTAGTTTTAATGTGGATTATTTGGCTGACCTATCTATCCCCATGTTCCCAGAAATCCTCTCCATATTAATTGCATTTCACTGCTGGGGACACCTGTTATCAAGGGCACAGCTGAGCAGGCTCTTAATACCTCCAAATCTCTGATAATACTGCAGTTAAACCCCTCTTTCTTGCTTTTTTTTTCTTTTTTTTTTTTTTTTTCCTTTTTTTTTTCTCTTTCTTGCTTTTTTTTTTCTTTTTTTTTTTTTCCTTCTTTTTTTCTTTTTCTGCTTCTTCTTTTTTTTTTTTTTTAATAGAAGAGTAACAGGTTGGACTTTCTCCTTGGTGGCGAACTAAATCTACAATTTCTTCTCTTCTGTCTAGCATGAGGTGGCTTTGCAGCAAAGAAGCCAGTGGTGTTTGAAGGCTCTCTCCTCCTCTTCCACACTGATGGCGAAGGGTCACCCAGGAGCTAGGATGCCACTTTGGGATTCAAGGGCCTGGCTTAAATTCCATGTGACACCATAGCTTCTGTATCACCATTTGCAAGCCATGTCCTTGGACTTGTGCTGTAAAATGCTGATCCAGGTCCGTGGGAAAGACAGGGAAGTGCTTAGACACTGCTGTGACAAAATTTCAGTTCCTGACAGGAGCTGGTTCATGCAGCCACTGGTTCATGTCCCAGCCACTGGTCCTGCCGCCGCAGCAGTGTGGGGCACAAGGGGTAGGGAGGAGAAACCCTACTGCTGGCAGCAGACAGGGTAGCAGCTGGAGGTCTGGCTGCAGGGGTGATGGAGGAGAGGGCTGAATGAGCCAGAGAAAATCTCTGTGGCTCAGGCTTTCAATTGAGGATGGTTGTTTTTTTGTTGGTAAAAATAATTGATATGGTACCTGTGGTTTTCTTGTTGGTCATGATGCTCAAAGAAAAAACATACAGTATGAGTAGGATTTTCTTGGTTGTTGTTTTTTTTGTTTGTTTGTTGGGGGGGTTTTTTGTTTGTTTTTTTACATACTGTATTTAATCCTCGTATAATTGTGAGGGAAATCCCACAAAATTCAAAGTGTCTCAAGTAAGAGATAAGCCCTTCATGCTGTTCAGTTCTACAGTGTTTATTCCTTTCCCATTGTATTTTCCTTTAACTATCAGAAAGGGGTGGAAAGCTGTTGCCAGAGTTTTCCTTAAAAAAAAAGAGGTGCTATTTGAATGTAACCAAGTCTGAGGACATGGTGTGGCCCAGGGAACAAGCAGTATATTTAATTTCTGAATTTTCTAGCCGTTGTGAATGGTGTCATGATCTTAAAACAACTCTTAGACTACTCTGAGAACAGGATGGGTTTTATGGAAACCCACTAGAAAAGTGATTCAAAAAACACCTTTTCAGAAAATTACTTCATCATATATGAGATTTCCTTTTAAAACTAACTACATGGGAGTTCTTGGCAATGATGTTCTCTACATCTTATGGTCTAACTAGCATGAAATAGAGCTGCTTCTCTCATTTATATACATTACGCTGTCTGGTTCCTCACTTGTGGTTTGGTAAAAACATGAATTTTCAAGTTTTCCTCCTGGGAATTCTTTGGCTTCTTTCATTTTACCTTTCATTTTCTTCCCTGCTATGTAGAAATATGAGATGATTATTAAGTGGCTTCAAGAATTTCATTGTAAGAGGCAGGAGAACATGTAGCATCATAATTTTTATTGCTATTATCATAGCTTCTTACTCCCTTTTCAAGAAAGCACAACAACAGTAAGGCTTTCTGGGGATGATCATAACACACATGCAGTTTAGCTGGGAGAATTAAATACTAATATTTTTCTTGTTGTAATATTTGTTGGGCAAATCATAGGGTACTTCTGATAAATACCTTGGTGTGTACACAGTTATTGAGAGCTGTTTGATCCATGTATCATTGCAAGACTGTAATCTCAGGGTAAAACCCAATGACAAATGTCCAGGAATCTTAGAGCATCCTAGTTGCAGGGAGGGTGCAAGGCTCTAGTGGGAGAGGGGGTTTTGCTGACTGGGAAGTGAGGTAATGTGGGTACCAGCTGTGTTTGCTTCAGTGGGTTTTTTGCCTGTGGGAGAGCTCTTTGTCAGTCAGCCTCAGCCAAGCCCTGTGACTCTACATGTCTCCCCACTCGCCCCTCTGAGGGGAAACAGAGATGGTGAGGCTGATCACAGCTACAGAGAGAGGCTCCTTGTGCTGTTCCTGGCCCCAAGGACACATAGCCAAATTATTGCAGGCAGCAGACTGCAAGAGAGATAAATGAGTGAGCTGGAAAAGATAACACACATTAGGAAAGGGTGGAGGAAGGATGTTGCCCCACAGAGGCTGGATACTGTGCCCAAGGCTGAGTAGCTATCAGTGGCAGAGGTGGGAATTGTCCTCCAACTGCGCCCACTTCATCAGCACCCACTTGTCCTTTAATTAGCACTGTCACATGTACAGATGGGACCAAACAGCTTCTCACAGAGCACAGCTCGCCGGCTCATGTCCCCTGCCACTGGAGCAAACACCTTTGGATCCCACAACCAGCCACAGCCACCCTGGCCCCTTCCCAGCCCTTCACCCACCAACAAGGACATGGCCTGAGGCACAACCTCTCTCCTTTGCTTGGAGATCAGTGGGGAGGTTTTTGGTGGCCACTGTTACCTTGGTCTATTCAGGGTTGTTTTTTAGTTAAAAATACCCAGCTGGCTATTTTTATATTAAATGAAAGTACACATGCTTTTCCTTCCTCGCTCTTCTAATTATTAAATGCCTAAACCATATTATGAGCTGTTTGTTTTTATTATGTGATATTTTTAAATCAAAGATGGTTTCTGAGGGAGGCAAGCAACCAAAAATATTTATAGGTTATAATCCAGCTTGGTAGGCTAATTTAATTTAATTAGCTGTAATGTGGGAGTCCAACTCTTGTCATTGGAATAGAAATAATTTTACTACTTTGTATTATTTTTATTTTATTTTTTTAAAAGTCTTGCTTCTGTTGTTCTTTCCTCTCTTTCTTTTTTTCCATAGTAGATATATTGTTTATGCTGTTCCTATGCTGAGATTTCATTCCCTAAGTGCTAAATAACCCTCCCCCACCTTCTTTTTCTAGTTGGGATTTATAATACACCTCAGAAAAAAAATAGGTGTTGACTGTGCTGTGAACAGTGCCTCTTCATTATGAAACAGCCCTTGCAAACTTTTGGAAAATGGACCTACTGTGATAATAAATCTTCTTCTTTGACATACAGCACTGAATGTGGCTCTGACCACATAAACTGCTCTCCCCATGATTCTGGGCTGTTCACAATGCCAACCATTTATAAGCCAGTTGGCTTTACATTAATTAATTCCCAAGTCATTCACAAATAGCAACAATCACCTCAAAGTGCAGGCCTAGGAAAGGGGCTGGCATTTTTGAAAGGGAGATCTGTATATAAAAATTTACCATGCTCACAATAGGGAACAAACCCAGTCCTTGAAACAACAATGGCTTTCTGCTTTTGCGCTCGGGGTCGCGGCTTCTTTTAGTTCAGCTCGTGGTGGTTTATTTACGACGGGTGCTAATTTCTGATGTTTGACTTCTTTTGTGGAAAGCTTTGGCTGGGCATCCTGCCCCAAGTGCAAGGTAGGGCTCCCTGCACTATTGCCTGCAGGAAGACGCTAGGGAAAGCTGTGTTGCCTTGGAGAAATGCTTGAGGATCCCAGTAATGCCAGGGAAGGATGTGGCTTTGTGACAGCCTCTGCTAGATTGCTGGCTGCTTCTCACCTGGAGTTCAGTGCTGGCCTGGATGAGCTCTGCTTATAGCCTTCCTGCATAGAGTTTTAACATCAAATAGTGGAGTTTCATAGCTGAGACATTTCTGGGAGTAATTTTAGGAGACTGTACTGGAGGAGTCTTGTTTTTAGGCTTTTAAAATAAGTTTTTTTCAAGCATGATTTAGTTACATATCTTGTATCCCATGCAGTGTGGTTTTCTATCGCCCTTGTCACCTATCCCTTTTTCCCTTTCCTTCTCCCAGTGCTGGTCCATGCATCCTGCCCTCATCTTCTCTTATAGAATCATAGAATCCTAGGGGTTGGAAGGCACCTCGAAAGATCATCTAGTCCAACCCCCCCTGCCAGAGCAGGGTCACCCAGAGCACATCACACAGGAACTCATCCAGGTGGGTTTTGAATGTCTCCAGTGAAGGAGACTCCACAACCTCCCTGGGCAGCCTGTCCCAGTGCTCTGTCACTCTCACAGTAAAAAAATTTTTCCGGATATTCACCTTGAACCTCCTATGCTCCAATTTGCATCCATTACCCCTTGTCCTATCACTGGTCATCACTGAGAAAAGCCTAACTCCGTCCTCCTGACACTCCCGCCTTACATATTTGTAAACATTGATGAGGTCACCCCTCAGTCTCCTTTTCTCCAAGCTAAAGAGACCCAGCTCCCTCAGCCTTTCCTCATAAGGGAGATGTTCCACTCCTTTAATCATCTTTGTAGCTCTGCGCTGGACTCTTTCAAGCAGTTCCTCTTCAGCCTCCTTTCCCCATGCCCCACTGAGCTTCCCCACCTGTGCCTTGGGCTTTGCTTCCCAGGAGTTCTCCTCTGGCCAGCTGAGTTGCCACTCAGCCCCTTCCATCTCTGTTGCCTTACCTTGCGTGTTCCAGAGGTCCTCGTGTTTTGTGTGGTGGGTGTTTTGCCTTATGTAGGCTGTAAATGTGTAAGGATGATACACTTCACAGTAGAAGTCAACACAGAGAATGAAATCCTGTCGTGGAGGAGAGGGAATGTAGGTGGCTTTAGTTGGTCATCCAGTGCTGTGCACGTGGACCTTCACAAACCTCCCTGCCAGCCCCCACTGGAACTGCAGCCAGAGCTGAGCAGTGTGACTTTAGCTGGGCCGCCTTGTGGAGGTGCATTATGGTATGAGCTTTAAGGACACAATTACAAATGAGCCTCATCCAGTCCAGGGGGCTGACAGTCCTCATTCACTAAGCAGCTATTCAGTAGTTTTTCTTCATCATTTCCTAATGGAGGAGGGAGCTGATCCCTTAATTCCAACATCCTATTCAGATACTGCACTGAAGACAGAGTTATTAATTTCCTCAGAGGATTTTTGCTGTCATTCAGCATGACAGTATCCTGAATACTTTAAAAATATTAATGGCTTTATTTTCATAGTAGAGCCATGAGAAGGAAGAGCATCACTTTCACATTGTAGGTGGTAGCAGCAGCAAAGAGTGCAGGATCAAGGTCAAAGCAAATGCAAGGTTAAGACACCCACTCTTTTTTTTTTTTTTCCCCCTTTTTTTCCCCCCCAGTTTATCACCTTACTCCTATGTCTGCATTTTATACAGCCCACTGACTTCCATTTTGGCTGCCATTGCTCAGCAAATGGTTCTGCCAAGTTCAGAGGAAGTACTCTGAGCTCTGCATTGGTAAAGTCCTAAAAGCAGCTTGGTCTAAGAGACCCACCTAGTGCCACTGCAGACAGATGTAGCTCCTCAGGTCAGTGTTTGTCTGCTCTCCTTTCTCCTACTGCAGTCCCAGCCTCAGTCCTCCCTTTTGCAAGAGGCAGGATGAGCAGTTGCCTTTGCTGCTCTTAGTTAATGCTAAGTGCCTCCAAGCTAGCCAAGGCAGAAATACTGTGGAGAGAGCATGGTAGTTGTTCATGAAATTAGGGACCTCTTGCTCTGCCTAACAAAGCCCCAGATTAGTCCATTTTTTTTCCTGATACTGTTCAGGCTTCTCTACAGCTATGATCTATTAGCTCTTTGTGCAAATGTATTATTCACCTGCTTCTTTTCCCCATCTGGTTTCCTGTCCCAGCCTTCTTACTAGCCAGCACTCCCATTTGATGTGATGGCAGCTTCAAGAAGTAGCAGTCCTGCTACCACAGATGGTTATAATATTGATATTCAGGTCTATAGTTACTGTGGGACCTACAGTCTGCTAATACAGAAATTAATTTCAGTGTAAAATGAAGTTTCCCTGCTTTTTATCTGGGTTGGTTAGGCACATGACACAACAGAGCTTACGATGGTAATGGTATTTCTGCTGGATTCAGCAAAGATAGTGCCATAAAAATAAGACGCATTGAGATTCATGAAAATCTGTCTGCGTTCTGCTTCCAGTGAAGCTATTCAGGGCCAAATTTTCAAACATCAGCTTCTAGTTGCACCAACACGATGAGCCCATGCGAAACACAACAACATGCACATTAGGTTCTTGCACATGCGGGCAATGCCCATTCTTGCTGAAATGTGACATTCTGAGAACAGATGTTGCAAAATACTCACACATTTTGTGGAAGCAACAGTGACATCTATCTTGCTGGAAACACAGCTCCCATTTTTACTTTTCTTTGCTTGCTAGGCCGTTTATCTTGTTTCCTTTGGCGCTGGAAGTCTTTCTTATGCTGCTTTCTGTGTCTGGAAAATCTGCCCACCTTCTGCATGCCAATCACACTTCTTTTTCAAACCTCTCCTTCAGATTCCTCCTAATCCATGTTATGCTGATCTTCTTACCATTGTTTTCTCTCCAACTCAAGTCTGAGCTGCCTCTTAAAATGAGTTTTAAGAGTGTGCATTTATTCACAGTAATTTATGTAAGGCTGTCTAAGTTGGTGCTTCCTCCATTTTGAAGTAAAAAATTAATTTTATATAGTTACTGACTTAATCTAGGTCTTCATCTCCATGAATCAAAGTCCTTAATGTGAATAGTCCTCTTTCTGTTTTAAAGGTAAATTTTGAAAACACAGGGATTAAACAGTCTGCCCAGGTCAAAGTTAGAAGGTAGCAAACACATAAGAAGAGCACAAGTCTTGTGGTGACCAGACTATTAGTTTTAGTGCTGAGTAATGTAGTATTGGCATGGCTTTGCCTTTTTCCTCTGGAAAAAAAAATGGAAGACAGTAAATCAGTTTGGAAGGTATGGTTTACTTTGGCTTCCTGACACCACAAATGTTATTTCTGAAATAGCAGTGGTTAATGGTTAATTGTTCAAACTCTTCAGCTGCACAGGCAACATTGAATGGTGCCATGTAAAGGGTGAGGGATGGGAGCTGCTGTAGGGCTGGGATGAGGAGCTCCTGGGGGAGACAGGGAAAGGTGGGCACAGCTAGGGCAGGGGTGGAGCCTGCTGGGGGGCTCCCTGGTCTCACTGCCCTGGCTTGGCAGGGAGCCATGGGGTACATGCAGTGCTGTCCCTCCACCCCAGCCCATTGTCTGCCTCCCTGGCTCTGGGGTGCAGGCACAGGTAAAGAAGGATGGTGACACTATTGGTCTTTTTGTAGGCTTGAAAATTGCCATAGGCAGTTGCCTACCTTGCCTGAGCCTCTTGCTAGCCCTTTTCATAGGAGGTACAACTCCTACAGCTGCTGTGTGCATAAGTAGCTTTTTCCCTATATACTATTACTATATACTATTATTATTTAATCTCCGTGTAGCCTTTCATTTCTGTGGCTTAAGTTTATGAGCATTTCATTTTCCATTTTCTGCTACTTTTTCAAACATAACATGAAATTGCAGACATTTTCAGGCCTTCATTTGTAAAATTATCTCTCATTGTCATAATTTACTGCTCTTAATGATTTTTCTGACACATTTTAGTAGCAAGATCCACTAAGTATTCCTTTTTTTCTTGGATGCAGTTAAGTATATTATACAAGACGCTATGGATAATATTATTAATATCCTAGTAGTGTAACATTTAGGAGAGTTTCCAACAAGCAATGTTATCTGTCATCTCAGAGTATGTGTCACTTGGGGATCATTTCTATGGAAAGTGTGAGAAGAGATGCTTCTCCGGGCAGCATTTGTCATGTTGTCCTAAGGTTTCTGGGAGCTCCTGCAGGGGCCCAGGGGTGGCTGCCGTCTGCTTGTTTTGATGGCTTGCATTCAGATCCAGATCAGATTGTGTTGGAGAAGAAACCCTCCAACAGTTGCTGTGGCCCTGGCAAGGCACAGGCTGTGCTGTCTGTGTGCCTTCTCCAGATCCTGGGCATACGGGCCTGTCCTGAGAGCTTCAGGATGGTTTGGCTTAGTTGGTTTGGCTGAGGAGGCAGCTGGAGGAGAGAGCATGGAGAAAGACTTACTGCTCTTGCAGATAACAGCCTTGCTGAGCTTGATTGATGGATGCTGTTTTATCTGCCAGACATAAGCTAAAACTTAGGAAATGAAGCAGAAATATGCAGCTTGGACAGAATAGTTGTGTATAGCAGGGACATGCATGGTGCTGGTTTGGGCACTGCTTGTGCTAGGCTGCCTCCATGCATGGGTTTCCATGTATACTTTGGCCACATGTGTCAAGGGATTAAATTTCTTCCTTTATGTTTTTCCAGTCCTTTCCCTTTGCAATCCTAGTGCTGCAGCACAGGCCCTCCATCTGGTCCTGAGAGCCAGCATTTCCCAGCTGTGTCTCTTAAGAGATGCTCAGGAGACCTGGGCTCTGCTCTCTCTGTCTTTGCAGACTAGCTCCATGTTGCTGGGCTTCCCTCCACCTCCCTGGCCATCCCAGTTCCCTCTGCCTGCCTTGGACTTGCTCCACCTTCATCATACGCTCCCAGCTACTGAGTAGCAATGCAGAGCAGATAGTAATATTCCTGCCTCATGATAGTAGTGAAATGGTCATATATATCATCATGATAGTATGGAAATGGTCATAGTGGTAAGGATCTCCTCTAGCTAGGGAAGTTTATCCTGTGTGGGAAACTGGCTGGAGATGGAGCACCCTTCTACTAATATGTTCTGCATTTTCACTTTGCTGTCATTGTAAAACTCTACTCTGGAGTGTACACAAGGCTGGAGCTTGCACACATTTTAAGACCAAAACTAGGGTAGGGCAGAATTTTTAAAACAAGCAGAAAGTGACACATTTTGTTTCTGGAGACGGTCATGGAGGTAGTCTGATATTGCATGTACAATGTATTCATCAAGTGTGTTCCAATTTAAGAGAGAACAGTTGGACATTTTTCTTCCTCTTAGAGGTGTTAATAGCCTCAAAGGTGGAAGAGGAGACAAGGGCAGAGTGGAAAAAAAAACTGGCAAGGCTGGGTGATCGTAAATGAAGCAGGTTACACTAAAGACAATCTCTTCTCTGCTGCTCATTTTTTCTTACTCAGCACAGAGTGCACCTGGCTGTTCGTTACAGAGGAAATGAAATGAGCCTGTGTGAGTGATCAGTGCAAGAGCTGGGAGAAATCTCTTACAAACACAGGAAAAGCCACCAATGGTATTCTCTCTGGAAAGAGATGGATAGTGGTGCTTGAGATTTCCCCAAATTCGGTCCCTGGTGAGGACAGAGATGAACAGTGTCCCTATAAGAAAAATTTCAAAGTTTCCATTAAACAGAAGAAATGTAGACCTGACAAATGGACACATGCCAAGGTGTGTAACATGCATCTGATGCAGTACATGTTTTGTGAGTCTTCCTCATTTCTAGAGCAAATTTATTTTAAAAGTTTTGCTTTGTACAAGCAGTGGGTGAAAGAACGTATTTTGCTATTTAATGTAAATGCTCATCTTCATTTGCTTCATTTGCAGACACACAGCAGATCTGTCTGCACCAATCCCCCAGTTAGTGCTGACTGGCACTCCAGTTGGCTTCAGAGCCGAGAAGCTACCTGCTGAGGAGCTAGGGATAGTGGGAAGGTCTTTGGATTTGTAGGAGTTGTCTTATTGGGTGTAGATCAAAGGCTTCCAGCCAAACAGCATCAGGAAGCTTTGGCGGCTGCTGATCCTGCAGTAGTCGTTTTGTGTAAGGGAACAAGGCATACACAAGGCATCTGGTGCATCCCATCTGCACAGGAGAGGAAGAAAATTTCCCCACATCTGTCAGGTCACTATGCTTTGGCATACACAGACGTGTAAAAAGTTTTTGTTCTCAGAACTTCAATATCTTGTGCCTCATTGAGTATCCTCCAGACCAGTTTCCTCAGTGATGGTGTGTTGTACTGTGAGTGTTATTGAAATATCCATACTGGAGTAAACAGATGTAATTTGCAATCAATTTGCCATTTTGCCATGAAAGGGAAATGAAATGCTGGTATCCCATCTGAAAAATACTTATGGAATATAATGAGGAAGAAACCAGTGGGGATGTAGCATAATTAAATAGGGACCACGAAAATCACTTTAAATTCTGTAAGAGAGAGGATCACACAGACATCTTTGAACTTTAAAACCATCCTGCAGAGCTTAATAAAGAACAGAGTTCTCTTGCAGAATTCAGAATTCCTTTAGGTTATTTTCAAACTTCTGAAGAGTGGCATCTTTGTTCTCCATTTAGTGCCTTTTTTCTTTTAAAAGAGAATTGTCTACTAGTGTAGCAGCATGAAAGCAAATGGGTTAAGGAGGTATGATACCAGGTGGCTTCTCCTTCTTCCTTGCACAGCAAAGTCTATTAGTTCAAGTCACTAATTTTGCCTGTCCAGATTAGAATTTGAACTGTCTTAATACTGAAGTGAGGGGTTTTTTGTTTGTTGTTTTTTGGTTGATTTTTTCAGTTGTTTGTTTTGTGGTTTTTTAATATATTTTTTTAAACTAACATGTTTCTAATATCTCACTTTCACATCACTGCTGAGTCAGGGTGTGGCATCAGGTGACCAC
Source organism: Chaetura pelagica (assembly GCF_000747805.2). Lineage (NCBI taxonomy): Eukaryota > Metazoa > Chordata > Aves > Apodiformes > Apodidae > Chaetura > Chaetura pelagica. Next base: position 10,899,979 of record NW_009953786.1, read on the forward strand.
TGCTCAATTCAATACAGGACTGCAAACCTGAATCTCCAATATCAAAAGCCTGAGCCCTAACAAGTAGAATAATGTACATTTACAACTAGGATAAAACCCCTGGTAAGTTATCTGGGATCAGATTAGAAATACCTCAGCAACATCAGACAAGTATCTCAATTATGTTGGGCTGAATTTGTTTAGACAATGTTCTGAGGGTAACTGAACATTATCTTTAGTCCTGATGGAGATTGGTATCATATTCTGTATTGACTGATAGACATGCCTAGTTGGATCTCACGTAGCCTAGCACTTGTATCTTCAATCCTTTCTTGTTCCTTTTCTGAGTCTGAGATTCGTGCTCCAAGTTCATGGATGTCACATGTTTACGTCCCTCTTCATCGATAGATGTGGGATAACAGAATTTGCCTTTCTCTTGGGTCCCTGCTGGACTTGGAATTTCATAGGCTTGCTACCAGGAGTTTGGGCTGGTCTCCATCTATAGTTACCTTCTCTCTAGGTGGACCCCTAAGGAAAATCCCTTCTCTGTTGAATCATACTTCCACAGACCTCCCTTTTTGATGCCAGCTACCAGCTACAAGTCAATTGTCCCAGACCAAACCAGGGATTTGATACAAAACAAGTCAATTGTCCCAGACCAAACCAGGGATACTGTAAAGTTTCAGTCCAAAGCCATTCTCAGAAAAGGACAACAGCAAAACATGCTTTCTAGGTACAGTTCACAGCAGCATCATTAGGGTAGGTCCTGGGCTTACTCAGGTCTTTGATGAAGAGCACTTTGAAAGCAGAAACAGCTGGAAAATCAAGCAAGTTGTCCACTCGAAGACAGCACAGTAGGAACCCAGCAGGTGCTGTAGTCAAAGAACATGCCTTGTGATGGACCTATAGGAATGCCAAAAATAATGATGGACAATTCTGGGCCACAACAGTGCCAGAAACTGGATGTGTTTCAAAATGTGAATATAGTGCTGTTATAGAAAAGGTATTATACAGTACAGAAATTGGTTATTCCTTTCATCTAAGGACTGATTATTTTTTTTTTAATTATTTTTTTGCCTTCAGGGACTGCAAGAGGCTCTGGGGAACAGAGGAAAATTCCCACAGTTCCCAAGAGCCAGGCTCATTTTCAGTACCAGGCACTTGAAAAGAAGCTTTGGGAACAGAAAGCCTGCTTCATGGGTGTTTCTTTGCTACTCTTCACATGTTGAAGGTTCAGAGTCACGTGTTGCTGCAAGCTATCCCTGCCTATTTCAGTTGCAACTTACTTGGGGATTGTGAGGCTTTCTTGTCAGATCTCAGGAGCACTGGCAACTGGGCATGGTGTGCCCCTTACTCCCTGTCAAAAACCTTGTCCCTGGCTTGCCTTGGATTTTGCATATGTCTGAATCTGAGGATTAAATGGACTGGCAGTGGTTTGTATCACAGATCACACTTTCCTTTTTTTTTTTGTTTCTGACATACAGCTCTGTACACTGCTTCCTTGGGCCGTGATCCATCCAGGTCTTCTTTATCTTGGGAAGCTTGGATCTTCCTCTCTATATCACCTCTTAACTGTGCTGCAGGAAGCTCAAGACATCAAAACCAGGCACTGTCAGTAACTCAAAAAATTGTTTATTAAATAGGAAAAAAGCATACAGGAATACATCCAGAGGGACACCTTCATCTCCATCCTCTACCTACCCCTGGGGGAGTGCTCATCAATCAAACACTGAGTGTCTGGCAAGATATCAAGTGTGATAAATTTGAACTTCAGCAAAATCCACACCCCTTACCTGCTGTGTTTCCCAGGAAAGCAGGCTCCTCTGATGTTGTGGCATCAGTCACTGCTCCTGCCCATAGGTTCAGACTGCATGATGCAGAGTAATAGCAAGGGGACTCTTGCTCAGCTGAGGTAAAGAAGTGCTTTCACATGGCCTGGTTTGGCATGAATCAACCTCTCATTGTGCAGCATCTGCCCAATGATACATAATGCTGCCAGCCCTTGCTTTGTCATGCTTAACTGGATAGAGACATGGGTCTTCACAGTTTCTACCTTTTTCAGTTGTGTCTAATTTAGGGTTGTGAGTTAGATGGCAGCTCTTGACCTTACTGGGGAGAAGAGGGGCTAATGATGCTCTCTCTGTGATACTCAGCAAGGAGGAAGGAGCTCTGTCTCCTCTTAAGGTGAAGAGATAATACACCACTTGTATTTTCTGTCTGAAAAAAATATGTGCCCCCTCTAGGCAAAGTGTAATAGGCATCCATGAGCATATACTGCAGTGGGAAGGGATCCCAGAACTCACTGGAGGAAGCTGAGCTGAAAAGAAGAGCAAAAATGATGCCAGGTGATCAGAGCAGGACTGGTGTCATCACATATGTGATCATATGAACATGTACAGTGTTTCTGAGGAAGAAGAGGCAGAAACTCCTGGAGGTGAAGAGCCTAGCTTCACAGTCTCTCCTTGGATGCCTTCTCTCCTCAAGCTCCTCATACACTCTCTGGGATGAGCCACTCCAATATCACTTCTGTTGAATGTCCCCTCTCAGGAACTGCTGAGGCCTGCAGCTTGAGATAGGGAAGGAAAACCAGCCTTGAAAGAATGAGTGTTCCTGGAGACCTGAGTTGCTTCCATCACTCCCCTGAGTTTCTGATATCTTAGGTAGACTTTTATAGCCCTTTAAATAGCTGAGCTGTGCTTAAAGGCTTGCTCTGCTCAGTATTGCACAAAAGCCATATGCTTCTTATCCTCCAGGCACATCCTATTGGCATCTCTGTAGGGCTGGAAACCAGTGGAAATCATGAAGGCTGGGTCTTAAAGAATGGGAGGGAAGAAAGATTATCAGTCCCAGAGCTGAGAAAATGCTGATTACCCTGCCAAGGCTGTCAGGATCTGCAAATACCAGTGACCAAGGCCAAGAGATGCATTAGTGAGGCTTTGTGCATTCAAATCAACTAAACAGCATGCAAGAGTCAGGCACCAGACACTTTTTTTGGCTGCCTGGGTTCTCATGGGGGTGACTACCTATGGTTTCTCTCCATGTTACTTAGCAGCACAATGTCTTTGCTAATCTCTATGGGTCCAGTGGCAGCATGGAGGCATTTCTCTGCTCTCTCTCATACGACACTGATGGAGAGCAGGACGGCCATGCATCTTGCCAGGCTATGTAGACATCCCCGTGGGTGTTTTACCACTGCTAGCTAGAGGGCTAATGGAAGTTGTCCCTTCATCACCAGCAAAGAACGTGGTGAAGCTGATCATAGGTGCTCAGGTAAAGGCTTTCATGCATCTTGTGAAGGTGATGTGTGTTAGTGCTTCATCCCTCATTTGCAGGTAGCATGGGCTGAGCGAGGCTCTACCTTTCATCATCTCAGTGGTTGCAATTTTAAGGGCCCTGAAGGCCTAACCCCACCCTGCTGCAGTGACACTGACACCAGGAAGTGGTGACAGGCACAGACCTGCACACTGGCCAAGAAAAGGTCAGCTGGAGATGTGGTGCCTGGGGTGGGTCCAGGCTGTTGTGTGGGACCACCTGCAAATGGAGCATGGGAAAAGTAGAGAAGAGACAACAGTGGGAAAGCATGTGCTGGTAGCTGCCAAGTGGCATCCCAGCAGCAGCTGGGGTGACAGTGGAGAGGCCAAGCATGCAAGCAGCAGTGCTGTCCAAGGCGATGTGCAGCTTATCCAAGACTCAGAGCATCCTTGCTG
>NW_009953786.1:10903816-10921077 GCF_000747805.2 Chaetura pelagica
TGAACCATGCACCCTGGCCAGCTTTGCAGAGGGTAGTGGTCATGTGCTGCTGTCTCCCTGCCAGGTGGTTAGCGATGAGTGGTCCCACGTGGTTTAGATTTAGAGAGAATCCCCTTCTTTTTGCATTCGGAAGGTCTTATTTTCAGTCCCAAAGTGCCTTTGCAGTCCCTTGCAAAATGAATTGTTTTCTGGCCAGCCTGGCTAGGAAACACAGCTCATGCAGTTGCTGGGAACTGGCAGAGGCATCCTGGTCTGCAGAATGTAAATTAGGAAAATGCATTTGTATTCTCACGGATTTTCCTTGAGAAAAAGCCAGCAATGGGAGTGTATTTGAGTGGCAAAATACAATTCATGACAACAATCCCACTGAGAGAAGGATTTATTTTTTTTTAGTTCAGTTGCTTCTAATTGTGGTAAGGAGCAAACACATTCCTCTTTCATTTCCATTGGCAAGGTCTCCAGGACTGTGAGAGTGCCAATGCATGTGCTGCAGCTGGTTTTGCATTTCCCCCTCTCTTCTTCCCCTCCTCCACCCCCTCCTTCATCTTACTGGTACTATGGCCAATCCCTCTGCAAATACCTCTTTGATGGGCAACATAAGCCCTCTCCCTCTTGTTTTTCTCCATTCAAAACTCGACTCTATCTCTTTTGGCCAGCTGCAGCCTTCCTAGAGCATCTTCTACCTGACAAAAGAAGATACCTTTGACAGTGAGGCACAACTGGAAAGTTGAAACACATGCTTGGTTCAGATACCGATGAACTTTAATTTGCCTTAATTCATTAGCAATTTTAAAAACCATGGTTAATGGAAGACAGCCTGTAAAATAATTGGAAGTAAATGCTGAAGGAGAAATACTGGGGGGAGGAAGAAAGGGAAGCAGCTTACAGCAGGAGTCTAAGCTAGTCTTTCATCTTCAGGCCAGTCCGGTTTTGAACCCTGATGGGAAAGGTCATGAGTTTTAAAATGTGTCTCACAGCAGACAGCTCTAATCATAAAGCTAACACTGCAGTGCATGTCTGACGGCTGACTGAAGAGGGAGACTGACTTTCAAGACCAGGATGCCTCTTTGAGCAGGGAAGTGGGGGTTAAGCAGAACCGATGCTACATCTGTCAGTACTGGCACGAAGCTCCCAGGTTTTGGGGGACAGGGGGAACTGTGCTGTTCTCCCAGGAGGGCTTACTGCAGCAGAAGTCCTAGACAGTGCACTGTTTTCCCCTGCTGACTCCTCCAGGATTCATCATTTCCCCTTTCCTGCATGTGGTTTAGGAAGCATAACGCTTTACTGCTTTAGCTCACAATCTTCATTCTTGGTTTTCATACAATTTCCAAACTATTATGAACCAAAGCAGAAGCTGGAGTGCTCACTGTAGCTACTCTTGGGAATTGTGTTTCCATCATTTGCCACACTGTGTTTGAAATCAGGGAAGGCAAATGTTTTGGCAGCACCTTACAGTGATCCTGACAAAGGACTTGTGGTCAGGGTCTATCTCAGTCTTAATTGTTTTCTTAATTGGGTGCTGCTGAAGCTCAGACAGCTCTTTGTAGGACTCGAGAAAACACTTGATTCTCTCTCTGTCTTCATCAGCATTTTCCAAAGTCCTTTCACTGGCATGTACAGAAGCGTGGTCCACTGGTGTTAATCACCACATGTTGTCTAGACATGCTGAAAACACTTAAGCAACTGTGACATCTGTTTGCTTGGCCTATGTTGTTGGGAAACTTGACCTTATTTACGAACAGTTTCCAAGACCAGGTTTCAACCATGATGCGATAATAAATGTGAAGCCTTTTCACACGCTGTGACCACAGCTTCATGATCAACATCCTCTCTGAGGAGAGATGGGTTTACTCTGAAAGGTTAGGAGTTGGGACATATGTGTTCTTAGGTCTGGCACATGCCTCGTGCCTGACCTTTGCTAAGTTGTATGCTCTCTTTGTGTCTGGAATAAAATGGCAATGGTAATACCTGGGATCAGAGTGATTATTGGACTCTTCAGATTGTGGCAGCTAATATGATCAGTACCTATGAAAGTTGCCATGATCTCAGTGTAGCTCAGTGCACTATTGTGTAGATTTAGTGAGATGTGAACAAGAGCAGGAGCCAAGCTGGAATTTCTCTTGATTTTGCAGCAGCTGCAGACTCCAAATTTGGAATTATTTTTAGCGTGTCACGCTGCAATCACTAGGTTTTTCAGTGCATGATGTGGAGCAGAATTTTCAAGAGCATGTGGTCCTTGGCTGCTAACTGTTTACATTGCTTCTGAATATGGGATTTAGGGCTCTGACAGAGGATCTGTGGCAGATTTAACTGTTTCAAACATTATCTCCTCCAGCACCTCTGCCAAAAACTACTGCCTCCTAGCAGGGGCACAGAGCAAGAAGAAAGCACAGTGAGGAAGTGTCCCACTGTGAACCTGGCAGGGATGGTGCTGTGTTCTTTTTATTCACGTATCCTCCAGCATTTTATTGTCACTGTGGGGGGCGAAAAAAAGAAAAGAGATTTACTTAGATGTTGTCCTTAAGCAGCTTCTGCTCTGTGTTTGGTGAGTGTTTAGCTGTGTGAGAGTGATAGTGCTGTGTCCATGGACAGGTGAGCTCTCCCACAGCTCACTGTAAGAGAGCATCAGGAGCTGAGGAACCACCAGAGAGGATCTGGGAAGTCCCAGCTGCATGCTTGTTGCAGCACAAGGAAAAAGTCAGTGCCGGGGAGTCTGTAAGCAGGGCTAAGCCAGTTGCTCACAGGCAAGGCTGACTTCACCTCTCCATCTCCCCTTGGTGAACTGCTGGTGAGTTTCCAAGAAGCTCTCAGCTCTCAAGCGACTGCAGCAGGCATTAACTGCTCTGCTTGAGTCGCATCCAACTTGTGATTTCTGTGGCTGTATCTTTTATGGTAGTGGCTCCAGAAATACATCAGTATAACAAGGTATTTATTTGCCAAGCCTTTGCTGTTGTGTTTCAGTCTGTCCTCTCCCCTTTCCCTGGCTTATCACTGGTGGAAGCAGGCATGAAGTCTTTTGAACAAAGACATCAAAGGACAACTGCATCCCTGCTCCGAACCAGCCTTATAAAGAGATTGTGATAAAGGCCAACAATACATGTAAGTGTTGCCCAGTTATTGTTCTGGGCTTTGTAGTTTTATTAGGAAATAATTTCTCACCCCGTGTGGCTCCTGGTGAGTTTTACTTTCTGTGCTGCTGGATTTGATCTGCCCGGTGAAAGACCTGCCGCAGAACTGAGAGTTTCACCAGCTGTGAGTTAAGAGGGAGACATGATTGAAAAAGTTCAAGCTCTGCTTCCTAGCAGCCAATTTACCATCTGTCTCCCTCTCCCTCATGCCCCTTTTATAGCAAAAATGCAAACAATTTGTTTGACCTCTGCTGAATCTGTACAACTCTGGGCTTTTAAAGCATTGCTCTAACAAATAGAAACCAAACACGACAGCAGCAACAACCCTGAATTCAAAACCAATAAACCTAGGTAGCATCAAGGCCTGTTGCCAGAGATGGTAAGAAGCTACTAAAGGCTTTCTTCTTTATTAATGCATCCCTCCTCATCATCTCACTTCACTCCTCCTTTGGGAAAAACTTCAGGTAAAGTTTAAACCTGTCTGTCACAGAGTGCGGCTGAAAATTTACCCCTCCTCCAGGGTCACAGAGAGACTGAAGCACTCAAATGTGTTGCTCAGTGCAAGGAGACAGGACCGTGTGGATTGGTAATTCCCAGCATTCCCCCCGACTTCCATCTCCTGGCAGTGTGCCCCCACCTCTGACCATGCACAAGCCCTGGTGCTCCTAAGGCCCTGCTGTGGACTGGTTCAGTTCACTGGCCCATCAGAACAAGGTGGTTCTCAGTGGGGACCCACTCACAGGGGTCTCTGATGGGTGCTAGAGCTGATATGAGGAGCGAGGTCTCTCTTTTGTGGGCCTGGTTCAGCTGCGTGTGGAAACACAGAGGGGAGTTGTGTTAGGGCATTATTGCACAAGTGGGGTGATTGCAAGCCAGCCAGAATAGTTCTGTTTGTGTCCCAAAGAGATTTCTTCTCAGAAGCATTGTTAATGCTGGCATAACTAGGCATCGCTGCAGCCAATGTGTCGTTTGCTTGATGGTAGGCTATGAAATGCTCTTGCAAAACTGGCCTGTGTTTCAAGACACCATCTTGATCACATTGACCCCAACGGAAATCCAAGCTGCTAAATGACTCATTCTGTCTCTCCTTCATCCTCAAATAGGTACTTGTATCCCCAATCCACATTGTCATACAACTGTTAGAAAAAAATAAAAATCACACTTCAGTTTTCCACACTTCAGACAAAACCTATGAAGTCCCTGTTCCAGCCTGCTGAAGCAGCATTTGCTTTGCAAGCAAATCTCTGTAGGAAGAGATGAGAGCTGGTGAGAAAATCACCTCGGTGCTCATGTGTTTCACTGAGGTTGGAGGAGGGCAGCGTGACATTCTTGCACAAAGCACTTTCTATTTCAGTGTATCTTAAGCAGCTTGGAATAAGAAAAGAAACCCTTTTATTTGATTTACTGAAGCTACAAAGCTGTCATATAATCGGGGACCATCCTGAACAAATAATGGGGTGGCAGGGGCCTGGGGGAGGAAGAGGAAAGAAAAGGGTTTAGTGTGGAAAATGAAGCTCAAAGCCAAAGATGGACTTAACCTGATAAATAGGCTTGAAACATGAGCTGAGATGCTAATCCCCTCAGGACTAATCTGAATCCTCCTTTTGGGGGTGTTGGGGTGACTTTAGGCCTGCTTTGAGAACTTGGGAAAACTCTTTCTAAAAACTGGGAAAAGGAGCTTTCTGCTGTCAAGGCAGTAGCTTGATTATCACAAGATTATATTCTTTCCTGTGATGTACTTTGGCTTACAATTTTTGGATGAAGTGTAAATATTGTCAGTAAAAAATAGTTAGGAAAAGGTCCAAAAGAGAGCAAAATCATGGCAAGAGATACTAGAAGCAAGGAGAAGAACACATTTTTTGCTGTGATAGAAGCAGAGAGGTAAGGTAGCTGCATTGCAGAAGAGCTGCCTGAAGCGCATGAGGTGTAATGATTAAATTATTTCACCATGGTTAGGGAAGGGCAGCAGGTAGGCTCATACTTGAAGATACAGGCAGTAGGGATGAAACAATCCAGAATCTCAAAGAGATCATGGGGCATTTACTTGGAAATGGGTAGAGAAGGTCATGGCAACCGCAGATTTCCAAGATTAGCAGGGGATCAGTGGAGTTGCCTGGCAATGTGACCACCTTCCCAAAAGGACGACTCAGGAAGACAGTATAGAGGGAAGCAAATGATGCTAAAAAGCAGTTACAGATGAATGGTCCTGCACTGTGATAAGGCCAGGCCCATAGCTTTGTCATCGAGAGGACAGCATAGATGGGGAGCAAGGAGCCAGGATCCCCATGAGGCACCCTTGGGGAGAGACCCTGAGGCATCTCTGTGAAGCCACTCAGAGGCACATAGAGGACGGATTGCTTTGGAGGGGAAAGGAGAGGGTGTGAACAAAGCAATGGGCTGAAAAAGCCGGGAGTCTAGTTTTTGATTATTCTTAATCTTCTTTGGCCCTACACTCTCTGCTGGAAGCGTGATGCAAGATCAGACTCAGTGGTCCACACCAGGCAGTAATAGCTCCAGAAAGGTCCTAATATCCTGCCTACGTCTTGCTGCACCAGTGCCAAGGCCTGTCCAGACACAGAAATCTGCAGGATCAGCTTGAGCATTATCTTAATGAAGTTTTTGGTTTTGTTTAGGTTTTTGTTGGTTGGTTGGTTGTTTTGTTTTCTTTTTTTTCCTGAGCTTATGCAGCAACTCTTGTTGTGTCTGGCAATGAAACATTTGGGAAGCACTTGAAAGGATGGTGAGCTGGTGCTGTCAGGCAGCTAGACCAGTTTTAAGCAGCCAGAGTTTCAGGGTGGCTATGTGGGTCTGAAAGCAGGACTGAGTGGGCAATCCAGCATGCACTCTCCCAGCTGGCCCCTGGCCCCCTGTGCTGTGTCTGCAGGGCTGGAAAGTGATGAGGTTAGTCCTGGCCAGGCTCCAGGCAGATCCCTGAGGGCACAGGGTCTTAGATCCTCTGTAAATGTTAAGGCAATCCAAAGAGACAATATCCAATCCAAAGAGAAATATCATCGTTCTCATCTGACAAATGGAAATGGAGACTCAGTTCTGAGATTACTTTCCCAAGGCGGGGAGGTGGATGTGTAGCAGCATCAGAAGTCCCAGGTGACCTCAGTTTCAGTCCCACTTACAATTGCCATTTCTTCCCTACTTCTTGCATTTTGGCTGAAAGGCCATATGAGCAATTTAACAAGAGCTTTCACCCCAGCCTGGTAAACCATGAACAGCTGCCCTGTGAATTTCTGTTCTTCACTGTAACCAGGAACAACAAACCCATGGCTTGTGTGCTCATCACCATCTGTGATGGGAGTGAGGAGTAGTTCAAGAGGGGACCTTACTTCATATGAGGAGCTGTGGGGTTTCTGATTTTATTTTATTTTTTTCTTAGTTACTTCATAAACTTTAGTCCCAGTTACCACTCAGTGGCATTTCCATATCCTAGAACTGTTGCTTCATTCCAGGTTTTCAACAAATGAAATATATCATGAGATTTTGTTGTAATGCAGGAAATCACCTTCATGTTAACCATCTGCCACTTCTGTAAGCAAGAAGTCCACTGATTTGACATATCAGCACTCAGCAGGAGGAGTCCTGCCTACCTTAGCAAACTAATGCATCAGTGGAAAACCTGGGTGCCAGGCATACCTATGTAATGACACAATTGCCTTCACTTATTTTTAGGGCAGGGACTAGGTGCCTGCTCAGGATAGTTGGAGGCAGAGGACATGCATTGGAATCCCTCCAAGCCTGCTCTTTAAGTGCACTTTGCTACCAAAGTTCCCCAAGATCATGGGGTTGCATGTGGGGAATTTTTTTCCCTCCCTTTAGCAGCATATTAATAGCAGTATGTGTATTGTAGATGAGAATATAGCTTTTTTAGCTATGCCCACTTGCCTCTCGCATTGGCTGCTTATTCTCTCCTGCTAGCACGGCTGCTTTGACTACATAATGACAGCTGTGTGGATATATGGACTGGGGCAATGGGTTGGCAGCCACTTCATTGTCAGCTCCCCTTTGTTCTCCCAGAAAAGAGCAGGAACAATAGGGAAGGTTTCATCCACATGTCAGACACATGAGGGACAAAGGGACGATGGGAACTGACTGAACTACATGATTCAAGTCATGCCGAGAAGTGCGCTCCTTCTGCTCAGTTAAGCAGTGATCTGATGGTCAGCCATTGCACCCCTTGTAATTAGCCAATGAGCAATTAAGTTACAGTAAAGCCTCTGTGTTACCTTAGACATTGTGAAAGGACATTTCACATGGTAAGTTTAAGCGGATGTTGCACCTGAGCTGCCTGTCAGGTTGGTGGTGGATGTTCCACACAGGAGCGAGGAAGGGTTTGTCGAAGAGGTGGGACCTTTCCTGGGGCTCTGTCCTCTCAGGAGGAAACTGCAGCTCTCTGACACACACAAGTCCTTCATCAGGTCTAAAGCAGAGAAGCAGCAGACATAAAAGCAAAATCCAGGGTGATAACAATTGCTCTGAGATTAGCTGGAAATGTTAATCAACTAGACTGTCTGGGAGAAAATGTGGTGGCACTTGTGGAGCAGAGGGGATGCCAGTAAAGAAAGCGGTGGTAAAGTGCCTGTTTCCTGTGGGAAAAGCAGAGTGAAGAAGTAATTTATAGCCTGTGGCATGGATTAGTGGGAGGAGAAAAATTATAATCCCATAAAACTCAGTATTTCTATTGTGTTTGCACTTTTAAAAATTTTGGTAGACATATAAGCCCAGTTGCAGGGACCTAGTTTGAAAGTGTTGCACTTAATCTAGTGCACAGTGTTCCTCAAGAGCCTTCACCTGCCACAGCCAAATAAGGGTCATCTTAAGGGAATCCCCTTCAGACTGTTTCCCCAGCTGAGCTTACACAAGCTTTTTATTGGATGCCTCTGTCTAAAATAAGAAGTTAAGGTCACCACAGATAAGGGGAAAAGACAGGAGTGGATGGTAAATGTGTCTGGGTTGGATTTCTCAGCAGTCTCATTTTTATTGCACTATCTCTGTAAACCCCTAGGAAAGATGGATATTAAACTTATGGAGAACATGACTGAAAAAGTTTAGCATGATGATTTTAATCAGAAAGTCCATGTTTGACAACCAGAACTTTTTAGATGAAAGAAGCAATAAAGAGTTTCGGGATTTTTTTTAAGGAAGAAAAAGTGTCGTTATAATTGTTAAACTGGTGTGACAAGTGTGGCTTTTGCAATTGGATGTGAGTTGCATAACAAGTACCAGTGCAACCCTTCATAGTTTGGCAAATTTGTGTTGTTTTGTTGTTGTTTTTTTTCCTGAAAGAAGAGAAGGTATTAAAAAAAGTGCAGTTGCAAATAGCTAAAAATGTGCTGTAGTCTAACAAAAAAACCAACAACCAACAAACAAACTAGAAAAAAAATATAAAAGGCAGAGGAACTGGAAAATAAAACCCCAGTGAAAAAGTTGCATCTACCTAAATGGCAAGGATGGCCTAGCAGATCAGTAGTGGCACGTTACAGGGGTAGAGGGTTTCTTTTCCTGACCTCCAGCTGCCCCTGAGACTCTTCAGTTGATCCCTTGCACTGTGAAAGGTATCTACATGGTAATTTTTTTGTTTGTGCACCATGTGGCATCCTCCCAGCTGGCACAATGTGGTACTTGTGCAGAGGGGAGCTGTGAGAGAGGGGGCTGCTCCACACCCTAGTATGATTTCAGAGGCTGATCTGAAAAACAACCCTCCATTTAAGCAAAACCTGTTTTCAGTATATTTTTCAGGCTAACAGTGACAGGCATCCCACATGTTGGCAGGCATCTGTGTCTGCCTGCCCAAAACCGCAAAGAATGCTAGGGAATTAGGGAATTTGTTGCCTGCCTGATTGCTTTTTCACACTTAAGTTATACATAGCAGTGTTAGTTTGGGGTCATTTAAGGCTCTTTTGTATCACAGGAACGCTTTTCTTTTCCATTATTCACCAGGGTGACAGTGAGGATAGAGTTTGGTCTCAGTTACTGTTTTATACTGAGTTTTAAGGTATATTCACAAATGTGTTGCTGTTGAATCCTCATCCAAACAGGGTAGAAAGTCATCCCCCAGGCTTGGTTCTAAATCCACTGGGCACAGAGACCTGAGTGGGGCTCTGGCCTCTCTCCTTTCCCTCTACTTGGTCCTCATCAAAGCCCTGGTTTGCTGAAGCACTTGGAAATGTATTTAAAAATGCACTACACTTCACTTCAAAAGTTGTAAGGATGTGCCTGAATCCAGAGAGTTCAGGAAAAAGCACTTTGAAGTTATTTTACTAATTTCCAAACTGCTCCATCTCAGAATTGGGTAGAGAGCGCTACTTTGGGTTTTGTTTCTTTGATTTATATTTTCTACTATTACAAATAAAGAAACAAACAAAAAAGCAACCAACCAACCAAAGCAAGCCTTGTTCTACCTCTGCAGTAGAAAGCCTCTTGCACTTTCTATAATCCTACTTAGAAGATATAATAAAATTTATTTTTAGGTATGTGAAATAAGACAACTTTTCTGTCTTTGGAAGTTTGTGATTATTTTTTTGAGAATCAGAAGGATATTTTTCTAGCATACTATAGATGACATGCTCATGTTCCTGCTGTACTTTAAATCACTCTTAACAATACAATTTTGGGAAAAAGATATTTCATTGCATAGAGAAATAATCCTTTCCAGAACTGAGAATTCCAGTAGTCTACAGAGGAAATTCCTGTTAAGCAAAATGTTCTATAGATGAGCACTCAAAGGAAGCTGCCCTGAAAATCTGTTGTTCATATTTGAACATATTATCTAATTACAGTCTAATCTGAAGATATTGAAGATGGGCTGAAAATTGTGTGAAGTATGTATCAAAACAGACTTTACATGCCAAACAGAGCAGCAGATTTACAAAAATAAATACTATAGAAATGAATATAAATAAATGGCTAATTTGGTAAAATGTCGCTGTGGAATATAGCTGCTTAGTTTAATATATAATTCTACAGTCTTTAAAATATGTATTTGAAAAATAATTAAGAGTAAGTAGACTCAAAATATATGGCTCTGGTTTTTGTCAGGTTTGTTAAAATGAGCTCTCAAATACTTTTTATATTGGGTTAAATACCTAGAAACCGTGATTGAACCTCTGATCTGAGAAAGAAATGCATGTCTCCCAGTGAACAATAATACTGCCCTTCTCTGTACCTACTGCAGCCTAGAAAAGCTTTTCTTTACTTAAGGAATTTTGTTCCATTGCTAATTCCAAAGTGAGCTGGGTTGAAGAACCAAGGGCAGACTTAGAATATTATGGATTTTTTTCCACCTTGGTTGATTAACCTCATACATTTTATTTGAATAATGTCTAAAAGCTCTAATTAGCAATGGCTAATCTGCCCCCCAGATGCTTGCTATTGATTTTGCCTGCAGTAAACTAATCTAATTGCCCTCCTTATCAGAGACAGGGTGGGTATTGAAATAACCAACGCATCCGTGGGCCTGGGAGAGCCATCAGAGTAGCAATGGGGAATGGAATGATTCTGTGGGGCACCAGAAAAAAGCCAGGCCATGGAGTTGGGTGGAGAGGATTTATCCTGCCTGCTGGGCCACCGGGGAGGTGAGTCCTGGAGGGGAAGTGCTGATGGCAGCGAGGGCTCAGATGTCATCCCACTCCCGTATGAAGAGGAGTCAAACCCAGAAGGGAGATGGGGAGGGTGGTGTCTTGATTATTGTGCCAGGACATGAGAGGGAGGTTATCCAGCAATAGTTCACTTATTGAAATGCCTTTCCTGTTTAGGTCTGGGTCACAGGGGGCTTTAGTGCCACCCCCAAAATCAGAGCGTTCACGAATCTGTAAGACGACATCTATTATTGCTTACTTTGATAGCACTGTGTTTATGGAGGCTTTGATATTGTCTATAAAAACTAATGCTCCATTGTAACTTGGCTGTTAAAAAGCAAAAAGCAAAGGCTCAGCCAAAAAGCAAAGTGTTTTCTTCAATAAAATGTGAAGGCCTCTTCTATTTTTGTTACCTATTTGTAAAAATATCTCAAAAGAGAAGTTCAAGCAGATTTATTTTGTGGTCTAGTAGAGCAAAAATGCTGTTTTCTTTTTTGAAACTGCATTTCAGAAGTGGCTAGCCAATAATGCAGACTTTTTCTAATATTTAAAATGAGGTGTTAGTATGGAACTTATATTGTGATGCATTGTTTTTCCATTGATAGTTTCTCGTGGATTGCAGTTTCCTGTTTTTTGTTTTTTTTTAAAATTGCAATAGGATAGATTTTTCTATTTATTATCCCTGTAAAAATTATGATAAATTATCTGAAGTATCTCAACCAGTTTTTTCCCCTCAAATAGTCTTGTTGTTGATTTGTCAGAGCAGTAAGCTGTCATGTCCTCTCAGTACCTATACTTTTTGTTGTAGCTTTCTGCTCGGAGTATGTGTTTTGGAAACAGTCCAGCCTGATCCTACAAATCCTGTTTGTCTGTGTGGTTTGTTTTACAAGAGTACTCACATGAGGTAGGGGCGTGGGGGGGGTCCTTTGCCTTTTTTTCCTGAAAAGTCAATAAGTGATTGGCAGATGACTCATTTTTTTCTCTATATCCTTGGACTGCCACACGGTACGGTTGCCACAGTTACATCCAGCTAACATCACAAATACTTTCACACTTACCTCTGCCACATCTTTTCTGTGTCTTCTAGCAAACTGTTTGGAAGAGAAAAAAGGCTGGCTTTTTTGGCACTACTGCTGACGGAGTGTCATGTTCTTGCTGCAGGGTGACTGTCTCACTTGGGCTGGCAGTTAGTGTTCATCCAAAGGGATGCTGCCAGCTTTAGGGGTTTCCATAGAGTAGTTGTTCTCAGAGGCTCAATTTTCCCTGTGGTAAGAGATGACTTTTCTGTCTGGCTTGTGGTGGGTTTGGGAAGGAAGGCACCCTTGCCTTCTGTAGGCTTTCAGTAGGCTTCTGTGGGCAGTGCATCAGCACTGCAATGTCTGCCAAGAAGTGGTGGTGGTATTGAAGAGCTTATGGGGTCAGATGCTCATTACATCACTAGATGTGGGCATTAGCAATCTGTTAAACACTGCCATGTTTTAGGTTGTCCAGGGAGGTTCAGGGTGCCTCATCCCTGGAAGTGTTGAGGGCCAGGCTGGACGGGGCTTTGAGCAGCCTGGTCTAGTGTGAGGTGTCCCTGCCCATAATGGCAGGGAGGTTGGAACTAGATGGTCTTTAAGGTCCCTTCCAACCCAAACCATTCTGTGATTCTATGACATTGAGATGGGAGACACCAGCAGGGAGGTAAGGAAAGGCCTAGTAGGGACAGGTTACATGGGCCATATCAACTGATGTATTGAAGCATGTCAGAGGCAAGCCCTCAGGAGAAACTTAAGCATGGAGACCTCTCAGTTTGGGAGGCTTTATGGAGCACTGGTTACCGGTCTAATAGGTGTTGGAAGATGGATACCAGGAGACTTGACTACGGGTGGAGAAGAAGGAGAAATTGGAATAAAAAGCTTTGAATTTAGAAACTGGATGTTTATGTTTGGCCCAGCTACAGATGGGGAGTGAGCAGTGAGGTTTGATGAAGGAAATTTTAACAGGCTCAAATGAAGATGAAAGGGAAACAGTTGTGGCCGTTGCCTCTAGTGTGGAGTGAAATTGGATGGTACATGTGGAAGAGCACCAAAGATGCTTCAGGAACAAAGTGGAATAATGAAGGCCCAAGCAAGACATGTATTTGTGAGGTTGAAACCTGAAGTGTGGTTTTTGGATGATGTTGAGACTAAAGAAGCATGAGGACTTAGGATATGGTCAGACTCTGAGAAGGAAAAGAGAGGAGTGAGTAAAAAATTAATTTGGAGGAAGCTGGAGTAGGAAGGGCTGAATGAAGCAGGTAAGTGAAAGCTGATGGAGAGGTGTGTGATCAGAGGCAAGGCTGAGAATGAGTGATTATTCTAGTGTCAAAAGGTTACATGTCAGCCTGGAAAACAGTACCCAAATGTCTCAGGGCAGGTGAGATTCAACCAGAAAGGGAGTGTGAAGCAGGAACAGCAGCAATCCTGGAAAGATAAGCCTGGTGGAGAGGGCAGCTTTTAAAGCGCCGGCATCAAGGCATTTAGTGGTTAGGAAGAGGAGAACTTGATTGCTATCTCCTGTTCTGAGCATAAGGAGGATTGCTAATGAGTAAAATATTTCAAAATGGAAGAAAATGTTGAAAGCAACAAAGTCAGTCATATTCTGAGCGAAGCCAGGGAGTCCTGCCAGAGAAACAGAGGAGCCAATGCAGTGAGTTGTCTCCTTGGTTATTCTTCTCTCTCCTTGGCATTATGCTTGCTGTTTGTGAAGGCTCCTTCCAGGCTGCTCCATTCCAGCTAAGAGAGCGGGAGTCGAGGCCTTTTGCTTGGATGTGAAATTGGGCCAAGCTGGAAATCTGCACAAACCCCAGAAGTGCTGTGGTGGCTGGAAGGGGCTGACAGTCAGCTGTGGCACCGTGAAGTCGTTTAAAGCCTCTGATGGGAATTTTCCCTCTTTCCACAGTATATTAATAGCACAAACCTCTTTAGCTCTTTTGGGATCTCTGGAAATAGATGGGTAGTCAGCGTATGTACTGACAGCATGTACGCTGATTGAGTAGTGGTTTAGTGTGTTATGCATGTTTATTACTCAGCTTCCACCCTGTGATGCTGTGCCAGAGAAACCAAAAGAGCTGCTGCAGCTGGGGAGAGGGGGGAAGAGATAGAGAGAATGAGAGGGACAGGATGAAATGAGAGAGCTCAAAGTGCAGAAGGAAACATGTACGGTTGGGTAGAAAGCAAAAAATAGTCAGGAGAACCTGAGGTGCAAGAAACATTAAAAGCCCAGCCAATGGGAGCTAAGGGAATATAAATGAAAAGTATGAGCTATGAGAGGGAAATATGTAATAGCACTGCTGAGGAAATTGAATTTATTGTTACTCGGTGTGGGTAGCTATATTTCCCATCCCCTTGTCTTCACTTGGATGCAGTTCTTCGGAGTGATGAGGTGACCCCAGCCAATAAGGATAAATTCAAGATGCATGGTATTGCTAGAGCCTGTTCTGGAGGTGCATTTCTCGTCTTGCTTTTGAGAACTATGATAGTTAGTTTTAAATATTGGGAGTAGGGTTTCACTGTAAAGCATGACTTTAAATAAATGTCAACTTTGTGCAATGGATAGCTGTAAAATAGCAGCCCAGGCAAGGAAAATTATGTACATGAAGAGTGGATAGCAATGAGAGGGTGAAATTCTGAAAAGAAGCCTTTGTGTTTCTTTTCCTAAGCTAATATATGTTTCTCTGGTAACCATATTGCTTCTCTGTGTGGTCTGGTATGCCATTTGTTTTCTCTTCACCAGCTATGCTGCAGGGAGTGCAAACTGAGCAGAGAAGGCAGTTCTGAATGGTGTAAGAAATGCATCTTGGCATGCCTCAGATATTTTCAAGTGTGTTCATATGTACCCTCTTGAGGCTGTAAGTTCTCTGGGGCACGAATTTGGGCTTTTTTCCTGCTTGGGCTATTTTGAATTATCTGTTCATGCTGTCCATAAAGAAGGATCTGTCGTTCCTAGTTCAGCAGAAGAAAACCAGGGCATTTGGCAGTGAGCACCTTAACGTCTCACCAGAACCAGCTGCAGCAGCTTTGAGCAATTAGTGACCACTTCCTTCTACCTTGAAGTGAAACCAAACTGCTAATTTTGATCACGTCACTCTGGACAGTGATAGTCTGGGTCCTGCAGTCCTTGATACTGATGTCTTCATTCTCCCTTTTGGCCTTCTCAACTTTCACATTTCTTCTATGCAAAATACCACTGTAAAGATTTATTTTCTGAAATCTAATACTCTTCTCCTATCAATCTCCTCCTCAAGTTTATGTCCTTCCTCACATCAAATTCAGGTGTCCTTGCTACTTGTTCTTTATTTCACTGCCCTAATTCATTGCATTGGTCTGCCTTTATTTCTTAGGAAGTAAAGCTGCAACTACACATCTATCTAAATTTTGAACCCACGTAGTTATTTCAGCCAAATTTGACAGAACAGCAGGTTTCTACAAGATCTAGTGCTTCTACAGGTGTTGTGGAAATAGGTGGCTGAGTGAAGGAGAGAGTACATGTTACTGATGTTAAGGAAGGAAGAAGGAATCAGTTGGACACCAGAGGATGTCTCATGTGACAGCTCTTTTATACTTCCTCAGTTCTGATGCCTAGTCCTTAGCCATTCCTTTTTCTGAGGTCTGACATTCCCTGCATCTTGCCTTCCCAAATTCCCAGGCAAAGCTCCTCACCGTGCCCTTCCATCACATTCCTGGCTAGAAGATGGATTTCCTGAGTTGATCTGCTCCATGTCCCTCGAAACTGTGCCCTGTTACTGTGGTGCTGTTCAAAACAGAACTTTGTGGCAGGTGAGAGGATGATACGGGGTGTTTCTCCACCCCTTCTTTCTGCTCGCTGACTTCCCTGGATTGCTCCTTTATTTTTCTACTCTATGTACAGATACATATAAATTTGCATGCAGTGATGTATATTATAAATAGATTAAGTTCCTTAGTGTGGGTCCAGTTATATGGAAACGCTTTCAGTTATAAAAAGTCTCCTAGGCTACACTGCAACAGGAGGCCTTCGACAGCATAGCTGTGCACTTTTGCAAACTTTACTTATTATTTGTTTCTGCCTCAATATTTCCAGCATTATCTGTCTGTCTAGCTACCTACCTACCTGTTTACATACGTAGTGCTTGCCAAGTTTGCCTGCATCTGCTTTGCTGTATGGCCATCTTGATAAAAAACTGTAGTCCCAAGTGAAGTAGTTTTACTACAGCAAATCCTATCATCTGTAGGAGGTATGCTGCATCCTTTTGAAAAAAGGGCAAGGCTAACCTCCACTCTGTCTCCCAGAAAAAACACTGCCAAAATAAAGCTTTGGTATATTGACTTGACTCGTGTGCCTCATTGCCTGGTGCACATTTATTCATTTCAGTAATAGAGGCAGAAAAGGAAAAACACTTAGATAGCTACTGTGAAAATGAGTGTATTAAGCCCCTCAATTGAAAGGAGCATATGGAGAAAATAGATGAAACAGATCCCCTTCCAAAAGGCCATTATTTGGCTACACCTCACAAGGAAATAGTGTGCCAGCTGCTGCTATAGCCCTGGGGGAAAAAACATTTTGCAGCAAGGTGGAGACAGGGGAAAGACTAATGGATTCCCTTAATAAACATGGACTTGTCCATAGTAAGGAGAGGAAAAACAGAGTGCTGGATTGCAATAAAATCACAGGCTTGTGATTTTGCTCTTCACTTGACTCCTTAGTCCTGCAGCAGCAGTTCAGTGAGCTGTGTGGTGGGTACTCATTGTTCAGCACAGGGAGCAATCCTCAGCACTTACCCATGGAAGTTCACAGCAGCTCTGGAAGCCCAGTAAGGCCCTTAACCCTAGTTTTAGAAATCAGCAAAGTAAATTGCTGAAGGTAATACAAAGCCTAGCACTGTTGCACAGGAGCCGTAGCAGCACAGCACGCTGCTCTAGGGTAGTTTGAAAATCCTCCCAGGGCAGAGCAGTGCCATGTGAAAGTGGCAGCAGAGGTCTGGAAAGGAGGAAACCCCAGCCACTGCTGCTCCTGTGGCCAACAAGGCTGCACTGCCTCCAGTTCTGGCCACTTGCTTGGGCTTTTCTCCATCATTTCATGTGGGACATAGCCCCAAGACCTGGTTACAACCTGCAAAGTCTCTGCTTCAGCCCCCGGGCAGCTGCTGCCTGGCAAGAGGCTGCTGCTGGTACCTATTTGTCCAGCCCCAGCGCTGCAGCCATCGTGCCAGTGCTACCAGGTGTGCAGGAAATGGGGATATCAAGAGATAATTTTCTCCTTTCTTTTGAGCAAGGTTGCAATATTGTAGGATCTTTGAGAGAAAGAGATTAGATGGACTGAAATAATTATCAGGGCAAGAAGGGGGAATCTGGTGATGAGAGAGGCTTCAGCGCATTCCCATCCCCCCTGGGATAGGGTTATGTTATGATGTTACTGTAGCAAGAAGTCAGATTGGCTGAAAACATCCACTGCAGTGCAGTTTTGCAACGTCTTGACTTTGGAAGCAATCCTTGTTTCTCTTCAGTTAAGTCCATAAAGAATAAATTCAAGAAGGTCCTTTAAAATT
>NW_009953786.1:10921100-10936465 GCF_000747805.2 Chaetura pelagica
TCAGCAGGAGGGAAGATAAGCCCTGGTATCACTCTGCAAAGTGAAATTCAACTTCGTAAAGTGTTTCTTCAAACATAATTTAACAGGATATATGTTTATTTCTTCCAAAATG
Source organism: Chaetura pelagica (assembly GCF_000747805.2). NCBI lineage: Eukaryota > Metazoa > Chordata > Aves > Apodiformes > Apodidae > Chaetura > Chaetura pelagica. The sequence continues at coordinate 10,921,213 of NW_009953786.1, forward strand.
TTAAAGGTTTGTATTTATGAGAGAGAGTGTGGCATATTATTCCCTAGAGAATAAATAACAAAATGCAAATAATTTTTTTTTTTTTAACTCACTATTACATTATTAATACTTCTATAAAAAGGATTTAAAAATGCAACACGACCCCCAAATAAAACTGCCAAATACTGTAGCATATGTTTGCATGTCTGTGACAGTTTCAGTATATTCCAGTTGCTGTTAACTCCTAATTCCACTTGCTATTAACATAGCAGCATCTCAATCCCGTTACATTCCTTTTCTCCTCCATCCTTCAGTAAGAACTACAGGGTCCTCTGTCTCTGCCAGGAATGGAAAATCTCTGGATAAAACTGAGTCTTGATCAAAATGTCTAGCAAGAAGTGCAACTAATGCAGAGTATGCTGAGCTGTAAGTAAAATCAGCCAGAACTTTCCTATCAAAGTCAGGCAGTTTCAAGTCAACACAAAGCTCTGCTAGCTTACAAAGAACTGAAACAGTGAGGCAGAGCTGAGGGTGAGGGAGGCTGCAGAAATTCTTCCACTGTGCAAATTAATGAGTGGAGAGTGAAAGGATTTTTTTTTTTTGGTCTTTTTTTTTTTTTTTTTAACCAAGAGGGCAGAGTTGCTTTAAGATGATTTGCCAGGTGACAGTTTTGAAGGGACTCTGATAAGTTTTTAACATATTCTCCTTGCTCGTAAATTCCATTAATATCTTTCTCACCTGAAGGCAAGTGCAGTGAAATTGTGTAGTTATTTGGTGCCATTCAGCTATGAAGGGTCTGTAAGTGTCTTATTAGAGTAACCTAGGTTTTTTTTAAGATTTTCTTTTAATAGAAGAGATATTTTTTTTCTGAATGCATTATGTATGTCTTTATTGGATGGGCTCTGCTACAATGCATAAAGCTAGATAAACCCCACCTCAACTCTCACTGAGCAAATATTACACTAAATCTGAAACTCAGAATTTGCGTGGTGTGAGCGTGTCAGCTGAAGCCAGCTCCTCTCTAATCAGCCTGCATTGTGGATTGTGGGGCATTCAAGACAAGCTGTAGGACCAAAAAGCTCCTGAGATTAAAACTCTGGACATTTGGCATTCGTGAAGCATTTAATGTGCTTCGATTTTTGTCACTTGGGACATAATGCACAAACTAAAGTCAGGGTGACCCCATGGGCCAGGTTCCTATGGAGCCATTACAATGTATTTGTTCTGTAATCCTCAAAACTAGGAGGGATTTATACAATAGACTAATGGCTTCAAAGGAGTCAGTTCAGCCTTCTGGGTGGAACAGGCCACTTTTTAACCCTTGCAGTGCTGGCTCCTTGTCAAGTGCATCCACCTAAGCAGGGGGTGAAACCCCCTAGGCCCTGGTGGAGGGAGCACACAAGGTTTGGTGCCCAGGATGGGGATGGCGAAGCTGTGTGATAGGACCTTGGAGAAAACTAGGGGTGAGAAATGTGCCTTCTTCAGACCAACACCTGAACCATTCACACCTCTGTTCTCAGAATAGCTCTGTAGAACTAATTTATGACAATTATTATCATACATAAGTCTAATCACCTTCTCAAGAGTCTGTAAGGCCAGAAAGACCACTTTTTCTCAGACTGTATGGTGCACAGTGCTGACAGTGCCTTTATGAAATAGCATTGGCTTTTTTCCTTTTCTGGGAAAGATGGCTCACAAGGTCAAGGCAATGCAGGAAATATCCCCAGCTCCAGCTGAAATATGTTTTACCTGAGTAAGAGTTCCAACATTTCTCCCACTTGCTTTACTAGGCAGAGTTAATCATTATGAAAGGTGGATTGGTACCTGAGAGGCTGCTATCCTTCATTAATCTGCTTAGCAGGAGCAGCACTGATGTAACTGGCAGGAAACTTCCATTACAATTCTAATAATGAACTTCTGTGCCTTTCCAAAAGGTTGTCCTCCTCAGACAGGCTTGTTTCATGTCATCCTTGGTCTTTTAGAGAGATACTCTGTGCATGAGGCATGCACACATTTTGCAGTGTGGAGATCTTCCTCATAAACACTATTCTGAAACCAGCACCTGCTCTCTTGCCTCACTAATACTGCTTCATAATTGCTAGCTGTTGCAGAGGTAAAAAATCTCCTTTGAAAGGTTCTATTCTTGAAGTCTTGTAGTGACTGAAATAGATCATGTCTTACCTATCAGGTGGTGCAAATGAAATGATAGGATGCAATAAGAGCCATATATATACTAGAAATACAAGTTCCAGGATTGTCAATCCACTTATATTGTAGAATCTTTAAAAATATCTTGTTTTAAGAAAAGGTAAAGCAAATAAGTTGGGAAATGGGAGACTCAGACACCATTCAAGTTCTGGCTCCTTTTGTCTTGCCCATCAGTCTTCCCACTCATAACTTGGAAACTGTTTTCAGTCTGGACTCTTCTTTCAAAAGAACACTGTCTGCTTTATTCTGCAGGTTCTCCTGGCAATAACAAAAATTTAAAACCTCAGTTGTCATATATGGTGTGCAAGGATCATTTACGAAAGGGTTAACCAAGAGAGCCAGGAGAGGGGTTATCTTCTTTACTACTGACGCTGGTTGCATTCACAGTTTCTATCCATCCTAGGGCCTTTCTTGGTAGTGGTAGCCAAGTAATGGGACAAATTGTTGCTCAAGTTTTAATGTTCTTTGAGATCATGTTACACTCAAGGCTTTTGGTATGAAATGACCTATTTCATTTTTATCTTAGGGTCTAAGATTAAAATGCTTAATCTTGCAAACCATGCAGATGCTGCATCTTTGTCATTTAGCCACAGTGATAACTTGTAGGACACAGTATACTCTTGGTACTTCTCCCCTCGTACTGGTGGCGCACAGCAATCCTGCTACCTGCGGCAGGGGCATTGCTGAATAACTGCTACCAGGGGTGGGATTTTGAGGTGAAGATACACTTTAGGCATAAACCCTTCAGAATAATGCTGCACTAGGCTGCTGCTTTCCATTTGAGTCTGTTTAGGTGAAGCACAACAGTTACTACTGTATTTCATATTATAGTTATAGGCTACTCATAGTCAGATGTAACTACAGCATGGGGCTGTGTTTATATTGACGATCAAGCTGGCACACTGGATGGAGAATTTTATTACTTTGCTGTAACTTTGAACAATGGACCAACACCCAGTGTCTGTGTTTGAGATGCATGTCAAAGGAAATATGACAACTTCTTTAACTGCTGCTCCTATCTTCATTAAAGACTGAGAAGCTTCAAGGGCTTGGCAGCTGAGACCTTTGTAAATACCTGATTAATGATTTATGAGGAAAGCGTTTTACCAAAGTGCACCCCCCTCTACCAGCAGACAAATATAACCCATATAAGCAGTGGTGACTCCTTTTTTCATTTTTTTTAAATCACTGTCAGGATGTTGCCTTAAAGCTTCAGCTGAGACTGGAGCCTGGCTGAGTCTGATGCAGGCATGAAATAAAAAATGGTCTTTGTCTCAGGAAATGTATAACCTAAAAGGCTAAGTAAGGAAAGTGTTGCCAGGAAAAAACAAGAAACCTCAATTTCCAAGGGGAAGTTGAAGTATAGATCTTGTACAAAGCCACACAGGAAATCTTCTACTGGGAAGGTGATCTCATGTTACTGTGCTGCTTCAGGATTACTCCTATTGCATGAATAAAGAAATAATTAGTGGTCTCGGGTTTATGAGATTTGCCTGTAGTGCTGTCCAACAGATGAAATTAGGCTTGGGCTTCTGCCATCTTTAGGCAAAAGAGGAAATGGCTTCATACGACATACAAGAGAAAACATAGCCACCTGTGACACTTGTAGGTGGTAGGTACGTACAATCTGTGGTGACTGGGGAGGAAACTGTAGGTTAGAACAGCTCTCTGAAGCTGGCAGGCTGAGAGGCAGGGGTTGTGTTTCCCACCTGAGCTGTGGACTGGCCGCCGTGTGCAGCGTGCCCGGCTGGGAGCCCTCCTGGGAGCTCTCTGGCTACATGTCATTTTCTGTGTCCGCCAGCTACATCACAGATCCAAATGCAAAATCCACTACTCGGGGACATTATGTGGATTTGTGACACTACCCGTGGGACTTTGGATCCATAAACCAATGAATGGATTACAATGAGGCATAAATATAGTATTTTCATGGATGACATATAATCCTACTCAATTATTGTTCCTGTCATGTTAAGGGAAACTGTACCCATTTTTCTCATCCCTGCACACTGAAATTTCAAAGGAAGAGAAATGCCCAATGCAAAAGATCTAATCTCCCAGCTCCCTGCCTTTTATCTATTAGCAATTTTAAAGCTTATGTTTTCCATTATTAGGTGCTTCCTACAATTAGTTCTTTGCATCTCTAGAAGATTATTATATGGGAAATTCATTTGACAGAAGCATTTAGAGTATCTGGACTGAGCAGGCTGATATATTAGTCTTTGAACAGTGCATGTCACATCACGAGCTCTCATTTATGTGTGGACTGCAGTGCAGGGAAACAAGTTTAGCCTTCTGCTTTCCTTCTACAAACCCTGTCTGTTTTCTGAGAAACTGCTGCAGCTGTCCTTTGCTTGAGACAACTTACGTATCATTGTTGTTCCAGGATCTAGCAAGATGTGAGATGCCTCACACATGAAGACTTAATCTTTTCTGTCAGTTCCAGCCACTTTTATGGGTGCAGATGCTTAACAATAGAGTGAAGAATGAGGAAAACTGAGTTTGTATTGTGTTTGGTTTTAAGACTGACATTCTATCTTAATTGTCAATCTGTTCTCCTTCTTTTTTGGTTTTGTTGCTTTTTTTCTCTTTAAAGTTGCCCAGACAGTAAGAACCCTTTTGATATATTAAAAAAAAGAGTAATATCTCAAATAAATATTTTATTAAATATGCTTTTTCAGTGGTCATTTCCACTGCAGTATGCTAAAGCCTTTTGCATACTACTGTAGGTGCTGAAGGGGTGCTATAGAAAAAAACCCCACAGTTATTGTAGCAAAAACTGTGAGAGCTCCCAAACACTGTGTCCTGCACGTATTTTACACTGCAGAGGCAGCTGTCCTTGTAACATTCAGCTGGTTGTTTGTACTGGGCAATGCTTTTTCTGAATCCTTCCTTGCATTTGAAAGAAATCTTTCTGGTTGCGCATGGAAATGTGGGTGTTTCTAGACAAAACCAGATATGTTGCCCGTAGTCAGTCCCACACAGGGAATTAGTCAGTGCCCTTTCTTTCTGATTAGAAAAGTTTTAGGGCACCTGCAGTATGCTCTGAAACTAAAGCAAGTTTCCTTGGAGGAGCAAATGCAGCATTTACATTTTCTGTGTGGCCTGAGCTTTTCAGTTGCATGTTCCCTGCTGCTGTTTTTCCTCTCTCACCTCTGTATACCCTTGCCACAGCCACAGAGTCTGTTCCTTGCTTTTGAAAGGGCAGGGTCAGACATGCACTGCTGTATTTACAATACTGGGATCTCTGCAGTTTTCAGCACGAGTGCTTTAATCATCCTTTCATCTAAAGGAGAAGCATCTGGTCCTAAATGTGTGCTTTTTTGCCCCTTCTGCTACAGTGCAGCATGGATGGTTGATTAAACCACCCCTCCTCTTCCCTGGCAGCAGGGATGTGGTGGCCTACTACCTTTGTTTCCACTTGGGGCCTCTAAATGGGGCTGTGTAAAGCGAATAGTAATAAAGAAGTCCCAAGGCTTCTGTCTGACCCTCTCCCCATATTTAATCTTTGCCCAGGCCCCACTGACCAAGCTGCTCTTACATGCACTGCTGGGTCTTAAAAAAAAAAAAAAGCAGAAACAACAAAAAAAAATTAAGCACATGAATGGGGTGATGCTGGGAACACCAGCAGGGAAAACACATGCTAGGTGTGGTTGTCCTACAACACCCAGAATGGTTTAAGATAAAGGACTCAACTGTAAAAGGAGCTTCTTTAGCCTGTGGTTTAGCTTAGCTTTACACAGGTATGGACAGTTGCTATTTCTTATTGCAAGTAGAGCTATGCCAAGATCTACCCTTTTTTCTTCCTCCTCAAAAAGTCTCAAAATAATTTCATTGCAGCTTTAGCATTTGAAAATTTAAAATTAAATGAAGTTGCATTAATGAAGTATTAAATGCATTAAATGAAATGTCATTACAATATGAAATCCTGAAACATATTAATATGTTGATGGAAGATGTGATTTCTTTTTATTTAGAAATTGTGACCAAAGCAATTAACCAGAAATGAGATGTAGCCATGAAGTGATTCGGTCAATGTACATTTTATGGTGGGTGTCTTTCTGTTTGTTTGGTTTTGGCCTTCTTTGAGATTGTCTGCATAAGCATTTCTACACACTCTTTTGGGACCACTCTGCTTTTTCTTAGAAACTTCTCCCCAGTTGCACTAATTTGTAGCTATCCACCCTGAGGAGTCTCTTGCTCCTCATCCCTCTTCTAGGTGTGCTAAATCTTTAGATAAGGCATTTTGCAGAAGCTATCCTAGCTATCTTGTGTTACATGTAAGAGGATAGGATGGTGTGCTTTGATGTTTTCCTGGGTTCATACATGAGAAAACATCGGGACTTCTGGATCTCCTTGTTTATACTTGGTTGAAAGCCACAAAACACCACACGGACATCTTATTTTAATCAGAACAATCCTTAGAGAGGTAGTTTTCAAGCTTTCTGACTGTGCTGATCCTCTTGGTTTTCAGTGAAGGTGCAAACAAATTACAGGGAATTTAAGGCTGGTGGCAGCAGGTTCGTTCAGAGGCTCTGCGTGGAGCCCCAAAGCTTTACAGGTGGCTCATCACTCCTTGAAGGTCTGAAGTTGAACTGAAGAGAGAGAAATGGCTGGAACAGCAACAGAGCTGTAGGCAGTGCTGTCTACCCTTGGGAGCTGCTGTGCTTAGTTCTGGGGCTGGTGCTGGGTCCAGGACAGCTTACTCAGCTCCAGACACTGTGCTTGGCGCAAGTTGCATTTGTCTGAGCAGCAGTGGGAAGCTGCTTCTCACCCCAAAAAGCCAGCAAGTCTTCCAGTCCCTGTCTGACACCACTGTGACTAAGAAGGAAGGGAGATCTGAAAGCCCTGTATGATGGCTAATGAAACATACTTCAGGTTGAGGCTTGTGGTGCGCTGAAAGAGGCTTTCAGCCAAGTGAAACCACCGCTCCTTGACCAGACTTCTGACCACAATATGCCCATCTTCCCATCCCTGCAAGCCTCTTGGGACCTTGGAGGCTCTGCCCCGGCAGCTGCAGAGGATCTCAGTTCCCTTGTCCCTGCAGGATCCCTGTCCTTCGCTGCGATTGACCTGGCGTGGCGTCCTGCTTTCTTCATGCCCTGGCTATAGGTGACCAGATGGCCCCTTGAGAAAATCCTGCTTGCTTTGCTGGCAAAGCTCCCAGGGAGCCATCTTGGCTTTGCTGCTGCTGGTGGCAATGTAGGTCAACCTACAAGGTCAGCCTGTACCATGTACCCGATGGTCCTCCTCTGTATATGCCTCCGTGTGGACTTGCACCTCCCCTGGGCTAGAGAAGACCATCCCCTGATGTGCTAAAGGCATGGCCCACACCAGAAAATTCTACAGCATTGCTCCATGGAAAAACCCTAACCTAAAGATACTATGCCAGAATAAATGTCATTTTGCTGGGATGGCTCATTTGGCTCTTGAAATCTTTGCAACGTGGGAAATCAACACTGGAAGGATTTTTTGGTGGTATAAGCTACATTCACACCACATAAGCTTTAAGCCCAGCCTGTCTTATCCAATGCAGATGTCGCAAACTGTGCTCAAGAGTGCTTCAGTTGGGATGGCTCCCTCTTATTTTTCACTAGTTTAAATAAAAGCCTGTTTGAGGCAGGGACTCCTGTGCTTGAAAATTATCACAATATTTAAAAAAAAAAAGATGCTACACGTATAAATAATTTGGAAACTCATCCACAACAGGTTTTCAGATCTGGAAGATGTTTCTTAGGTTTGTCAGCACAAGATAAGAGCATGTTTTCATGCCTTTTTTTGTGAACATTGCACACGCTGCATTTCTCCTTGTGTGGGGGACAAAACCAGAACAGGATGCAAAACTGCTTCAGATTTCTCCCATTGCTGACCTTTTGCCACTTGTAGCAAAATGAAGAAAACAAATCCTTGGAAATCACCATGTGTGTGTTTCAATTTTTAATTGAAACTTTTTAGCTGAGCTGAAAGGGAGGGGAAAGGAAAAAAAAACAAAACCCACAACAAAACAACACACTTCCCTCTGCTCCAAATGAAAAGCAACTAGAGCTATTAGATTCACTTCAATTGCCTCACCTGACCTGAAATGAACTCCCTCCCTCAGGCCTGTAAGAAAATTCAATTAAAAGGTCCATCTGTGAGGCTGCAGCTGAAGGGGAATTACTGTAGGGAGGTCCACATTTTCATAAAAAAAGAACACACACCCCCCCCCTCCTTCCTCCTCTGTCCCTGATTAGGCCTGTTCCTAACCGCTAAACCGTAAGTCCCCCCAATTAACCAGATCTGACCAAGTAGCTTTTATATGCTCCATTCAGATGTAGAAACACTATAGATGGGGTACATGCCTTAAACATCATGGGGTGGGAGAGGGGGGAAGGAGCGGAGGACAGAGGTTGGGAATCAGAACAGCCTACCCCATTTAAGCTGGCTGACGCAACAGGATTAATGGCTGCTAATATGCAAAAGACTCGGCTGGCAGTGAAAATAATCACCATAAGGCAACAGCAGTGTGCAGGGGCTTAAAAAACGCAGAGGTGACAGGGAGGAAAAGCTGGCTGCAGGGACCCTGTCTAGGGAGCTTTCTCGGCTTGCCTGCAGCACCCCCACCCCCAGGCTCTGCTCTTACGGACTGAAATTTGTCTTCGATGCTTGTCTCCAGAGTCCAGTATATTTGGTGTTTCGTGTGTCACTGGTATTAGGGGCACACCAGAGAGCCTGGGTGGGAACGAGGAGCCCCTGTAAGGTCGCGCTGCTGCCGAGGAGGGTGAGAACAAGCTCCAAGTCCTGCAGTTGACGGTGGCTTGAGGCTGTGCCTGGCATTGCCTCGCACCTCCAGGGCTGCCTCCATCCAAGGGAAGGGCAATGAAGAACTAGGAACTGCCATAACTCTTTATTCTCTTGCTAACACTTTTTCGGGTGCATTATGCTGGAGTTCGTAACAAATAACCAAGCGTTTCCTTGGGCTGCTGTGTGTTTTACTTTACACTAGTGGAAATCCTGACTGAGCTGCAGCTGAGGATACGTGCGCTCCCTATGCACTGGCTTCATTTGTGCTTGCACAGGGCACGATCAATCACTTTAAAATATCTGTCTCCCAGATTGTGCTCCCCCCGTGTGGGGTACCTTGTGTTGAGTTACAGCAGGAGGATTCATTCAAATATTGACACTGTGCTCCCATCAGGTAGGGCTCTCGGAGAAGAGCACAATTAAAACCTTTACGCTGCCCTGCTAAGATATGTGTATATTGTTGTTTGCTTAGAAACTGAGATGGAGCAAATCTTTCTAATGTAGCTGGGAAAAACGTATCAACAATTAATGACATGAAAGAGGTGTTAAACATGCTATTCATGTTTTATTCCTGTTAAGTATAAGACAGTGTAGAGAGCCTGTGCATTTGCTTCGCTCTGCAGATATTTGGCATGCAAGGTATTTCAGCCTGCATGGAACAGTTTGGCAAATTGGTCCTTTGGTATCGTTATTGGCTCGTTTTCACTTTTTCGTTAAATATGTAAAATGAACCTTGTTTTACTGCAATAGCAACTGAAACTCTATTAAAAAAATTATAGACAGTTCAGACAATAGAAGGCCTTGTAAATCAACCAGAGATTGGTTATCTGCTCAACAAGATCATTAACTGTGCGCAGAGGGAGATAGCTGAGGCAGGCCGCTGGAGAGAAGATGCTAAAAATTAATTTCCCAAGGAAACTTAGCCTTGCCAAGTTTGATTTGTTTTAGGGACACTCCCTTACTTTTATTATTCATCTTTTAAGGCAGCTTTTGAAATCTTTGTGGCCTGCAATGAAGGGGTTTGTTTGTTTGTTTTGTTGTTGGTTTTTTTGCAGTATGTATTTCAGCAAGACATCCAAAATCTCATACAAATTGTCACACCTTGGCAGACTTGGAACCTTATAATGTTAAATCAAGTCCTAGTGGAGGTATGTAGGGAACTGTGAAATCCTGTCACTGGCTGCTCCTATCCTGAGTGCTCTGCACTGGAAATGTTGAATGTTGTCTTCCATAACATGCCTATAATTAATATTGTGCATGGCACCCTCTATGCAGCTGCTCTGTGTGTGTGCAGTGTATGGAGATTTTTTGCAAAGCTCTCCAAGTGGTTTCAAGCTGTTCCTTTGAATCTGCCACAATATTCACATCCTTCTCTCCCACCATACTGAAGGACACTTGGCGATTTCTTTCTCATGGACTCTTTCAAGCCCAGGTATCTCTCATGATTAATTGAAAGTCAAAACTGAATAGAGGCTGGGTGAAGAGAGAGGCAGGGGGGAGCAGGTCAGCTCTCAGTGGGCCAGATTTGGAATAAGGGTCTCTTCAGAGAAAGAAGAGCCATCAGATATTAACACCCTTTGCCTAGAGCTGTTCAGGAAACCTTGGCCAAAATGTTTAACATCTCTCTGCCTCTCTTTCCTCCAATTAACAGGGAGACAGGAGGGATGATCTCTAGGAACTGATGTGAAAATAATTTCCTGACTGTGGTAAAGTAATTTAGGTTCTTCAGAGAGCAGAAATATCACCCAAAACTCTTAAAAATAAAAACAGAGACAGGCACCCTTACATTACAAGGCTTAAAAACAGATTGCTGACCTTTCCCACCTTTCTTGTGACTTCTCCTTTGGGTTTTTTGGGGGGGCTTTATTTATTTTTTTTTAAAAAAAAAACCCTCTGTGTATAATAATGTCATAATGTTAAAAAAAAAAAGTACTTCTCTTTTACTGATGATAAATTTGGGACGCATCCTTAATGTAAGGGATTAATGGAATATCCTTCAGCAACACGAGATGAGATCTTGAGGAGCTGCATGATAGAATGTAATGGCATGGGCAATCACTTAGGGCTAATAAGAATTTATGTTAAAATAGGAATCCATCAATTGTAAATGACAGAGAAGGAGAAAGACAAGACTGGCCTATTAGTCAATCACAGAATGTCAGTGAACCTCTGAAGTGATATGAGCAGGGGAAAAAAAATGGCAAAAAGTACAAAGATGTATCTGATGGATGATTTTCAGCAAAGAGGGGAAAAAGGGAGTATTAATCCACTGGGCCCCCATTTAGGAGGTGTGGTCTTGTTCTGGTCATCTCTACTGGCAAAAATTAAACTCAGACTGCAGCAGAGACGGGCTGCTTGGGCAACTGGGAAAACAGGGAGTATATCTCCCAGGAGGAGTTTAGAAGAGCCAGCCTTGTTCAGTTTAGGAAAACAAAATTTAAGCCACTTTTTGTCTATAAAGGTAGAGGGCTCAGCAGCAGGGGGAAGAACTGAAGGATGGTGCTGTCGTGAGGATAAAATGATGTTAACTGGACTCAGGTGAAATTTAGCAAAGACTTCCTGGCCATCCTGGAGAGATGCTCCAGAGCAGTTGTCCTGTAGGAATGAGATGGGGCAAATGGCCTCCAATTTTAATATGGTACCAACTTGCTTAAACAAAGGTGGTTACTTTGAGCTGTCAGAGGACCAAAATCCAAGGCATGTTGTGTTTGGAAGCTTGTTTTCTGTGTAGGGTGCTAATAAATCACGTTAAGCGCTCCCAGATGAGCCTGAGCACACACACAGCAACCTCCATTTTCTCAGCAAGCCTGCGTTGCCTGTCCTGTTCTGCAGTGCTCAAGGAACTGCTGTTTCTCTGCTCTTTAACCTTATCTATCTTTAAACAACAGAGACCAAACACCCTTGCATGCTTCTAGGGTTATTTTCCCATTGCAGCCTGTGAGCAAGTCACTTGGCTCAGGATGCCTCCTCATATAACTTTTATCATTAACTTTTCTCTTTAACATAACCTCCTTGTTTCTTGTGCCAGAAGGAACCCCAGCTACAACCTGATCTGCTGAGGAGCCCTCCAGGCACTATTGCAGCATGAATAATAAATGCTCTTTCCAAAGGATTGTATCACTTCTCTTTACAGTGGTTGAGAGGCCAAAGTGGCCTGTGCAGCGAAGACAACTCAGAGTTTCTGCCCCACTTGCCATCCCAGAAGGCGACGACCATTTTGGAGGATGAGAATGGCAATTTATTGCCATAGGAAGAGAGGGTAAGATAATAAGAATCCTTTAAAAGTCAAGCAAATACCCAGTTATCTTGCAACACATAATCCTGTAAGAAGAGCTGGCAATGCTGTGGAAGGTATTACCTAAGAGCAAGTTATTGATACTTGGATGGGGAAAGTTAGTATTATTTCATTAGGAAAGTTAATTTTCTCCTTTTCACTTCACAAGGTTTCTCTGATTGTTATTAGATAACTCCTAAGGATAATCTTCAAACACACGCTTAATCGGAGAATTCATGTTTTAAGCCTACCAAAGTTCCTATGTGTCTATTTTTTAATACCCTCCCTGAGGAATAAAAGGGCCTGACTACATGTGAGGAGGAGCCAGTTACATGGCTTCACACCAACTTTGGCTTAGCAGAACCCAAAGATAACTATCAGAAATCACTAGTTAATTACAAAAATACAGAACTTGATTTGTCATAATGGGGCAGGTGCTGTACCTGAAAAGTTATTACTGCTGCATTATGTGGTCATTTACATCATGTAGAGTTTTAGCATGTCTCTTCTCTGCCCCGTTGCACATCTGTGTGACAAGTTTTCTGCTAAGAGAAGGGGTGGGCAGTTGGTGTGGATTATGCTGCATTACACTTCTGCAGCTTCTGTCATCTTTTCCGAGTATCTGCATGGTCGTGAACATCTAAGTGTTTGCTTCACTTTTCTTACCTGTAAAAGTGGGATTCATGACTTTTCTGCTTCCCATGCATGGTATTTGTGAGGCTTACTTCATTATTGTTTGCAAAGCTTTTCGAATGTACAAAGCTCTATGCAAATATCAAGTTGCTCACTTACATATATCCAGTAATGTAGGAGCACTTTAGGTAGGTAAGGTTTAATTAGAGATGTGGAATAGTTCAATAATAGAAGGATTTTATATGTGCTAGGATATCCCTGCCTGTGCTACACGTAAGTGATGAGACCAGAAATTACCATTGGAATTATCTAATATGGCTGTCTGAGTAACAAGCTGTAGGCTTGTGCCGTGGGTTTTTTTTGTCCTGTTTAAACTCTCTCAGTGCTTTGTGACTTCTTTTCAGTTTGTTTACCTTTGGAGAAGGTCCCTGTACAGGCACAGACTTCTGAACAGGAGATTTTAATCTCTCTGATAATTGATTTGCTTTTCTCAATTATCTCTCACTAACTCTGCAGAGCTCATGGAGTGGAGGTTTAAAGCCATTTTACTCCAACATACAATTCAGAAGAATGCTTTGTCTTGATTTCCAAAGTAAAGGTCTGTTCTTAAAGCGAGTGAGCACCTTCGCATCCCAGAGGTTTAGTCCTGGATTTCTAACAGAAACGTTTAGAAAAAAGAATCTGAACTTTCCAATACCTGCGTTGGTATCACTCAGTGATTCAGATTATGCTTAAAGCAAGACCTTTTTTCCTTCGAGTTTATATATTTAATATTGTCTTGCCTTTTTTCAGTTTTGTTTCCCATGTTTTACTCCTTGTGTTGTATTTATTCGCCTTTGGACTAGATTCACATAAGGGTATTAAAAGCTGCTGTAGATCTTGTATGTTATAAATCATAGTTCAAAAACTTGCCCCAAAGAAATCAATGACAAAGCCTTCTATAGATTGGAAAGCAATTACAATTTCACCCATTATGTTAGCACAAAAGTGACATTAAAGCAATGCTAAAATAAACTGTGGAAGTTTTGCCTGGTAACTTGGACTATTTGTTTGGATTTGTGGCCCATTATTCAACTCTAATGACCACTATTTATTTGCTCAGTCCAATAGTGTAAATTTTTTTGGCACATCCTTATTTTCTTAGCGTCCTAAGCCTGAGAAGAGATATGTGTGTGGTCTTTATTGCCTACATGCAGTTGTGTGGTCTTTCACACTTAGACCAATTTATCTGTTTACTGGATTAAGCTTATCATAAATATTAGAGCTGAGTTAAGGAGCTTATATTTGGCTAGGTAAAACCTTGCTGATACATAGGTTGTTTGGTTTTCCGTGTTATCTGAACTGACCCACCAGTTGTGAGATTCACAGAAAATATATGGGGTTTTACCCTTTTTCTGTAGGCAATTCTCATTAATAAGAATTAATACCAGGAATAATAACAGCATGAATGATGTGGTTTCATGTCTTATGCCGTGAGATTTTGCCTTAGTAGCACCAGAGCCTACTCCATGGCCCAGAATTTAGATGTTAATTATTAAAGATCAGAGCAGCCCTACTATTTTGGGCTTACTTACTGCTTCTCTTCAAATCCATGATAAGAAGCTGTGGGTGAGAGCACAACTTTAAGAGTCTGCTCCTGTTTTACCTCTTAGCAATATGTGAGGTAATTTTAATAGCCCCAACAGGATATTCTTTTGCTTCTATATACTGTATGAAGATGTAAGTGACAATTTATAGAGTTGCCCAAATGTAATAGTGTTGTTTAAACCCTCTCTAAACATACGAAAATGTGTTTTTCTGCCATTAAATTACAATAGCAGTGCAGGAAAGTGAAATTTCTTCCTTGACCCATTTTGAACCAGTCATCTGGTTTTTATTCCATTGTTATTTGGTGATGGGATGATTTTTATTTTATTCCTTGAGATTTTGTGTATATGTGTGTTTGCAACAGCTATAGAAAAGGAATAATTAACCAAATGGAGCAAAATCCGGACAGATCACATTTCCATCAACCCCACTCTGTGGGTCAGTGCTCCCAGCTTACAAGCCAACCAGGAGCAAAAAAATTGTGTGCAAAAGATGCAGGCTTGTTTTGTTTTGTGTTGGTTTTTGTTGTTGTTTTTTTTAATACATGGATAATTTGCCTCAATAAATCTTCCCACACACCATCCCCTTTCACTCTCTGATGTTAACAAGACTGGGATCTGCAGGTACACATACACACATTGTCTGTCTTGAGCTGGCAATGTCTTGATAAGAGGTTCATTATAATCCACCACTGTCAGAAGCAGTTCTGAAATGATCTGCAAGGTGAAACATCATGTATATATTGAGGTTGGCTCTTTTTTTTTTTTTTTTTTTTTTTTTTTTTTAAAA
>NW_009953786.1:10936596-10948675 GCF_000747805.2 Chaetura pelagica
TTTTTTTTTTTTTTTTTTTTTTAATTAAATAGAAAAAGTGTCAGGAAACTTTTTTCAAAGGTGCCAGGCAGCTGTTTCTTCTGAGGCGTGTTGTTCTTTTCTGAGGCAGTGGATCTTTGATAACTGTCTCTCAGCACCTTCAGAAGTGTTTTCCAGGTTAGGGGGATGAGAGGGAAGAGATGGCAGTCATGATGCCACCGGCTGATAAAGCCAGAATGCAGACTAAGCCTTCAGATAAATAGGAATGCAGACAGCTGTAACACCAGACTGCCTAGTGTCAGCTTTCATTTCTCTTCCTGTGCTGGCTGCATGCAACTTCCAGCCCTCAGAGTTGGGGGAACCTTCCCCTGCTCCCCAGGCACCCATCATGGGACCAAAACGCTTGTAAGCATGGAAGGGCAGGAAATAACTCTCAGCTACCTGCAGAATATCTGCCACTGTTTTCCTCCCTCTGCTCTTTGCCCCAGGGGTGTCCATGGGTGCTTTTGCCATCCTGCCCACTGTTGCTCCAGTGTTCTAAGGCTTCTTCAAGTGCCTGTACCCCACCCGGGCATCAGCCACCTAAGGATTTAGCCCTCTCTCTTCTGATGTTTTATTCAGAATAAGATTTTACACCAGAGGATCTTGGTGGGACAAGCAGGTTTCAGTCTTTACCAGATTTTCCAGGACTGGCTGTGCTTGGGCCATTGCACTGGCTAGTGGCATGAGGTGGCCTGGGTCAGTCAAGTGGTGGGAGAGCCAAGCAAGGCAGCCTGTCCTCAGCACATAGATGTCTTGTTTTGGTGCCACCAGTGGGGTGTAAATCTCCCCCTCAGGTGCTTACAGGTTCTATGTTAAATGACTGTAACTTGGGTGTAGCAAGGACTGTTCTGATCTCCTCCTTGGTGGCAATGCTGAGAAAAGGCAGGGATGAAATGCCTTGTTTTCCTTATTTTTCATGTCTAAAGAGAGACTTTGTTTCTGCTCCTCACTAAACTTCTTGGAGAAACTATAAGGAGGAGTTCCTTTGAAACTCCAAATTTTCAGTTTTCTATAGTTTAAAAAACACTTTATTTAACCAACTTCATTTATTGAGCATCAAGGGGTACCTGCAGAGAAAGCACACAAAAATTGAATTTATAATATAAAACTTAAATAGTGGGAAAATGCTAAAAAGCAGAAGGACCCCCCCCAAATCTTCCTGGTTTAATGTGGGAGATAAATACAACTTACATTCCTGCATCTTATTTCTTCCAAATTCCTAGGGGGTACAGATATTAGACTTTTAAAAATCAATTCTGTTTTTGCAACTGGTGAGTCTGCTTGTAATCAGCTCAACAAAAGCCCAGCATCCGGGAACAGAATCTCCCAGACAGTTTGAGAATTCTGAATTTGAGTGCAAAAACTGCAGTGTTAGCAAATTTACTTTTCTTATTGCTGCTCTATTGGATGCTTGGACATCCTTTGATATTGTATTAATGTCTGCAAAAATATATATAGACACGAACAGTAGGTGTAAAAATTGAACAGCACCTTGAGGATTTAAGGCCTCTTGCCAGTCTTACTGCGTATTTTTCTGCATTCTCCAGCATATAAAAGTTAATTTTAAAATCAAATGCAGTGCAAATATATATCCTGTTGTCTTTTGGACTCATCTGAACTACAAAAAGGATGCTTAAATGTTGAGTTAGCTAATATGACAGAAGCATTCACTAGTGGTGAAATAAAACTACTGTGACAGCTCAGCTACCCTCTGGAGGCAGCTGACCATACAACAAGCTGACCTCTGCCATTGTATGTTGTGGTAGGCATGTCAAGAGGTACATTTCTCCCTATCCAAAATCACTGAGGCCACAGACAAACAGAAACAGCAGAAAAAGAAATGTGAAATTATCTCATTTACCTGAATGGCTTTTAACATTTTAAGCACAGGTACAGATGTTTAGAGGTCAGTATTTTGAACTGTTTCATTGCTCATCACTATACTAGGAGCTTTCAACAAATATGCATATTCATTTTGGCCAGTCTTCCCTGAAACTGTTCACCCTTCCAGTCTTGAGCCATAGCACTTGAACAGACAGAGCAACTCTTGCCAGTAGCTTCTGATTTAGTAAATTGAAGTATTTGCAATTGCTAATTAAAAAGATTAAGGAATAGTTTTCTCTGCCATCACTACAAATTGTCGCTGCAGCACAGGCTCTTTGATTTTTGTGGGCACTCTATAAAGCTTGGTCCAGCAGGAGCAAGGGTAATTTGATTTAATAAGCTAATAAATATTTTTGAAATATGCTTCCTGCAAGTTATAAAAGCAGAAGGTTAGAGCCATAACACAGGAAAAGGAAAAATTGCACACATTAAAAAAATACTGATTTGGGAAAGGAATCCCTACTGACGTGACCAGAATTCACTGGGATTTTCTGTAAGCTAAAAAAAAAACGTTTCCTTTTATCTGGTGGCAAAATGCCTTCTGCAGCAAGATCCAGGGTATCCTCGACTACAGCAGATAATAAATTGTGGGCTGCTTTTATTGAATGAGCAGAGAAGGGAGCAAAACAAATGGTATAGCTTTCCTTGTTGTCTAATTTGATGTTAATTTTATGCTGTCTCTAAACTGATGATTTCCAATGCGTTGGCAAATAGATATAGACATAAATTAAAATGTATCGTGGAGGGATGCCAAAGTCAGAAGTGGAAGTTAGAAATTTTGGCAGCTGAAGATGTCTCGGCTGTCTTCTAGGACCAAAGACAAAATAAGAGACGTGCAACCCAGAATTCCCAAGTCACGGAAGTTGGATCCTTCTGCTAAAATAACAGGCAGTGACATCATTAACAATGTTGACATTTAAATTGACATAATTAGGTTCTTGAAGTTAATAACCCATCTGTGCAAATATATGGGTGATGCTTACCTCTGGCACTGTGTTTCCATACATAGTGCAGGCTTACACTTGGCCCACATTTGGAGGCCTCCTTTGGATACACAGAGTACTTGAATTTCATCTAATAAAACCTGAGGAGCTGAAGTGTGGTTTGGCTGCTTGGTTAGGATCCAAAGCAAATTCTCTGGTAAGAACGTGGTAGGACATCCGTGAGAGCCTGAGGATACCTCTCATGTAAGAAGCACTCAGGTCCAACTTTGGAAGAGCTCAGTTCTACCAATTCCTTGCCTGCTCTTCATGGTTCCTTGTGGAGCCTAAACCAGTCACTCGCTTTTTATCTCTGGGTGTGTCATCTTATGCCAACCCTGTAGCAGTTGTCCTCAGATGCTCACTGCTCTGCCAAGCACAGGTCAAACTTACAGAGCCCAGGCAGCAGAACAAAAGCATTAGCAAAATCTGGAAGTTATTTGGTCAGAATCCTGCTGTGCACATTTCATTCATATTTGTGAAAAATTACTTGGGTTAAGTTACTGCTTTGGGGTGAGGACACAATTAAGAAGGACAATGCCATTTGGCACGAAGCTGTACCCTGAAATGCCTCTAACAGAGTGAGTATTTTGGAGCAAATCTGTTTGAAGTAAGAGCAGTGCTCTTAACTGTCTCCATCTGACTGTGGGTCTGTCCATCAGAAGGAGCTGGTACACTGCATTGCTGCTAGGGGAGGAAAGGGAAGGGAAAGGAAGCCTAATAATAACAACATAAAAATTGTATTTCAAAATTTTGAAAATTACATGTTTCCTACTGACGTGTAGAAATAGAAGTATCAATTTTTTTTTCATTTTGAAGCTAACATTTTTGTTGTAAAATAAGCACTTTGAAAAACATAAGGCAAAAATATAACAGATTGTGTTTGCGCTTGTGTGAAATTGACTACAATTAAGTCAACAGAACTTTTTAATTAAAAAAAAAAAGCTCAACTTTATCTATTTCTTCACTGTCTTTTCAGCATCCTCACGAAGTTAAAAATCTGTTCTTTACTGAGTTCTGTCAGTACCTTTCTCTACATCTTGTTGGGCAAAATAGATGCCAGATCCCAAAATGCACCGCAACTCATTTTAGCAATGATCTTCCAATAGTCTAGATCAAAGTATTAAGAAGAACCACCCAAGCAGTTGGCACATTTACATTTTTGATCTGAATTTTGGACCAGGCTTCTCTTTTTAAACTGGTGCAGGTAATTTTGTTGAGGTGTTTTCATTCTGCTATGGATGGTTCACACTGACTCAAGAATACCACATCATCTTCAGCTGGTCTGAAATTGTATTAAAAAATAAATCCGTAAATGTTTGGTAATCAGATTTTTGAATGAAATTTTTAAATCTACTTGATTTGAGGAATAGTTTATGAGTAGCTGATTAAGAGAAAAGTTTTGCATACATACCTGTGTTAGCACTCCCTTTCAAAACAAACGTGTCTATTGCAAGCTGGATCAAGTTTGGCAGAGAGCACCTCAGGGAAGATGGTAATAATAAGAGATACTTTTCAATATTTGCTGTATCTAGCAAATTGCTAGATTAATGGCCACAGCTGCAGAAAACCAGCATGAAATAATTTCACTTTTTTGTTGGTTGTTTTTTTTTAGTTTAGCAAGAAGCAGAGCTGCAACTTTTATTAGAATTCACGCTTCAGATTATTTCAAGCATTGCTTTACCTGATGAAGACATGCTGTTATGTGACATGGTGCTGTCTATTAGAAATTAATTGGGTAAGGGTGGTTTACAACGATAAAGATATTGCTTAATCCTGAAATCTCTGAACACATGGACTGTCAAAAGGGTCTGCTTTTCTTATCTTATTTGTCGGGGAGGTGGTTTCACATGGAATGAATATTTTCATTTGCTCTGGGTGTGGGCACATATTTTTTTGTAAAAGTCAGTGTCTGTGTGATGACAGAATTTATTTCATTCATTATTACTGCCACATACTGAAGCATTTTATTTCAATTCAGTAGACTATTTTTGTTTCCATAAATTATCCAGTCTGTTTCTCACATAAATGATGGGATGGATGCCTCTGGTGCTAAATAAGATAAAAAGGGAAAGAAAGATATATTTGAGATTACTTTCAGTGTCATGCAAGTTATTACCTAGGAGTCTGAGAAGAGTTTACAGAAGTGTCTGATAAATATGTTTGGAACAAGTCTGAACTGGAAATAGCAGAGCAAACAGCAGAGTTTCACGTCTAGCTTTTGATTTTACCCATTTCCTCAAAGTGCAGATGTGTCACTTAGGGCAGAAATCCATCATTTCCAGTGACTTTTTTAGTTTAATTTGTGTTGAGCAGACAAAAATCACTGTATTATCTTTTCTGCATTATGTTTAGTGTCCTCAATCACAGCTTGTCAGTGTATCATTGGAATGGCTCCATGTTTTGGCTATGAGTTTATTAATCTATTGCCTTTGTTCATGCCGTTGTGAACAGAGTGTGTCCCCAACATTAGATGAACTGGCAAGTGGCAATAGATAAAATAAAGTCTGGTTTTGTTTTCGTGGCATGTATGGGCGAGGGACTGGGAAGATTTATCTTTGGGAGGACCTCAGTGATATGAGAAGGATGATTTGCACGTGCAAGACTTATAGGGTGCTTTGATGCCATTTTCCAGTAGAGAACAAGGTGAGGAGGTTGAGACTGAAATGCTCTGAACCATACCTTTGGTACCAGAGGCCATGTCCCTTTACCACCAGTTCAGAGTAGGTTGCCATGAAAATTAAAATGAGTGCCCCTCCTGGAAAATGAAAGGAAGCATTGACAGGGTCAGGAAGTGCCAGCAAATTTGAGACAGGTAAAACCAAATTTTTTTTTATAAATTTGCCTCATCTTCTACTGAATCCTGGTACTAATAATCCCAGGTAATAGGACAGTTGGCCAATTCTGAATGAAAGTTAGTCTATTATGAGCAAAAGAGAAGCCTCCTGGAGCATCTCCAGTGTTGGCTGTTTCAGGTAAAAGGTTTAAAATCCAAATCACTTTTGGGTTTCAACCCAAGACCAAACAGATCATCAAATAAAAACCCTTTCTCAGCTGAAAGGGTTGTCAGGCACTGGAATAGGATGCCCAGGGATGTGGTGGAGCTGCCATCCCTGGAGTTATTTAAAAGACATGTAGATGTGGTGTTTAGGGACATGGTTTTGTGGTAGACTGGGCAGTGCTAGGTTAATGGTTGGAGTTGATGATCTTAAAGGTCTTTTCCAACCAAAATGATTCTATGATCTATAGTACAAAGAGAACCTGAATGGGAAATTCTTATTATAGCAAAGGTAATGCCTTCCCTTATAAACCTTGGCTGCAAATGGTGGCCTTGTTCTTTCAAAAATCCAGTCCTAAGTAGAAACATACTACTCATTATTTCTTTCCTTATATGTTAGCGTTTGTGTCTTTGAAGGGAAGAGGAAGACCACTTTTCCTTTAATTAAATAAGTTTAATCACTCAGCAGCCTTACAAGGGATGAATGTCAGTGCAATTTCACCAGAAAATACTTTTGAAACCCAGCTTTTCATTTCTGCTGAGAGACAGCTGTTGTCTGAGGGATTCTTTACTGGATTATGCAGACACAAGAACTGCATTGTGAATAGCAGGACGTAATCTCACCATCCAGGTAAAAGTAACATACTTCACAGTGACAGGCACACCTGGTGGTACCTGGACAAAGCTGCATGAACCACCTAAATTAAATGTAATATTTTGCTGTACATCTGTGTGAGAAATGTACATTCTTCACTTGTTAAAGGGACATTGCCAAGACTGGTAGGCCTAAAATTAGCTTTCCAGCTGTGTTTTGCTTTGCAGGCACGTGCATGTCTGTTCCTTTCCTGGAAGCAGCTGGGTGTTGAAACCCACAAGAAACCTGCTCTGTGTGAAATGCAAAAAGAATATGTAATTTTTCAAGATTCCCTCCCTTTTCTTTTGCTTGTTTTTTCTTGCTTCTCCCATCTTTTTATGATGACCATCATTTCTGTTTAAAGACCAGACCACTCTTGAAAGTTTCTTAGTGCTACATATGCTGAGGTGGTGAGAGCCTGAATGCTGAGGCCCAATTTTCAGCCATCAGTCCAACATGCCAGGTACAGAATGTAAACTCCACAGTCTCCACAGAACATGCTTAGTGTTAATCTCCAGCTTGGACCTGTGCTTCTCCTTGACACACAAGTTTGTACCAGCATCTTCCAATGAAATAACCTGTTGATGCTGAGAAGGGAACATGCAACTGAAGAAGGAGGCACATGGATTTTTATGGTTACAGAGGAACTTCCCAAAAAGGTATTGTTGTGTAGCCTAGAGCCTTTCCTCAGAGAAGAAACAAATAGCTATCTTAGATTCAGGAGAGCTGCTTTTTAATGGCATTTTTAGACAGCTGCAAACTACTTCTCAGCTTCTGAATGTTGACTGCATAGTGATATAGCTGTTACGCTTTTACTAATATTTAGAAACGAGCATCTCCCTTTTCAGTGTGTAAATACAATTTGGAGTTACCCTCAGCAGTATCCCAGCTGTGTCAGTGTCTCTTGGATGCACGTAGCAGGTGAGACCTCCTTCATACATGAATATTAGTGAGGCTGCATGTAGGTGGAGGCCAGTACTGAGATGGGTGGAGAGGATCTCTCGACCCACTATCACCAAGCTGTGATGGATCTTCCACTCTTTGTATGTTCAGAAGCCATTTGGAAATGAGTGTGAGCCTCAAAGTGTTGTGCAAGACCCAGAAGTTCTCCTTGGAGCCAGTGTGAAAAATTTCTCTTCTCTCTTCATTCCTCTCTAATTAAAATATCTGTAAAGAATCTAAGACAAGGAAGGAAAAGAAGTTTTCTTCTAATGGGGGAAGTTACTCAGGCTTTGTTCGTACTGGAGCTGGGCCAGGCCTAACTGTCACTGTACTTTGTGGAATTATGCATGATCCATATTGTAACAGCTAACAGAACTAGTGGAAAACTAGACAGCTCGGGGCCGGTTCTCAGTAGACCAGTTTGCTTTTTGCCTAGCCAAAGAGGAGCCAAACTGCACGCCTGACAAAGTCTTATGGTAACTGAATCACTGTGGAGCCAATTGCAAAGTTTAGCTACAGCCTCATGGAAAAGAATAAACACTGCACACCTGTAGACAAAGTACAAGGGAAGCTTTTTCTCTATACTACTCCTGAGTTCACTAAAAGCTTATCATCTGTTTGCTTAGCTGTTGGTTCAATTTAGGGTAATATTTAACTCTCATAGAACCTAACCATTGATGAAACTTTAACTTGAAAATCGATAATCCCTACTGCTTCTAGGGGAAAAGGGAAGAGGATAGCCATCATACATTGCTCTTCAAGTGCTCTACTGATAAATAGTTTTTATGAAAGGCTTGATAAAGTATCTGCTATTAATGTTGTCAAGATGGAGAAAGTGAAGTCAGAGAAATGGTAAATAGCCTGCCCATATCTACAGGGAGTGTCAGGTTGTGCTTCTGTAAGACTGTTGAGTATCTACTGCTAGATCAAAACCACAGGAGCCCTATGACAAAAATTGCTGAACCAGGGTTTGTGTTTGCTCCTGGTTGAAATTTGTTGAAAAGATGCTGAAGAAGGTAATTTTAATCTAGACTTTGTGTAATCTCTTCTGTCTTGTCTCTGCTTGTCCTTCACTATGGACTTCCCACAGTCAGCTCAGTGGCCATCTCACCTATCCATTCTTGCCTCCCCTTCCATATATTTAAAGAAAGGTCTGTTTTCCGGGATGCCCCGCATGTGCTGTCTTTTTGTAAGCTAAGTTTCTTGTGACAGTCTCTCTTTCACAGAAGTGGAAAAACCTATGAGCATCCTGCTTGGATTTTATCTTCTGTACCTAGGAATCTTAATAATCTGGTGTTGTTGCAGAGCTGAGGAAGCTCTAAGTTGGAGAGCATGTGAGAAGTGACTGGTTTCCCATTGCCCTGTGCATCACAATCCTAACTGAGCCTGCATGAAAATAAAAAGAAAAAAAAAAAAAAGAAAAAAGAAAAAAGCTTCTATGCAGCACGTTCAGGTTGTTTCTGTGCAAGTGCCTCAGCCCAGACACCAGTGGGATTTGTGGCTATTCGGAGCCTGAGCACAGTCTCAGGAGGAAGCAGAGAGCAGTGGTAATGAGCCTGGGACTGCCCTGCTCTGCTGGCAGCTCTCCTGCACTGCAGGTCAGGGGCAGATGCCTTCTGGAAGGAGATCCTGCAGCCAAACATCCCCTTTGCTTGGACATGTTTTGCCACTTCTAGCATGGGTGAGTGGTCTGAGGATGACAGCAGGGACTTTTTGTGAGAGGTGTCCACTGAAGGGATGAAAGCAGTGGGCAGGGACAAGCTGGGACTAGGAGAGCAACAAGCTCTTGGATGCATTCAGTGCTTTCTCTGCCTTCTTCCTAGGGTTTTTGTTCTCTTTTTTTTGGTATGCTGTCAACCTACAATCACTTTCTCAAAAAGCAGTTCTAACATTGCTGACAAGGAAGCATCCCAGACTGGCCTTTCTTGGGGACCAAAATCTCCAAGGCAAAGGACTATTGCTCTACAGCCATGTCCCAGGCTGAGAACAACATTTCAGCCAGCATAGTCTGGCTGCAGTTTCAGGAAAATAAATACAGTTGCAATAGCAAATCGAGGAAGAGTAGTTCTTGCTTATTTTAAATTTGTGGAGTAGCTTAGAGCTCAGAGGCTTTCTCTTGTCCTTTTAATCAATTAAACCTCAGATATTGCCTTAGAGTTACTGAGCTGCAGCTGAGGATGATGAATTGCCATCCTCAGATATTGACGGGGTGGTGGGAATCTCTGCTGACCCAGTATACTCTGTTGCTGTTGTTCAGGACTTCAGTTTGCCCAAACACATTGTGCAGTAATGGAGCCAGAGCGTATGGGCTAGGACCCCATTTCTGGGATTGGAGGTGCCTGGCACCTGGAGTAGCACAGGTAAGTGTCATAGTGTCACCTGGAAGAGTTGCCTGGGAAGAGTCAGAGCAGCAGGCAGCAGGATAGTCAGCCTTGGATGATCCACCTCCCACTGTGTTTTTGGGGACTGTGCCAGCACAGCTTCCCATTGACCATGAGCCACTCCACCCAGAGCTAATGGCAAATAAAAAGCCACTCACCTGTAGAACACCCTCTCTCAGGAACCTGCATGTCAAACCTACCACCACTGTTCTGGACCAGGCAAGGGGAGAGTGGCCAGTGACATGGCAGAGGGAAGTTTTTTGCCTGCCTGAAAAGGAAAACAAATAATTTTGGATATTCTTGCTGAAGGAGGGTCTCACTCTACTTTGAGGAGGACTGCAGCAGAGAGGAGGTGGCTAATACATAGCAGAGAAGGCATGGAAACTGAGAAGACCTGCTGCGATGAAGAGAGCTTTGGCTATGTGAGCTTGCTTCATCCTAGGTTGGGCATCATCTAGGACCACCACTGAATGTAGTCAGAAGCTCACTGAGTGTTTACTGAGCTCACTGAAGGTGTCACTTTCATTGTTGCCCCAACACCTCGGTAGAGGCAGGAGTCAAGTGCAGCACTCCTTCAGGGGGACTTGCTTCGTGTTGACAATTATGGCAACAAATCCTACTCTCTACCCATCTCCACGTGTTCCCTAGTTTTGAAGTGGTACACATTATGATCTTGTTGTATTCCAATAACTCTGCCCTTTTGGAGAGGGCTGTATTTCACACTGTATACAGCAGGTAAGCAGCCATTGTAATTTCTGGGGCTTTCAAGGCAGTGCTTTGGGCTGCTGTGGCTCCTGGGCTGCCAGAGGCTCTTGGCCCTGGCTGCAAGAGAGGCTAAGCTGAAGAAAATGAAATCAGGGCAAGAGATGCAAAGAAGATATTTTATCACTTTTAATCAAACATATGTACAGTTTCACAGCACAGCAAGCAGCAATCAAGGGTTTTGCATAAAATCATCTCCCAGGGATGTCCCTTTAGGTCTGGTCCTCTCAGTCCTCATGGGCAAATGCATAAACTGAAGCTGTTGCAAGTGGTGGCTGTAATTCCACTTGGGTTCCTGCTCCAGCCCAATGCCATCTGCTCTCTCTGGCCTGGCAAATAGCATGCAGGGCACAGCAAGGTCTTCACCAGGGATCTGGAGCTGGATGTTCACCTGAGGGTGTGGACCTGTGGTTTCCACCATTCAGGTAGCCTGGCCACTCTCGTGCTCCTCAGCCAAGTGGCAGCTGCTTGGGTATTGAGCAAGGCAGATGGTTGGCATTGGTGGTGAACAGCTTTGAGAGCGAGCACCAGCATATGCCACTCACTGAAGAACAGCAGTGGCAAGCTAATTGTGCTAGCTCATATAGGGCCAGGCCCAGAGGGTCTCAGCCAACTCGGGTAACATCTTATCAGGTCTGTGTGTCCCACTCTGTGCCAGCTCCAATGCCTGTGGTTACCCTGTGAAAGGCCCTGGAGAAAAAAGCCTTCCTGTTGATTTTGCACCACTCGTCACTGGGGAAGGAGAAGGTGGGGGAAATGTTTTCCATCCGTTGTGATGACGCACAAGGGGAACCCCATGGAAACAAAGCCTGCTTTGACCTCCTGCATCCCACCAGGGAGGGACTGCATGTGCCAGACACCTCCTGAGTTGTCCCGTGTGAGGCTGATGTCCTAATCCTAAACTCATTATTTGCAACTCAGGGGTGGAAGCATGTGGCTGCCAGCCCCGAAATGACTGGTTCAGCCCACTCAGGGCTCTCTGATCCTCCTGTGGTGGATTGCATCTTCCGCCCCACGTAAGGAGTGAGCTCACCATGGATCAGGCTGAGTTTGGCTCTCTCCTTCCCCTGGCAGTCCTCCCAGATCACAGCATGACCCTCAGCTATGAGTCACTTCTTTTCTCACAAACCCAGACGTTGCGCTGAGCAAGCGGTTGCTCATCTGCACCAGTGCTGAGAATTTACTGCGGCAAAGTGCATCTGGCTTGCAGTGGCTCCTTCTCTCTACGTGACCTTTCTGACTCTTGCTGGTCCTCTTACGTAGAGCATCTTTGTGCAACTGCTTCCCCAAGCATGAACTGGCAGCGCTGCTTGGAAGGAGAGAGGAAAAATGCCACAGGGCTCTTGCAGTGCCAAGGAACAAGTGACAGCCAGGCACTGGTCATGTGGTGGGACTTTCCATGGACTTGTTTCTAGGAGCAGTGCTTGGCTGCTTGTTCCTGCACTGCTGCTGAAATCAATACTCCATACATCAGCAG
>NW_009953786.1:10949131-10952828 GCF_000747805.2 Chaetura pelagica
TGAGGAGGGTCAGCATAACCAGTGACCACTGCCCCCAGTCCATGCCTGCAGAGCCTGGCAGGGAGTGTCCAGGCTTGGGGAGAAAGCAGCCAGGCTGTCGAGCGACTCACTGACCTCTTACCCTCCATCAGAAACATGTGCACCTTCCAAGCCTTCCGGTTCCCAGTTGCAAACCAGGCAGCCTCACTGGAGACTCTGACACTGCTTCCTTTGGTACCAGTTTTGCTATATTTACCCAAAAGCCCTCTCTAAGGCTGGAGGGGCAGATGGTGCTTGGCCAGGGCTATCCCAGGTTCAGACGGGGTCTTGGGAGCACCAGGCAGCTACAGGGCTGGAGACCCAGCTCCTGCTGCCCGTGTGGGCAGGGGTGCACAGCCAGTGAATCAGCACCATCGTGACGCACAGTCACGAGAGAGCTGACTGCTCTTCAGAGGGCTGCAGGGATGCCACTTTCAGGGAAAGGCAACTTCAAAGTACTCCTCCTGCTCTCTGCTTGTTTCCATACCTATGTGCTTCCAGTGCTTTCAAAGGAAGCAGAACTAGCCCGAAACTCTGTGTTTCACTTCGGTTTGTTTTTTTTCCCCTCTCCTGAGCTGTGTTCCTCCTGTGTAAAGTTTGTCGGCTTGGCTAAGTATCTTGTAAGGAAATCATTTATAATAAAGCTGGTATGCTGGGGTTTATCATTTATAAGTGTGGGTCAGGGTTTAGTTCACTGTGTTAAACTCTCCATGCTGCATGTGATTTTTCAAGCTTTGTCAGGAACAAAAAGTTCTGGGGATGTGCAAAGCATGACTGCATGGTTTCCATGGAGACTCTGCTAGTTAGGCTATGGAAATCCTGAAAAGGCCAGAGGATGACTGACAATACAAGGTCTTAGCGGCTGATCTGAAGAGCCAGACTGAATTAATGAGATTTTTCACAGAGAGTTATTAGCAAGGCTAGCATGGTGTGGCACTTAGGCCTCTTTCGTTTTCTCAGCTGCAGTCTTGGAAAACAGAAATGGAAAGATTTAATTGCTGTTTTTTAAGCCCTTTTAAGATTATTTTAACCTATAACATTTTAAGGACATAATGAAAAGCAGGTTTGTTTGCTTTTTTATCATTCAGTTACTATTATTACTGTGTTTTTTGGTGGCAGTTGCCCTTTATCTGTACAGAGATGGGAAATTCAATAGTACTTATTACATTGAGCAGTTAATTCCCACATACTGTGAACACATTACTGTTCAAAGTAAGTTATCTTGAGTTCCATTTAGAGCCAAATGCAAGATACCATGTCAGTGGCCTTATATCTCCTAGGGCTATATTAATTATTTATTACTGACTGCTAATACAAACTGTTAACTCTGACTAGTAATAGTTTGTTCATTAATCCATCACTTACTGCATCTTCCGCCTTTCGACAGTCTGCACAGGCTATACATTCATGTATAATTTTGGCCCTGATTAAAACCACCCCAAAACTGTGATCTGTCCGAGATGCTAAGTTTTGATCAGGACCCGACTTTCTTAAAGTTTTGCAGTGTCTGCACAGAGGGGTTTCACTGGGTCACTAACAGGTGGATGGTTAATGGTTAAAGGGGGATGTCTTTGCCTGTGAATGAAAGGGATGTGTCTGCCTGTGTCTGGTATGAGTAGCTTGTTTGCTGCTCCCTTTTTAACCTGTACAGCAAAACATTTGGATGCTCTCCTCTCCCTGGAAAGCCCTGGGTCTGCTGAAATCAGCACAGCCGGTTCAGCGAAGTGGCGTGTCAGGGACTGCTATTTCTTGTTGGTTTGCTCAAGTGCACATGCCCATATGTTTCTGGGAGATGTAAAACCATAATGTTGCTGCTGAGTAATCCACAACAAAAGCACATGCAGGCTGCATTCCTTGGATTCCTGTACAGTAGACTAATCCACTTAATCTCACTGTTCGCTTCTCTGGCAGGAATTTCACAGTCTCTTTTGATTTACTGGTTTGTAAATCTCTGATTAAGTGGTTGGGGGGGGACGACAGGGACGGGCACGGGAGCAGGGGATATCATCTCTGAAACCCCCTTTTTTTTTTCCTTTTAAATGGTTTTATGGAAAGGAAATGTGAAAGTTGAAATGGGGGTTAGCTGGTCTTTTTTGGTCATAATTTTAGATTTTTAAAAACACATTTATCAGTAGTTTTCTCTGGTCTCTCAGCTCTTCTGCGCATGGGCAATGTCTCATTTTGCCATAAGGCAGTATCTCCACTCTCTATGAGCTTCACAAGTTTCTTATGTTTTTTTTTCTTTTCCAGTTGTGTTTTCAAACAAAAATGCTAACTGTGATGTGTGCAAGTTACTTTCTTTTCCTTGAGTGCATCGATAGTTACTGGCAAGCACAGAACACAGGAGCTAGATGCTGGTTGTGAAGCAAATGGTCAAAAACCTGCTCTGTTGAGTAATATATATGTTATATATGTACTGCACTTGTATAGCCTGGGTATGAATGCAAGATAAATCCCTAGCTAAGCAGGCAGATAAATGAGCAGGCAGCTTCTCAGCTGATACAAATATCAATTTAGGACCTGCCCTTGAAAGAGAAAAGTGTAAGTAAATAATAGAGGTGGCTCACCTGACTTAACGAGTCATAAAGGACAGGAAATAAAACTCGGAGCTCCCGAAATAAACCTTCACTTTAAAATAATAAATGACCACAACCCACGGTGTCCTCATCCCCTGCCAGGGCCCCGCTTTGGTGAGCGGTGGGGACCCCAGGCCTGGGCAGGCGAAGGGCGCAGCTGCTCCGCTCTGCGCAGCTCTGACTCGAAGCCAGTCCTGCTGCTGACATGGCTCCGTGCTGAAGCGTGGGGCCGCTTTCCAGCTCAGCGGAAAATTCCTCCGCAGCCCCACGGAGGTGTCTTTGGCAGCCTGGAAAGGGGAAGAGGTGTAGGTCGTTGCCTTTTTTTCCTCCCCCTCCCCACAGTCACGCATCCCCCTGAGCAGCTTAGGGGTGTCCTCAAGCGGTGCTGCGGGCGGGAAGGACCTGTCACTGAAGCCAGATGTAACTATCCATCAAGAAATTAATCAGAAAGGGACCGAGGAAGCAAATAAACAAACATATGGGCTACCTGAGAACGCGGCGTTTGGAGTAGTTTTTCTCAGGCAGAGAGGATAAAAACTCCCACGCTCTCCAGGGCTGTCCAGAGCCATTTACAATTAGATCCAAATTGGGTTTAGGCAACAGCTTTTAATTCTGAGTTGAACTGCCTAGGCTTGAGTCTGCAGATGCCAAATCCTGCGAACTAACCTCTGCCCGAAGTGATGAGAACCGCACGAGAGCGGCCGCTCTCACAGCGCTCCTGCCATCTGGGCCGGTGCCAGGTCCCAGGGCGTGGAGATGCAGCCCGCTCCCAGGATGGACCACGCTGGTGGGATTTCAGCTGCATCCGAATGAGAACTGGAAAACAGATTTCTCTCAACTTTGGCTGAAAACCAGAGCTAAGGCCACTGAGGCAGAGTCAGGCCTCTGGGTATCAGGCTGATCTCATTAAAAAAAAAACTCGGGAGTCCTTGTTTCAGTATTTTGGCTTTAACATGCCTGAAATGCCCAGAGGAAGCATCAGGAATGCTGTGAATCTCACCACCCATACTGTTAACCTCCTACAGCCAAAGCAACTGCAGTCATCCTTTTGATAGGGCTTCCTGGTAGGATTGTTGCAGCTGAAAGAGAGAGAAGAGGCAATG
>NW_009953786.1:10953328-10995025 GCF_000747805.2 Chaetura pelagica
CAGCAGGAAGAAATAGGGTCTCACCAGGGTACTCCCACAGCAAACTGATAAGAAGGGAGATGACTAAATGCCACCTGAACTTTGGGTTCAAGATGTAGAAAAGATAAGTGAACCACAGTGACTAAAAGGCAATAAATCTTTGGTTCCAGACAAAATTAATCCAAGGCTGTCACAGGAGGCTAGAGAGGAAATTTGGAACCCCTTTGGAGTGAGTGTCTGCCAAACTGGAAACATATATTGTGCTATGATAAGAAGGGAGATGACTAAATGCCACCTGAACTTTGGGTTCAAGATGTAGAAAAGATAAGTGAACCACAGTGACTAAAAGGCAATAAATCTTTGGTTCCAGACAAAATTAATCCAAGGCTGTCACAGGAGGCTAGAGAGGAAATTTGGAACCCCTTTGGAGTGAGTGTCTGCCAAACTGGAAACATATATTGTGCTATGACCTGTCAGCCTGCATGAACCCATGCTGCTGGGGTGCAAGCCAGGCCCTTTGGCTTTCTGTCCCTCCCAGTGCAGACAGTGCTGCTAAGAAGGGATAATATAGAAGCCTGCAGAAAAGTTTTGTTCTATCCAGGCACATAGCTGCTTTTAAATAAGCATAGGGGAGAGAGAAGGGGAGATACATGCAACTCCAATATGCAGGGGAGAGAGAAGATATGAAAGAGCACAGTTCTCTAAAAGCCAACGGTAGCAGAAGTAGCATCTGACAAGATGGTTTGTGAGCGGAGCAGCGAACCACCAGTGCCAGCTCCTCCATCTGTTTAGTAGGGCCGCAGCCTGGCTGTGGCTTACTGTCATGCCAGCTGGTTTAATCGAACCCTTTCTCAGGTGTATGCACACTTAGAAATGGGCACTTGCTTTCACAGTGCTGAGGCTGAGCTGTGCCAGCAAACCTCAGGAAAGAACTACTGTGCCGTTTCTGTGCTTGCTGTTGACCTGGGGATCTCTCCTATTAGGATTAGACAAGTCTTTGAACTCTGTTCATATCAAGGCAGCTGAATGGTTTGAAGCCACTCTGTCATGATGTGCAGCTTTTGGTGGCACTACAGGCTTGGCTGGTCACTGCTGCGTGACCCACTGAGTCTTGAGGAGGTTGTGAGAGTGGCTGTTCATAGACCAAAACTAGCTTCTTGCCACCTCCCCTAACTTCTCTGTCTGCTGAGCTGCAGCCACCCCTGCGCTGCTGGGAGGTGGTTCATGGTGGGAAGGTTATCTTTGCCACTCTCAGGGCTAGAGACTTTGTTTATTTTTAGATTACTCTGTAGAGTCTGGACACAGAGATGAAAAGAGCCAGCTTAAAGGCTCTGTGCATGCCAGACAGTCTTGCTTATGCTCTGACTCTGAAAACACAGGACAGGGAAAATGTGAAGGGATGGGCTTGATCTAGTCACATTGATTAAAGATTTCTCTGCCTCCACATTTCAGGCAGCAGATGCAATACGGGGGTGGGCTCTGATTCATTTTGGTGCAAAGGCAGTGAGGCTCTGACAATTCCTCCACTTGAGCCAAGCCAGTGGATGTTGCGCTGAAGTAGATGAGACCCACTGGCACAGCCTGTTTTTCTGGCAGCTCTGCTCAGAGAGCAACAATTTCTATCTGAGAAGGGCAAAAACACCTTGGAGAAGTTTGGTTGTGGTGAGCTATGAAATAGAGGTGTGCCTGAGCCCTGGTCTATTTGACAAAGAGGGAGAAAACTTTATAATCATCCCATGTTATACATTACAGGGAACATTTTTAAAACGTGTGGTTCATTGTCCTTGAAAGACCGAATTTAAAAGCCATCCAGAAAGATTGTCAATGTCTGTCAGGCTCCTGCATGTCAGAGCTCACTGGGGGTGATGAGAGGGAGCCTGGCAGCTCTGAGCATTTTAAGTCCTGCCCCCCGAGCAGAAAAAAGTGTGGGGCAGGAAGGCGAGGAGAGAAGAGCAACCCTCCCTGCCATCCCCTCAGGTGTGGTGACAGCATCTCTCTTGCTGATTGTCAGTGAATATACTGACTGCTAATGAAGTGAAGGGAAAAGTGCCTTTCAGTGACATTCATACAAAAATGTTTGCTGCTGAAAATCACTGGCTATTTTTGGAGAATTCCCCCCTCACCAGATTTAAGCACCACCCTGAGTTTGTTTGTTTGGTTTTTTTTAAGACTATATGTTGTTGGTTTTTTGCAGCAGTGAAGTTAATAAAGATGGATATCAGCAACAAACTGTCAAGTCCTGAGCTGGAGAGATTTTTCACTGACTGAAATAGACCAGGGAAAATAAATAATCCAAGAAGTGGTAGAGCTTGTAAATATTGACATGTACAAGGAAAGAAATAGAAATTGGGCAAAATAAAAAATGGGCTGGGGATTGCTGTTTTTCAGGTTATTGCTCAAAAAAAAGCCAAACAACAACTACATTTGCCTGGCATCCGGTCTGGGGAAGAGGTAATATTTTTCAGTTAGAACAGAAGGTTTTAAATGTTTGAAGGGGTGTATTGCTGTTTCCTCAAGCCAGCGTCTTGAGGTCAAGCGCCAGCGTCGTGAGGGTCAGCCTTTCTTCCTTTCCAGTATTTGGGATCAAGTTCAGAAATAGTCCTTTTTCCTGGTGAAGTCTATAGGAATACCCAGAGAAGAGAATAAGAAGGAAGGAGGAAAGAAACACAAGGTGAGAAGGAGAAGAGATCAGGCAGAGACCACTCTTTTATCAGGTTTCCCACGATAAAAAGGGTCTTTTTATGATCTCCACAATAACACCCTTCTCTCATCTGCTGGGATCCAAACCTACTGCCCTATTTGCTGGGCCTCAGCTTGCACAGAGAACTGTGGAGTTAGTGCTAGTGCAGGTCCCACTAGCTGCTGGTCCCTCTTCCATATGGGTGACAATTTTGGCTCCTCAGATCTTAGCACCATGATGTGCGGTTGCCACACCCCAGCTAGCTGGCTAAAAACATTTTTAAAACACTTCCTGCTTTGTTTTGTTTTCCTCTGCCTTCGTAAGAGCTCAAAGAAGTCTACTAGGACTAGCACCTGTAGTTCACCAATCAACTGGTTGATTGGTTGCTTAACTGGCTGGTTACTGAAGTCCTCTCTTCCTCTAGCCTGTGATCTTTGTGACTGGAGGATGGTTTGCATTGCAGTCCTTCCTGTACACACTCTGGAAAGCCTCCAGACCTTTGAATATTGCAATCATAGGCAGAACAAGGCAGCCGTGTAACCCAAAAGGGGGACTTTTTTTTTCAGTCTTTTCTAGATGAGAACATTTTTTGTCCCACCCTGTTGTAGTGTAACAGAGTGCCAGTCGGTGTAAATGGTAACTGTGCAGTAGCCAGCAGTGATTCTCTTTATATCATAGTGGTCAAGTTGCTGTAATTATGGGAGGGGGAAATGAGGTTATTTGGGATGGTGTTCTTACAAGGCAGGCATAACATTCTAAATAAAAAATATTTCCAGATACTCAGTGAAATGAATGGGAGGGAAAGAAGAGTGGTCTTTAATTATTTCCCAGACCCAGACAGTTAAGGCAGATGTGCATCATCAGTCTTCGAAGAATGTCCTGGGGACATAGCCAAGGCAGTATTTTCCTTTTTTCCTATCATTGCTGATTTAATATCTGCACAAGTGCACACGCAAGAAGATGATACAAAACTTGCACTTTTCAGTTCAAGTCCCTGTAAATGACTCCCCCTTGGAGATTGTTAAAAATATAATGGGGTTATTGTAGCACACGGGAATCAGTACTTGAATGCATGTGCCAGGAAGGCAAAGGTGGGTTGACCCTGTCTGTGTTAAGTCAGGGAAACTATGGAGCTGTGCCGAGCATCAAGTGGAAATGAAAAGAAAAACTAATTCCAAGCAGGCCCCAGTGAGCATGTTTTTATCCAAAAAGCAATCAGAGAGAGGAATATGACCTACCAGATGGAATTGCTGAGGCAGAGGTGAAAGTTAGAAACAACAATAACGAAATACGATCAAGTATAATTTTGACAGAATGAAGATATTAGAGAGGAGAGGCCCCAGCGGGCCAGTTTGGTTAATCCTGATCCAAATATTTCATCTGTGCTCAGAAGACCCCTGGAGAAAGCTGGGTCACAGCACGGTAAGATGGTGAGGCTGAACCAGGCTGAGGGCTGCTGTGCCTGCAGCCGTGCAGTGGGGCCAAGGCTTGCTCGCAGGAACCTTGCTGGTCTGAAGGGCTGCTGTGCCTCCTGTCCTTAGCGAGGCCCCAGAAAGGGGGGCTGGGGGTGCTGGGATCTGGGTCACACTCCAATTTTCCCTGTCATGGTATCCTTCAGCATAGCCCATGCTGGCTATTGGGAAACTCAACAAACACAGGACGTGAACTTAACTCTCCACCGTCCTTTTGCTGTAAAAAGCATTTTGAGTGAAATTCAGACCCACATTAAAATGCCTAGTGCTTCTCAACAGGAATAAGAGAGCCTTAATGTAAATGAGAATCAGACCCACTGTGCTTATAAATGTTGGTCTGTCACTCAGGGCCATTACCAGTCAAGAAATTCACTAGGAAAATTTAAAAAAAACCTCAAACTGGAGCTGGTGTGAGGAAGGTATGCTGGAAAGAGAGGAGAATGTAAAATTTGCCAGATGTTCTTTTGCACTGGATGGCCAGCTAAGGGTGCCCAGGATGAGTGGTAGCTGGGCTGTGGGAGCACAGAGCAGGAGCAGGAAAGGCTTGTCCGTGCTGGAGGAGGTGTTAGGAAATGGAAGGGTGAAACTGCAGCAATGCGTGGAGCTCTGTCAGCTCCGCAATAATGGGTTGTCTGCTTGGGCTTGGCTAAGTACCAAGTCAAGGTTTTATGGTGTGAGTTCATCTGCTGGCTTTTCCCTTTACGTGATGTAATGCTCTCTGCGAGCACGATATTTATTACACCCAGCTCTGTAGCGGGTATGTGTAGTGGCAGCCAGCCTCAGAAAGTTTAGAAACAGCTTTTCGATCTTGCTTGCATCCTTTGGGCTGACCTATGACATAATCCAAGGAGGGTCGGCACTGTGGTTCCCTCCTTCACTCTCCCCCTTTGCCCTCTCCCTCCTCCTCCCTCTCCCAACGGTTTGTCAAACTGCCTTGCCTTTATCTCTTCTCACAGGCTTCGCAACAAGTCACAGGATGATTTATGCCCTGATAACTTCTGCTTTTAAATGCTGGGCTAAGAAAAGCAGCCTTTGCAAAAACAACTTTTGCGGAGGTGTGGGGAAACCCGCCCGGCTTCATGCTCAGCAGGCGAAAGCGCCGTCTCAGCAGAGATGCTGGGAGGGAGGGGTGAGGGCTGCTCCCCTCCTCATCCTCCCCTCGTGCCCAAGAGAGGTGGTGGTGGGAGGAAAGGGGGGAGGAAAGCCCCTACCAAGCTCTGCCAGTCCCAGCTGGTGGAGGAGCACAGGGTGTGCATCGCCCATTGCCCTTGTATCTCCATCCTGATATTCCCTGCTCAGCTCTCTGCAGAGTAGGAAGCTGATGTGCCCCTTGGGGGCAGGGAAGGGGGTGAGGGCTGAGTGTGTGGGCTGTTGGTGGGAAGGTCTGCACTTCGCTAAAGGAGGAAAATATTTTGTAGCTATGATACCACTTTCAGCATTTTATTAAGAGCTTCCTCAGTGGTGGAGCTACGAGGTGGCTGGGGTTAAGGCAGGCATCCAGTGCTGTGATCCTGCCGTGCTGGCCACAGCATCGGGCATGCCAGAGCTGCACACACACTGTGGCTCCCTGCCCTTCCTTAATTTATGGCCATGAAGTTTACCCCAGACCTCCCCAAGGGCACTGCAGCTGCACCAGGGAGGCAGGCAGCAACCTGCCCGTACACAGCAGGGCAGG
Organism: Chaetura pelagica; assembly: GCF_000747805.2. NCBI lineage: Eukaryota > Metazoa > Chordata > Aves > Apodiformes > Apodidae > Chaetura > Chaetura pelagica. Next base: position 10,959,135 of record NW_009953786.1, read on the forward strand.
CAGCTCAGCAGGGCTGCATCTCCAGCTTGCTCGGAGCATCAGCCCTGGCATTATGGACCTGCTGGTTAAATGCCACTCAGACTTCAGCCTGATGGTGATCCACCTTGGAAATTCAGATGCGTGCATGGCCGTGGGCAGTAGGCATGGACTGTGTTTTTGTGTTTTAAGCACCATGGAGTGAAACCTTTAAAGGAACTCCTACTTCAAATTGCTCCCATTGTAATTACAAGACAGGAAAGGTGAGGTGGGCATGCAGGCAGGGAAAGAATAGGAACATGTTTTCAAGATTTTAATTGTTCATACTAGGTGGTTTTGAAGTTTTGTTTTTATTTTGCAAGGAGGAGAGAGATCTTCCTCTGACTGCTTGACTAACATGTGTCTGAAACATTCATGCCTCCCTGAACAAAAGCAAGCATGCCATGCTGCAACCAAGGCCAGCACACTGAGTTTCCTGAGGGAGAGAAATCATTAACAAATAAAAATCAGGTATTGAAATGAAAGGCGAATCCTTACCTGAACTAAAATCTTTGCAAGTAATACAACGAACTCAGAGCAGGGAACAATTTAGATGTATGTAAAGATTTTTTGTAATTACTTCTTGTGGGGTGTATTAGATTTCTCGGAGCATTTTTTTTTCTCCTGAAGGACACGGTTGTACTTGCCTAAACTCCTAAACAAACTAGTTAGACCCAAGCAAAGTGTTCACAGCAAAATATTAAATCAGTTGAAACTTGCTTGGTTTCAGGTTTCTTTACAATCTCGAAGCTCAGCCATGGTTCAGCAAGAGGTTTGCTGAGGACCACAAACTTTTAGAGGGAACATGAACTGATTTATGGGATGAAAATCCATGTGGCATTTGCCTTTCACATGACCACAATGCAAAAATATCTCCTCTCCCCCCCCCAGCCCCTTTCTGCAGTAGTGAAGAAAAACAAATGTATTTTATCTCCTGTTTCTGCATCAAGGCTGCCCAGCACAAGAAACATTTTGCTTAATTCCTTATAAGTCACCAGTGGTGCTAATATATAATGCTCACAGCTCTGGGGTTAATACATGTTAGTTTGTTGCTGCTACTACAAGCTGGGCAGGACAAAAATGGTGCTGATTTTGATTTCTTTCAACTCAATGTAAACACTGTCACTCACATTTTTCACTGGATTATAATAGCTGAAGACAGACCAGGGCTACACAAAGGCCTCTTGACACCCCATGACACATGCCAGGCTGTAGAGTGGCATGTTGCTCATGCATCAGCTCACATGTTTGGGGAAGTGCCTTGGGATGGAAATGGCCTGCCATGCAGGGCCCCTGGGGTGCTCACCTCAGTGCAGCCTCCCCGTTCCAGCATTTCTTCTCTCCTACACACTTGTCAACGGTTTGATATTGACCTCACCTTTGCATCTCCTGCTTCTACACTTCCAAACTCTGTATAAGACTTTTTTGGTCATCTGCAGGCCCTGAGACCTACCCTGGACTTAGGACAGTCCCTGCTCTTTCACACAAAGGGCAGCTATTCCCTCCTCTGTGCTCACAAGCTGCTCCCCACAGCGACCTTTGCAAATGCAGCCACTACTTGCAAATGCAGCCACTACTCATGTTTGAGAAATAGCCGTGTAGTGGCCGTTCCCTAGGGACTTGAGAGCAATCTACAGTGCCAGCCACAGGCCCTCTGCTTCCTCATTTATAGAGGAAGGGGTAGGTGGCCCATGGAAAGTTCCCATCTGGTCCAGACAGGAGAGGACAAGATACTGCACGTGAAGAGACAGCAGACAGCAGTGGCTTCAGCAGGTATTGAAAAATATTTGACATTGTAAATTCATTAGAAAACTAGCCTGGTTTAGGAAAAGGCCAAATCTATGCCCAACACGTGCCTGAATTCCCCTTATCGTAGGGAAAACACCAACAAAAGAAAATGTTGTGGGTTTTTTTTTAATCATCCCGTGCCTCGTTTCAAAACTGAGTTGAAAATTACTTCTCCAAGTTGGACACTCCTTTTTCTTTCACATTCCAAATTAATTTACAGTATAACAAATGTGTCCAGTTATAAAACTTGAGGGGAAACACTTGGAAATCTCCCAGGCAGTTTGACTGAGCAGCTCTGAGTGTTCTCTTCCACTTTTCCCCATCCTCAAATTTTCACTTGTCGATTAGTTTTTTCCATTTCTTTATAAGGTGGGATAAATACTAAATATGACAGCAATTCCAAGGGGACCAACAATGCAATTGTCACTCAGCTGTGCTCAATGGCTACTCCGGCAGCTTGTATATCAGCTAGAAGTACGGATGCAGATTTTGCCTGACCCGTTCTCCTCTGTGGTTTGTCCATGCAGATGTGGGTTAGCCCAGGAGGCAAGAAGCTGGAGCTGATCCCAGGCCCCTCCTGCACTTCTGAAGAGTGCAGATGTGCGGAGTGTATAGTCCAGCTCACAGGTCATTTTCCTCTTTGAGGGTATTTCATTAGGCTGGCCTTACTCTTGATATATAGGGTTTCTTCTGCTTCAGAGTTACTTATATTACTTTGCTGTTTATCACTTTGTGGTTTTTATTTTATATTATCTCTGGCCTATAATGACTCATCAGGCTGTGAACACATATAAGGAAACCTGAGCTGCGTTTTTCTGGCAGAGCTGCAAACAGAGCTCAGTTCATGAAATTTCCAGCAGCTCTCCTGATCCTTTGTGTTTCATAAAGGTGTGAGTTGATAATTCAAACCAACATCTCACCTGCTCTGAAAACACAATTGCTTTAAGGGCAAATCTGGCTTCAGAAATAAAGGCTTGTAAGATTGCAGGGGGAAAAAAAGAGCAATTTCAAGGCAGGGTAAGCTGTTGTTTTGTTTGTGTCTACCCAAAATATAGAAGTGTTTTATGTCAGAGGAGCTTTTTCCAGTGGAAAGGAATGAGAGACTGTAATGGATAATAAATGCTGGGGGTCAGACAGTTTTCAAACTTCTTTTGCAGTATTCGCTGCCTTTGAATGACTCACAGTCCTTCATCCTTTTTATTCCAGGCAGCATGTGTCACCTTCCCACCTCTCCCATAAATTAAGTGCAGTGGCAGAGCATTTAAAGTAAGACCCAGAGGGTCTAAGATGGATCTTCAAGCCTTCCCTTGGTCTCCAGCTGAAGCCCTGGAGATGACCTGGCTGCTTCTAGGTTTCTAGTTGTTTGGACTGGGAGTCAAAGGGACTGGCAGGTATGCAGGCTGAGCATGCCATAAATCCTGCTGGTCTGAGAGGCACACTAGCTTAGAAGGACCCTTGGTCTTTAACACACAGCTCCCTTCTGGCTGTGACAGTTGTTATTTGCTGTGAGAACATGAGAAGGGATGTTCCTGGCCACTCTCATGAGAATTTGGATGCAGGAGCAAGGGAGGATATCCTCACTTTTGAGATCCTTCAGGGCCTCTAAAGCATCCTGCAAGGTCCCTGGTGAAGACCTCTGTTAGGCTGTAAGCTGCAGTTTGGGAACACTTGTACTATGGCATAAATAGACTATGTCATGTATCTGGCCCACTGACTTCAACATCTGCTGTGCCCTGTGGGATCCATAACCATGCTGCCCTTCCCTTGCACCAGCTGAAATAAAGTCCTCCTGGGTGGATCCTTACATACATCTCAGCCTCACAAGAGAACCAGCGGACTCGGGGATGATGGAAAATGTGGTACTCTTATGCAGGCTGGATGGTGGGTGACCATGAGGGACCCCAGTTAGATGTGTCAGTGCTCCTGGCTGCCTCAGCTGTGTTCTTTCCCTTTGCCTTTCCCTTTCTCATTTATCTTGGGGGAGAACCAGAACAGGACACCTGGCGGAAGCCAAGCCTTTAGAAATGGAGCTGTTCAAACCAAGTCATCATTTAAAAAAAGAAAAAAAAAAGAAAAAAAAAAGAAAAAAAAGAAAGCACAACCTGATCTTTTGCTTCCTCCTGCTCCTGACTGTTAAGTGAGGATAATAAATGCTTTCTCACTTTACAGAGCATGATGACACTAAATATATTTTCAAAGGTGTCTCATGCAACAAGGATGACTGCCACAGGGAGGAGAGGGAAAAAAAAAAAAGAAGAAGAAGAAGAAAAAAAAGGTTTCTTCATCAGTTTGTATCCCCTTTCTGTGAACTCCTTTAACAGCTACTGAAAGAGAGCCATCGCTTCACATGCAGGCTATCTTACAAGAGGAAGAAGTACCCCCTCCTAGCCAGCGATGCAGGTGTGTTTCCCTTGCAGCATGAGCCCTGACCCTGGCCCCACGCTTAAGTCTCCCCAGGGCCAGTGGTGCCCCAGCAGGGGCTACCCCTCCAGGACTGCGTAGGGGTTCACCTCTGCATTCCCCTTGGGTGGGAGTACGGGTTAAATAGGCCATCTCTTGGTGGACCTCTGGCTCCTCCTGCATTGCAGAAAGGCAAGGAGGTCCATCTGCAGTTTTAAGGAGGGCACTGACAGCAGCACACCAAAGCCTAGAAGCCTGTGGGGCAACAGAAAAATAGATAATGTCCATTGGTATCAGGTGAATATCAAAGAAGATTTGTTAAATCTGGGTGTAGTTTTTCCTCTTATGGAGAAGTGCTCAGCCTCCCTCTCCTTTCTGTAGGTGCAAAAGCCTCTTCTTTCAAAGGGGTGGTGTCAGGTGGGCGAGCATTGCCAGGCGGGTGGCAGGCATGGGGGCATCTGTGCTTGATTCAGCCAAAAGTGCGTGTGAGCAACCCTGCCTCCTCTCACATGGCCTCAACACATGCGAGGGAGGGAAGGGGGAGCAATGCTGAGATGGTGATGCCTTACTAACTGCTGTATTCCTCATCAGGTGGCCCACTGAGCCATCTTCAAGGACTGCGAATTCAAATCAAGAGAAGGCTGCTACATCAAGAAATTAATAAGCAATGGAATAAGCTTTACAGGTTCCCTGCATAGCATTTGCAACCACAGATCTCGAAGCCTTGCTATGCTGCAGAGGCAGGTGAGAGTAGTTCACCTTGCTTAAGGGAAGAGCTGATAGGCAGGGGGAGATGTGCTCCTGCAGGCACAGTAGATGTTACCTGGAGATAGCAGAAGTGCAGAGATGGCTGGCCAAGGTCTGGCAGCAGCCTCCTGCCTGCATACACAGTTGGGGAACATCTTTGACCTGAAGCAGGGATGTTTCTTTCTGCAGATACCCTTACAAGCGGCAGGAGAGGGCAGCAGCCGGTGTGCCAGGGCTAAGACCCCTTGGGAGCACCACAGCCTCATGAGGCTGCTCTTTGGGGCAGCAGGGCCCTGCTGAGAGACCCGAATTGCCATGCCACATGTACCACGGAGCTTGCTGCTCAGAGGCTGACCAGAGTTTGGACTCCTGCCACAGTGGAGCACCAGCGGGTGCCCCAAACAAGGGCCAACAACCCGACCTGAGACGTTGCCCTTTGAAAACCTGCTGCCGCCGCCACTTGTTTCCATAGTCCTTTCCCCTGCGATAGTATAAACAAGCTGTCATCTATTTTTCAATGAAAAATACTTTTGCTTGGCTTGGTTTCATGTTGCACTGTTACTATTTGCTGTCGCGGAAGCTGCTGCAGCTATAAATAACCTCACCACAAGCTCCTCGCGTCCGAAAGCTCGAGCGCTCGCTTTGGGAGAGACAGGCAAGATTAGGATCTTGTTTTGAAGGGGAGAGTCTGCTGGCAGAGACTAGGGTGCTTGCACCTCGTGGGCCTGAGCCTCCACCTGGCTTCCTGGCAGGGCCTGGCTGCCCAAAACTGCTCACATGTCACACAGGTGTGAGGCTTGTGCCAAGAGCAGAGGAGAAGGGGAGCCAGCGGCATTGCTCGACTTCCATCCCCACAACCTACTAATGGAAGAAGTGCCACTGCCCATGGCACTCGTGTTCTCCACGATCCCCTTCTGAGGCTGCAGCCCCCACTGACTCCAAGCCCTGGCTGCCCTTGAGTGGGTGAGGAGACCTGGGCCCAGCTGGCCTCCTCCAGCCCCAGCCAGCATGAAGGAGAGGACAGCAGGGAGCCCAGAGGGTCATACACATGCCCGGACCGGCAGGTGAGATCCCAAGATTCAACATGTTAGAAAACGCCTCACTTCTTGGGCTTTTTTGGCTCTATTTTCTTCCAGATTGCCAAGTCAGACTGGCTTAGATTAGAAGGCTGGATGAGCCCTTGGTCTGGCACAGGGGAAGAAGATGGAGGGACGAGAACAAGCCCTTGTTTTGGGGTGGGACAGTGCAAGGGTGATATCCTCCTGCATGTGCTTGCCTTATACTAGATGGTTGTGAAGCCCCTGGGCTGCTGAGAAACCATGCAGCTGTTTCAAGCGGCTCATGCAACCTCCATTGCCAACTAAATAGGGTTCCATACACTCCCCTCTTCCTGGAAGTGTTTGCTTTGTTGTCCAGGGATGCTGTTTCCCCCATCTGCTATTAGCCCCGCTGTCCTGCCTTGGCCTCGTTTGTGGTGACAGCTGTGTCCTTCCCAGCAAGCCACCGCTCCTGGTAAAGGTGCACCTTGTGCAGGGACTGTGGGGTGGCTTCCCCTGAGGTGGAGCAATGTGGTTACACTGGTCTGGATCGTTTCCCATGCTGTGAGCTGATGATGTCCTAGATTGAGCTGGGAGTGAACTTGAGAAAGAGGAGCTGGTTTCAACTGCAGGCTAAATGAATATGGTGACTCATCCCAGTTCCTAAAAGCAGAGCTGTACTTGTTTCCATACAATGAGAAGGGGCTTTAACTTAATGTTCAAGGTCTCTGACTGTGGCTTCACATTTATAACTGGCTGCCGCTGAGCAGGGTTTGTCCCCTGCCCTCTCTCTTGTCTTCAGCCTTGCAAAGTCCTGCCCCTGCCCTGGTACACATCTGACTCCTGTGGCGAGCTGACATAGAGAATTTGGCTGGGAAAAAATTATCCCCTTTTTATTTTCAGTAGGCTTAGTTTTCTGTCAATCCAGTTCCAGCATCTGGCACAAAGCAAAGGGGCCTATCCTGGGTGGCAGAGGCAGGTTTTGACTGCTTTAGCTGTGACACGTACCCACGGTCCCTAAATGCCAAACCCACACCATGTTGCCTCCATCATCATATACACAACGTGGGCAAAGCCAGCAGAAAGCACTGCTTCCCCTGTAGCTGGGGCTCAGGCACAAGACCTGAGAGCAACAGGCCTGCAGATTTATTCCCCAGCCCTTTTGTTTTTGTGATACTTCACTTTCCCAGTCAGACAGGATGAGAAACAAATACCACCAAAATACTATGAGAGAGGCTATTCTTGAAGTGTTTATAGCCCAGCCTCGCCGGAGAATGCTTGGCTGCCTCCCAAGACAGCCTATTCTCACTGTGTTTCCAGGCCAGTTTCTGAACTTTTGGGCACTTACCCAAACAGAATCTGGACTTTTTGAAGTTTGTTTATCACTGTTTATGAGGGCCTTCTGTGAGCGTGAGTCACAGGAGGGCAGCTGAGGCCAGGGGTGCGAGGAGCAAGTGAGCAGAGCCAGGAAGCTCTGATGAGCTTTGCTTGCCTGGCATGTAAGAGCAGCACTACCTGAACACCCAGCTTTGGTATGCCCAAGTCAATGGTCAGCCATCACTAGCTCTTAAGTTCCTCAGGCATTTTTAATTTGTGAAAAAAGAAGGTCAACCTGTTCTGAGGGGGTGCCTGATTAATCAGGGAGGGGATGAGTGGGTGTAGCTGGAGCTTCTGGCCAGCCCTCTCATGCAAACTAAAAGGGGTTAAGGTGGGAGCTGTCAGTTTTTACACACTTTAGCAAAGTAGTGGTTGGCTTGTTCCACTCAGCTAAGAAGAGCAGCTGCTGCCCCCACCTTCCCCTATCCTCTGCTTTCCAGAAAGTCAACTGTTACTTATTAATCTCAAGGACATTCTGCCTCATTACTGATGGAGAATAGCAAGTGTTTGCTAAATTCTCCTGGTTTTCTTTTTATTCTAAGGTGTTTCCTGTGATGATATCTTGGGATCTCTCTGTTTGTTTTCAGATAAAGAGTGTGAGAGCTGTATCAATGCAGAACAAATAAAGTCCAAGCCAAAATATGAGTGAGAAATGAGCTGTGCTTTTTAGTGAATGGCTGGGAATTTGCAGTCTGCAAAAGTATTTTAAAACAATAGTAACTAAAAGCTTGTTTTGCATGTTTAAGGAGATATACAAACCAATCTGGATAAGATTAAATATAATATATGCCAATATTGTTAAAATTCTGATCTATTAAGAAGTTATTTAATTGCAAACAATGATCCAACATCCTCGTTTGCCACTCTCAATTACTGACATTATTAGTCCAGCATTATTCTGTTTAAAATGTAATAAAGTATTTTCATTAATTTGGAGCAACATAACCACTGAGAAAAAGTTTTTTTCAGACTGCACTGAGTGATCAAGCAAACACAAGGATCTTATTTTATTAATTGGTTATTAGGGCAAACTTCAACATTTTATAAGTAGCAAGTGATGTCAATATAATGTTTGTTTAAACTCACTGCTGTTTGAACTGACTGAGCTATAATAATGAAGCCCTTTGTTTTTAGATAAACATTTTTTTTTTCTCCTAAAGGAAGCTCATTTTATTTAACGTGTGCCATGAACAAAATTCACTGTGTTACTCTAAGTAAAGCATGTCTGTTTAAATAAAGTACATGAAATGTAATTCCTGAGATTAAGGAGAAAGCAGCTATATTTTCATTTGGAGTAGCTTGTTTTTTTTAGTTGATTTTGTTATAGTTTTCCAAGGTTATATAAACAAATAGTTTAATCAAGAACAATAGCGGGGGAATCATAACTTTCCTTTTTCCTCTATCAGTGGAAATAAATAACATATGTAATAAAGATACTGTAATAGTGAAACAATACCACACAAAAGATAACCCAGCGATTATTTTCAGTTTTAGAAATGTGGCGTGAGCCACGAAGTTCAGAAGCAAGGTAGCAATATCACAAAGACTTGAGCGTGGTAACCAGCCCCACTGAAGTCAGAACAGTAATAAAAGGGCACTCAGAGTTTCCTCCATGCAAAAACTCCCATTATGTCGTTGACATAGTTGAGAAACCACAACTGACGTTGCAGTCTATTCCCTGTTCTGTGGGTTTCTCTTTGTAACATGGGCAGCACTGGTCAGCTACACCCAGGGATGAGCATGACTGTGTGCACATGCACACGTAGTCCAAACCAAAGCACTCTCCTATGAGCACTTCTACCTCAGGGAAAAGATGAGAGGAGTAGATACATGACTGATGTTAGTCACGTTGCTTAATACACTAGTGGGAGGCAACAAGATGCTGCTCAGATAAATGCCATGCAGGAACCCATGGGTTTGAGCAATCCCTGAAGTCTTGCTCTCAGCAGTTCATATGAGGCTTGCAAGAAGGTGTAGTCAGTCATGCCTTGAGATGGTGGGAAGATAAATGTATCTTTCTGAAACTCCTTGAAAAATCTGAAGCCTGTAACCTAGTTCCTGACTAAATTTAGCATAGTGCCTTCTGTGACAAGACACTGAGTCAGAGGAGTTACTCATATGCTTAAGTCTTTGTGAAGTTGGTACCTTTCTGGTGAACTTCTGAACTGTTGCCTTAAAAATAATCTATTGTTAATTTGTGCATATAGCTTTTCTGAGGTTGTGCTGAAGGAAATCAGAATAGAAAACACAGTTAACCTTCTCATGCCCAGCCCTAACACATCATTTCTGAGTAAACTTCATTGGCACTTAAAACGCTGTGGTAAACTCATAGCTTTATCTACAAGATCTTGAAAAAGTCAGCTCCTAATTTAAGTAACCTTTTCTCATAGTGTCTTGAATGGGAGGGAAAAAATAGGAAAGCGTAGTGTTTAAACCTTCTGCATAAGTAGTAAAAAGGGCCTGTAAATTCCACTTAAGCTGCAAAACAAACAAACAAACAAAAAAAGATGGAGAAGACAGTAAAGCTTTCTTCCAAAAGTTTTCTCTGTATTTTATTTTAACTTTAAAAATATATGTGTTGATTCTAATGTCCTGTGGTTTTGCAGTAAGGTTTCAGAGGTGAGCTCCAAGCTTTCTTGTCTCACAGTCACGTGGAGTGCTAAATCTTTTATGTGGATATTTTTACAGATAGGTGTTTTCCTAAACAAGTTAAATTGAAATAAAGATGGAGGCTGATGAAAAATTGCTTTCCCCCTCCCTCTTACAGTACAACCTGTTCTCCAGCCATCCATTGAGTCTTATGGGAAATCAGAAAATCTGGTTTGCAAAGTGATAAAAAAGCAGCACATAATTTTTTTTTTCCCCCTGGCCTATCAAACTTCTGAAAAAACAGGAAATCAGAATTTCTTGAATGCAATGAGCACAGTGTTTTATTTTTGAGACTTTTATGTTTTATTCAAGTTAAAGATTTCCCCTTCACTAAGGTGTTCTTAAAGAACTCCAGGCGCCCTGTGTCCAGGGTACACCCAGGATGCTGGACCTCCCTCACTGGATGGCACTGCAGAATCTGAATAGCAGATGTTTTGACTTGTATGCATTAACTCTGTCTTTGAAAGACATACGCCGTGTCAGCACTCTGCTGTTGCCTTCCATCAGTTTGTTTAGAGATTTGTCTTCCCTTTTGACAAAGGCAATTTTTAAACTTCAGAGCCAGGCAGCCCCTCAGCGCTGCACTGTGATGTGGTGCAGAGACCGTGGGCTGACACCAAGCAGCAGTGGTGGCTCCAAGCAGCTGGTGCTGGTACCCAGGGGCCAGGAGAGGAGAGTGGCATTGGCCCAGCACAGCAGAGCTTCTGTGGCCTCCCTGAACAAGAGCAAGCCAGGAGGGAGCCAGCCAAGAGGGCCTGGAGACCTCTCAGAGGGGCTGAGCCGGCGGCTGGTCTGGAAGGAGCCAGCAATGTGCTGGTAAAAATGCCTTGAGTCCTGCTTGAGGCTGCATTTTCACCACTGCATTATGGAGGAAAGCAACAAAAAAATGATGGGCCCATTTCCCTCAGGAATCTGGTTAATTGGTTTTGTTTAAAAAGAAAAAAGCAAAAAAAGCAAAGTGCTGACAGGGTATTGTTGGCCGGTGTAGACAGGATTTAAATATGTTTTTAATCAGCTAACAGAGCAGCATAGATGCTAGGTTCATGCCCATCTACTTTGTGTGCCCAGGGAGGAAGGGAAAGAAAAATAGCAGAGTCAAAGTTACTGATAGATTTTAATCCTTTCTGGATTTACTATCAACTAGGCTCCTGCTACTATTTACCCAGCTGAGAAGCCTCTTTAAATGGGTGTCTCCATTTGCATTGGATCTCTTTCCATTGTGAATAAGGCAATGACTAGACAATGAGGCTGTTGCAGAAGAAAGATGAGCTGGCTGCAGCCAACAAATCTTGCACTATCCATTTACAGGGCTATAATTATCCAAAGTTTTAAAACACAATGCTATCTGCTGAAAGGGACCATCTGGGTGAAGACCAAGACATCCCAATTAAATGATTGATAAGCAGCTCATGTACTGAAGGAGCACACACCACCCATACATTGCAGTTCTAAAAATGCCACTTGCGTTAACAAACATCTTTAAGGAGTTTGCACTGTGGGAGGGAGGAGATAAAGAGTGTTTGTGTGTTTTGAAGTAACACAGCACAAATAAGATCAGCCTTGGGAGCAGGGTGGAAAGCTCTCTCAGAGCACTGAGGTGCAGCGGAGGAGGAGCGCCTGTTTGTGCTTTGCAGTCTCCTTTGTGAGGGCAGTGTCACTGACCTGAGGGATATTACAAGGAAGTGTTAGCACCAGGGAGGGGATGAATGACAAACCTGCAGTCATGGGAGGCCTTTGCATGCAAGGCAGGAGAGCAGGTTGTCCCACTGCAGCAGACGAGTGTAAGCATGAAGCTGGGACAGGCACTGCAGTGTTGGAGAAATCTGCACTCATTTCCTCCATCCGTCCACACACATTGTCTTTGGCCTTACCCAGTGGTTCTGCTCTCCACTGTTCTTGACCCACCCATCTTATGTAACCTGTAAGCTCAGCTCAGCTCTTGCAGAACACGTACACAATGCCTGACTCATTAGGACCAGCATGTTGTTTGGCACTTGTTCATATCACACCAATAATGGGACAGTTTTATCCCATAACATCTCCCCAACGTGCATCAATACTCCTTTGCATCTCTTCAAAGCACCAGCTTGAGCCCTGGGCATGTATATGGTCAGAAGTTTGACTCAGGGTGCCTGCAGTTAAAATACTGTAGCCAGCTGCAGCTGATTTGCTTTACAATGATAGGCCAGTGTTACCAATAATAGGTCATCCCTCAGTTATACAACCAGAGGGGGTTTTGTGTGATAATCTAGGCTGACCATAAGCCTTGCCTCGATTAGGTCTTCGAATTTGCAAAATGGTCCATCTTAAGATATTTTTTAGAAATCCAGGGATATGAAATTTTGCTTCTGAAGCCTGGATCTTATTTTTAGTGCCACTGTGTCTGGCCACGCCTTCTAGACTTTGATCTGGCCTGCGGGTTCACTTGCTAAGTCTCTTTGGCTACTGATTGTCCTCACCCCCTCCACTCCACCTCTTTTAAGCTAAATAGATTGAGTCACATGTATATTGTAACTAGGTTTATTTTCTAATGCATTTTCCTTTTTTTTTTCTTCCCCTTTTTTCTGAACCCATCTCAATTTGTTAGCACAGTTACCCACATATTCAGATAAGCGTTCAGGTGGGATGTGGCTCTCATTCTCCATGATTAGAGAATATATGTGACAACATTTTTCATCATATTTAAATGCAATTTTGCAGGGATACTGTCTGAGTAACTTTTCGTCTTCGTTGTAACATCACTTTCCCTAAATCTTCCTCATATCTGTGAGCTTTTTGAGAAAGATTTGCTGTCATCTTTGCTTGTCATGCCTGCCTGACAAAAGTCAAAGGGGGGAGGGGCAGAATTCCAGCTGGGTTTTGGTGGAAGCAAACCCAGTCACTGATGTTTGCTCCATTTATTGTCATTCATGAGTCATGTTTATCTCACATTTCAAATGAACTGTAATAATTTCCGTTGTTCTAAATTCCTAATGAAAATATGGTTTGGTGTTAAATCTCATTGAAACTAAAGTGTGTTATACAACACCAATACTGTTACTTTTATAAGCCAAAACTACAATCTCATCAAACAAAATCCTAGGTTAGTCAGACAAGGTCTGTTTCATAAACTTAGTTGGAATTTTTAATTATCTTCCCATTAGTCCTTATTAATTTAAACTTGTTTTGGCTTTTCCATTATTTTATCTGGGCTGTCAGGGTTACAGTTACCTAGGTCACTTCACTTACCCCTCTCTAGTGCTAATACAGCCTTAGATTTCAAGTCTAACTTCCTTTAGTTTAACAAGGGTCCTTGAAAATATGCGTAACATAAATATTTTGAAAAGAATCAATCAAATCCCCTTCATACCATCCCAGCACAGGTCACCTGTAAGAGTGGACATTCTTTGTTGGATCAAGGACTCTGCTATGGAGTTGCAAGCATCTTTTAAAAGAGTGATGAGATCAGGTCACCTTGAACAAGAGGTCTGCAAGTGTAAACAGAAAATGTGGAAGCAAGTTCATGAGGTGTAACCCTCTAGAAAACAGTGCCCAGATGTAGTTTTGGGCTCTAGGACTGTCCTCAATGTGTATAGAGATAGTATGAGTCAGGCTGTGCAAGGGTTGACTCCCTCTGCCCCACAATGCTGTCTTGGGGGGCCTTAGAACTTTCCTCTGACATGCTTTCATGCCACACTGCTGTGTATACAGCACGCAGACATGATGCTCTGGGAGCCAGCAACACTGCCAGCACTACAGGCATTTTTAAAGTAGTCCTGCTCTCCATACACACACAAATGTGAAGTACTTATGTCCCAGTGGCAGAGGGGGTCTGCTAGATGCCTAGAAGCTCCACAGGGTCAGTCCATGTCAAGCGGGTCCCTGGACTGTTTACAAGAACCAGTAGAGGTGACAGCAACTACAGCAGCAAATGAAGTTTAGAGAAGGCAAATTCTGTGGTAGCCACGTCCCAAATCACTTAGGAGCTTATGTGCCAATGTACTGGAGTGCTATTTTACCCTAGGAACTGCTAGAAACCAGGAGTCCTCAGACCATGACTACACAATACAGTCCTTGCATGAAACAAGGCCCAATGTCAGTATCAGGTGCTAAAAGATGTTTCTGAACAATGACTGAGTTTAACAGCCTTTTACGATGAGTTGCACTAGCTTAATCTGCAGGTGACAAAGGCATTGATTAAATGTCATGAGACCAATAAAAAAGAGATCACACCTGCTTGCCAAGCCAGGTGTAAAAATGCCGCTTCATCCAGAGCTGTTGAAACAGCTGTAGGAAAACCCCTGTGTCACAATCTTAAAAAAATATTTAAGGCCTTCACTTGAGGAAATACACAGGACTTCTGCAGTGTCTCTTAGAATCTGCTTTCTCCAAATATGGGTGCTGTTTTCATATGCAAGATACAGCTATTCCTGTCCTCCCACCAGTCTTTCCTTTCAGGCTTACTGAGCTGGAGGGACGTCAAGAACCGTGAGCTCTTCTAGTGATGGCTGCTTTGCACCACCTTCATCTTCATGTCTGTACATCTTTATGGAAGATATGCTGTAACCAGATAGAGGTTACTTTGCTCCTCAAGAAGATACTGGGTGGTAGTCCAGGGCAGCTCCTCACAGGAAGTGAGCCTTGATTTTCTTAATCCCTAACAATTCTGTGCCTGTCAAAAAGAAAGGACAAAAGCAGCTGTAAAGTCAAATGAAAATTCCATCTAGACCTCACTGAAATTTTAACACCTTTTCTTCCCGCTTTATCTAAAAGAAACTTCAGTTTTGTAATTTAAGACCAGAAGTAGAACAGTTGAACCAGTTGGCTTGTTTGTGTTATGGAAGAAAGAAGTGTTTTCATGTTGATTCAGTTGTTGGACCTTTCTGTTTTCCAGTGGTGAAAACATAAAAAACATGGAATTTTTCTTATAGTGAGACATGGACTTACCATAGAATCATAGAATGGTTAAAGTTGGAAGGGACCTTAAAGATCATCAGGTTCCAACCTCCCTGCTATGAGCAGGGACATCTCACATTAGACCAGGCTGCACAAAACCTCTTCCAACGTGGCCTTACACACCTGCAGGGAGGGAGTATCAACAACCTCCCTGGACAACCTATTCCAACACCTTACTAGCGTCACAGTGAAGAATTTCTTCCTGATGTCTAACCTAAATCTCCCCTCTTTCAGTTTAAAACCCCTTGTCCTATCACTGGTCTCTCTGGTGAAAAGTACCTCCCCAGCTTTCTTGTAGCCCCTTCGAGTACTGGAAGGCCACTATTAGGTCTCCCTGGAGCCTTCTCTTCTCCAGGCTGAACAGCCCCAGCTCCCTCAGCCTGTCTTCATAGCAGAGGTCACTTACATCACAAAGTCTGAACCTGTCTACAATATTCCCCAAATTCAGGGTCCAGGTGATTAGTAGTGGGAGTTTGTTATATCCTCCTAGAGAAACTAGAGTTTAAGGTGATGAAAAAATGGGTTACATGTAGCAGCCGTAGTATTTGTATCCATTCCCTAATTCATTAAAGGCTTGGTGATGAGAAAATGAGAAATATTTAGGTGTAGACTTCAGGTTTGTCTACATTTGTTTGTCTTCAGATCAACTGGTTTAAAGCATTTTCTAAAGGCTCAGCTGTGAGCTGCCTGTTCTTCGTGCATTTAAGACAATTGCAAAGCAATTTCCTGCTCTGTGAAATACTTTTCTGCACAGATAGAGCGCAGCTGGGCTGGAACTTATTTTTTTTTTCTAGGTTGTTTTCCCAGACTTGCTTCAGATCCTCTCTTTTCTCCAGCAGTCTGTAATTTTATCTATCTTGGTCTTTATGCCATGCTCATCCCCCTGGTGCTTGAATGTCCCAACAGCCTGCCTTTGTTGCCTTTTGTGCCCCATGAGTGCCACTCCTTCAGTCAAGAAAAACCTGGGGCAGCCATCAGATAAGGCCAACAAATCCGGCTTTGTCTGATAATTCCAGTGTAATCAGCATGTCCTACAGCTTGATGGAGAAAAACACCTACCGAGCTGGATCCAGGGAAAAAAACCAAACATGTCTTTGTGTCCTCCATCTCCTTTGGACAAGTTCTCACATGGCTTTGCTACCCCTGGAGACTGAGGCAGCAAACAGGCTGTGAGACCTGCTGCCGTGGTGTGCTTATCTATCTCCACTCCGTCACAGATTTCCCTTCAACGAAGTTCACAACTGCACTTCCTGAACCTTCCCCTTGGAAGCAAGGATTAATGTTGGCCACGAGTATGAGCTTGTCTCCCTCTCGTGGTCGGACAGATGTGGGCTTACTCTGGGGTCATTTCATTAGTTCTAGGGGTGAGGGCTGGGCCGGCTGCTCCAGGGCTTTAGCTGGGACTGGGTTGGCCTGTGACAAGAGTGAGTAGCTGCTGGCTTTCTTGCTTGGATGGCTCTAGAGCTCATGAGGACTTTGGGTGCTTGAATGCATGTAGTTATGGCTATGCAATGCTTTAATGCAATGTAGCTATGAGTTCTGAAGTGACCAGCCACAGAAAGATTAAGGCTGCTGGGTTTCTGCTTGGAAGTGGTGCCTGGCTAGAAGCGAAAAAAAGCATTCCTGACAAATGCCAACTAAGCATGTCAGTCAGAAAAAAAGATCACACAGACATTTCAATGTGACAGCCCCAGGGATTGTTGTGCATGCGACTAAGAGCATAAGCACGTTTCCACCTGGAAATCCTTTCTACTTTTGGAGCTGAAGGTCCATATTATTTCTGATATACGAACAAAACACAAAACACAACAAAAACATTTCTGGGAGTCAAGGGCAAAAACTGAGAAGACAGCCCTCTATTTCTGAGGTAATTTTTTCATGTAATAAGCCAAGATACCCTCTAATCTTTTAAGAGGAAAAATGTCTAACAAAATTCCCCAGTTGATCTCTTTCGTTTACTGCATATACCACCACAGATACGTGACTGGGTAAGTAGGGCACCCAACTGTTCCTGCATGGAAAGGGTAGTGTTCCTGTCAGTTAAAGACCAGTCACTGCTAGAAAATATATACTTCAGCTTAAAATATTCTGATTTCACTGAGTGAAAGCAGGAGAGGTGTGCAGACTATCCAGTTTGTTGCCAGGATCTTAGAGCTGAGGTGTGTGAGAGGTGTGTAGCATCTTCGTGTTCAGCACTGTATTCAGATCCGATTGTCCACTAAAAATGAAATTGTGAAAGAAGAAATGCTGGCACAAGATGCTGTAGAGAGCAATCCTTTTGTTGTTATTTCACCAGGTATTATTTCAGAGAGGGCTACCTTGTAACTATGGGTCCTCAAGACTAAAAAGTAACAGATGCACATTGGAGCAGAAGCATTAATGTTTGATTTATAGCACAGAAGCATTTTTCCTCTGCTGGCAGGTGTCTCTTAAGTCTGAGCACTTCTTGCTTTGTTAGATGTGTTCCCCTGTAAACACTTTGTTGCTGCTATTACATTTTTCCCCATGCTGAAAGTCTATCGCAAAGACTTCTTTTCTCAGGCATTGGCAGATGGCAATTAGCACCCTTCATATTCTTTCTCCATAACTTTAGCAGTTTTTTTGCCTGCATCCACTTAACAGCTCCAGGCATGCCAAATCGCACACTTTTGGAGGACTTGTTGCTGGTAGCAGATCTTTGATTCTAAATGCCTAAGTAGCATCTGAACTATATTTAGAGCAAGTACACGCCTGCCTATTCATGATCTTTTGTGTGTAGCCTGGACAGCTCGGTGCCAGCGTGCAGCATAATCAGCTTCTCCTTTAGCTTTGAAATGCCACAGCTCTTCAGAAAAGAAGGGGGGGGGGAAGAGTGGTGGGCAAGGAAACAAGGATAGCAATTAAAAATGACTTAGGGAAAAAAATCCCTGAATAGCAAATTAGCTTTGCTGTTTTACTAATGTTATTGGTCTCTTGATAAAGTCCCAGCCATGTAATTATTATTGCACACTCATAACTCCCATAGTCTTTCTAGAGAGTTGTACTGTATTGAGCAAGGCTGGAGCATCAAAAAGTTGTCCTCCTTTTTCCTGGACTGCTAAGAAGAGAAAGAACTGACTACAGTTCCTGCTTAAGAGCATTTCCATTGACTTAGGAGTCAGACACCTTGTAAAAAGGTCTAGGTAGTTGTCCTACATCCCTGCACTGGAAAGACATCTGGAGTAACAAGACCAAGCCTACAGCAGATATAAGATGAGATTGGCCTTCTTGGAGTTACGCTTAACCACAAAAAGCCTGATCATTACATTTATTTTTATGTGAACTCATTGGGGTGCCAAAATGCGTAGGTAAAGCCTGAAGAGTTGGGACTTGGTAATGTGACTTTGTCAGTTTGAGCACTTTATTTGTGTAAATGCTCAGAATTTATAGAATCCAAACATCTGATTTTTCTAAGTCAATTTGTAGGTACTTAGTTCTGCAACATTAGAGCAAGAAGTCTCTTTTGTGAGACACCGACAAACTCAACCAATTTGATCATGTAGTGGTAAATAAAAAGATCCAGCTCGTTCACTTAGATGAAAATAGGTAAATTTTTATATAATTGACTACAGCACTAACTTTTGTCTCTGTTGTGAGAATGTCTCAATTAAACTTCTAACTCAGCACCTCTTCACAGGGTGACAAACCAGAAATATTTTCTTCAATGAGCCTCTAAAATAATAAATGCATCTTCCACTTGAACTTACGTTACAGTGTAAAGGTGACAAAATATAAGACGAACCTTTTTATAATAGGTCATTTACTACTGAAATAAAAATGATTAAAACCAAAAAGATTCCCTGTTCTTGTTTGTAATTTTGAAATTTCTGGCTAGCCTTATTTAACTGGTCGAAGTGAAAACCTGAACCCACTCAGCTGTTCAAGATGGGTGGGTAGAGGAACTGGTGAAGAGCTTGTTCAGCCACTGATACCCAGATGCAGGGCATAGGCCCATCTCATGAAAGCACACAAATGAAAATCAGTTGAAACATAGATATAATTCTCAGTAAATTGTACTATTAAATAAGAGAACATAATGTGTCTGCTTGATCTTACTTCTTCTAAATGTATTTGCAGTTGATTTGCTTTGCGAAGCAGCACGGATACTTCTTTACCTGTGCACCATTCATTCTCTGGGTGAAGTGCGATACTTTTTGCACATTATTGGTTCTTAGTTTTCCATTATAAGAAGGCTGTATTTTCACCATTTTCATGGTAGCACTGCTCCTAGCAATGAAAACTGCATCCGACCTCTTCCAGCACAATAAACCGTACATCCCAGCATATGCTAGAAATACAAAGTGCTGTGCCTTCAGCTGTAACAGACAGCTGAAGTGTTTAATTCCCGCTGAACAGATGTGTGGGGTTTTCCAGCAGAAGGTGCTGGGGAACAACCTAAGTTTGCACTTCATACTAGAGCCATCTTGCCGTTTATCCCATAGTTGTCACATTTGCTTCATTGCAAATTGAAGCTCTGGGAATTGAAGAGGGAGGATTTCTGTCTAGACTTCATTGTTGACAGTCTCTGTGGGACATGTCCAACGTCCTAGGGAAGGAGGTCACTTTCTGGAGTGCAGATGGGATAAGGCTGGAACATCTCTTGCTGGCCACGTGCCATTTCCCTTCTGTCCTGCTTTGCTTGAGAGTTCAATTTCTGTCTTCTCTGAGTTCCTCTGATAATATAATCTTGTTTGGAAGAGATAAGTATAGCCATTTCACTATTAAAATTGACTGTGTACAATTTTTTGTGTCTGAGAGTCAGAAAATTAGACATGATTTCTGCAATGTGCTTTGGGAATGGTAGGCTATTGATTAATCCTTTGTCATACAGATCGTATTTGAAAACAAGACAGGTCTATAATTTTTTTCTTAACTGGCATTTCTGAACCAAATAAATGAGTTTTATTTGTGGTTTTGGGATTAACTGTTCAGTAGAAAATGTTCCTTTCTCTAGGAAAAGAACTAGAAATCCACAGCTGTTAGGACAGCAATCGCAGTGTTTTTGTTTAAGCTCAAGCTAAAAAAGCTGCCCCATCCCTGGAAGTGTTTGTAGTAAGGTTGGATGAGGCTTGGAGCAACCTGGTTTAGTGTAATGTGTTCCTGCCCGTGGCAGGGGGGTTGGAACTAAATGATCTTTAAAGTCTCTTCCAACACAAACCATTCCATGATTCTAAGTGAATTTGGAGCCTCAAAATGTAGAAGTTTGTGGCTCAGTCCCATCAAGCATAATCAAGAAAAAAATAAGAAGTCCTCACTTTGATCTGAATGCAGAAGGAATGCTTGATACTACATGAAACTTCTGATCTGATGCTAACCAGGGGTGTGGTACAACACCAGCAATGGTTGGCAGAAGCAACAGAGACCACCTCTTGTATTCCCTGTTGGGTTTATATGTCGGTTGAGGACTGCAACATCCTTGTATGGTTTATGTATGCATGTCAGAGTTTTCTCCTAGAAATTGTGTGGTACAGAGGTTGGAGTTATACCAGACAAATCTCTAAACATTTAGAAACGTTTTTGTAAATGTACGTTCTACACCATATTTTCTCAACTTTTGCCTTATTATCGAGTGTATTAGCTGTTGATCTGTTGCAATTGTAACAAAGCTCAAAGTTAGACTTTACAGAAGAGGAGGGTGGTTTTATTATAAAACAAGCCGATTTCCCCTGCTCACACTCCCCTACTCACATATTCACAAGCTTTTTGAACTCTTCAGGAGCTTACAGGGAATAGGAACTTTCATCTCTCCATCCTTTCCTTCCTCTGTGAGTCATGAGAGTTTACTGACAGTCTTTCATCTCTGTGTCTGGATGTCTGAAAGCTTCAACCTTGTTCTTCATCATCATCATCATCTCTTAACTGTTGTCCCTCTTTTTCGGCAGTCCATTTTTTTCCCTACCTAGATCTCCACAGAAGCTGCACATGGATGTGCTGTGATTTTTATGACCTGCAAAGCTGGGTGCCAGCAAAACCTTCTGCTATTCCTTCTGGTGCTTTCCCACCTCACCATTCCCACTCATTCTCCACAAGCCAGCCTTTACATTTCTATGACAATTCTTTATGCTTCTGTGCCTGTTTTTCTACTTGAGCTACAAATTTGCATTTTCTTTGGCAGGTCAATACTTCTATGAAATGATGATTAATCACTCAACTGTTTCTAGCATTTTCTTAACACTATGCTAATAACCTGGACCTCCAAATTAATAGGAGAGAGTGTCCTGGTCCTGGTAAAAGGAGTCATAAAGGATGACCAGCCTTTCACAGTAGCAGTTTCAGTGTTCATCCTTCTGCAATGTGGCAGGAAGTTTGAATTGAGCCAGATTTGAAGATCCAAATCTGAGGAGCTGTTGTCTGAATGGACTTTTGTCACTCAGAATAGTCATACTCCCTGGCATCCTTGATAGTTGGTCAATAGGTAAGTGATAACTGGAGCACACTTTTTATCCCCTGGTCATCCTCAGGGCTGACAGAAACACAAGATGAACATCTTTAAATAAAGCTGAGCTCCGAATGGGAAGCCTTCAGTGTCTGAAATCAAATGCAAGCAACAAAAAGTTCCCTCAGCCCACCCAGCTGAGGTGGCACCGGATACCCATCTGGAAGGAGCTGAGCAAACAAAGGACCAGCTGCATCATCTCCCTAGAGCGGGGTTTTATGTAGGGCTTTTTGGAGCAGGAGGAGGGGAAGTTCATCCATTATTAAAACACAGATAATAGAAACTTTATGCCCCACTGATCTTGCATTAGACAACATGAACTAAAAGATGAGGTCTCTGCTAATTCGGTGCCTGGTACTCGTGAGACTGGCTCCCATGTGAGGGGAAAGCAGACAGCACTTGTCTGTCTTACTCTGCCTGGTGCTGATTCCTACCACCTGAGAGGTCTCTGCTCCTTCCCTGGAGATGGCCTCCCATGACAGCTTCACTTCACTGGAAGAATAAAGCTGTCAGTAAGCAGGAGAAGACAAGTATCTACACAAGTCAAGCTGGGGCCACAGCACACAAAGTCAGGCAGAATGAAATTATCCATAACCGTGCCAGATCAAGTGCTTAATGTAAAGCACATCTCTGACTCCCTCCTTCAGCAGGCACTCTAATAGCAGCTCTATTCTCAAAATGAAAGTATCCCCCAGGAGAGCTTCATCCTTCCCAGGGGAGTGGAAAAAGATGAATGTGTTTGCATTCATTTCTTGAGGAAGGCACTAGGATGCCATGGGTTATTCTCAGTAAATAAGAGCAAGCTGGAAAACCCCACAGTTAGCCTCTCTCTCTGGTACCCCCAAAATTTTATATGATATGGGCCTTTTTCCTATTAAAAGTATAGGCTTCGAGAAACTCCACCCTATGTTTAGCTACAAACAAGTAGAGGAAAGAATGCTCATCCTAATGGGGTTAGCAATCCATGTCTGATGCAAATACTTAATGTGACAAAAATCTGCTAACACTCCCTCCCTCCAAACAAGCCTCCCTGCCTTTTTCAAACCAAATGAAACATTTGTTTGGGACAGTCCATAACTGTGAGGTATTTGTGATTCAGGGGTGGTTTTTTTTAACATTTTATGCAATTAAAGACCAATCTATTTTCTCAAACTTAATGACTCCATTCTGTGCCATGCAGGGCTAGATTTGTTTCAGTAACCTGTGATTTTGGCTAGAGTCCCAAACCACTGGCAATGCAAGTCCTTAGCATCTGACTCTTTATGGCAATTTTGGATACCAGAAGCTTAAATAATGAAGTCTGTGTTGTTTTTTTTTTTTCAGTAGGAAAAATAAAACCAGCTGAGTGGTATTTAAAAGAAAAATAGATTGAGAACTTCATCAACTGCAAAATTTAAAAAGTGTTTCACTTATTTTTAGTATTTTCAGGTATACTGGTTTCAATTATTCAAGAAAATATGAGCCTGATGTTCAGATAGCAATATTGCTCACATATTTTAGTTTCAAGATTTTACTGAGGGCAGTAGTAGGAGAATTAGAAGAAAGCATCTACTTGTTTTTATTTCTTATTCACAGCTCTCTTCTAAATAGCACAAGTTGAGCTTTGAGGGGGGTTTTACTGAAGTGTTGCAATCAGAGACATTAATTGTACCGAGTGTATATCCCATTAGAAGTAACTGCTATTTGAAGCATTTCAGGATGTAGGAACAGATCTCTGCCATATGATTAGACATAGGAAGCCTCCCATGTTCTCTCGTAGTGCTGTAAAATGGACTCCCACTGCTGTCTGAGCATCCCTGAATGTGCACTTTTCCTTCCTAGGGAAGTGTAATGCCAGACTGCAAGCATCCAGGGATGTTCCTTTGATTTCAGAAGAAGCAGAAAAAAGCCCCTTTGCCCTGGTGGGTCCTTCTTGCCCTCATTCTGTATCTCCCTTGAGTTCTGAAGGATGTAGTGTTGTGAACAACTGGCCAAACATCAAGCTTCCTTTCCCACCACTCCTCCCCAAAAGTGGCTTGTACTTAAGCACAGTGACTGCATGACTATTGCCCTCTTCCAGAGTGCATTTATAGGTACTTCTCAGAGCTCTGATTCATTTGTAACTTCTTCCACTAATGCAATAAATGATATGGCCATAGCTGTGATGAGCTCTTTCTTTTGTCCTTTCCCCAGTGGGCAAGCTGCATAGGTGGAAGTGAGTTTTGGCTTTGGGTTAAAGAGGAAAGGAGGACTAAGAAGGTTTTACCTTTCTGCCTTTCTTTTCCTTTTGTTAATACTTATTTGTAACAAGTCAATTTTGAGAAGGCAAGGAACTGAAAAAGGTTAAGTTTAACGCTGCTCCTTAGTCCCTGGTAGACTATCCACGAGTGTTAGATGGTCTCTCATAAAAGTTTGTCTCGTGTGCAGTCTGTAGCTTCCTGCAGGAGGTAGACAGGGCAACACAGAGGGGGGCAGTTCTCCTGTGTCTGCTCCAGATGGGTGACACTCTCACATGGAGCCCTGAAGGGGATGTCAGGTTTGATAAGATATTTTGTGGCATGTGACTTTATAGACCATCCAGCAGGTCTGGTCACTTCCCCTAGCCAGCGTTGGTAAGTAAAAGTAAGTAACATTGTGTGTAATCTGTGGTTTCTGACAGGTCAGTAGGTCTGCAATCGGCTGCAGTCCATGGCTGTAGCTGGTGGGCTGGGAGGCAAAGGTGTGTTACTCATTCTTGGTAGATGCTTCCTGGAGACAACAGCATCATCATGGGCTCCAAAAACAACCTGAATTACTGCCTGGGTCAGCCAGCCAGACAGACACAGATATCGACAGAGGACCAGCTGGGCTGGACCAGCCCAGCCATCTGCACCCAGCCTGATGGAAGCTTGCTGTGGCCTCACTCTGTCAGCAGAAAATGCTGTTGCCCATCTCCTTGTGGTGTGTAATGGGTTGTCTGCCCTTGGTGAGCCCTTCCACTGTCCTTACTGGTCAGCCACAGGTGGCTGCAGTGGGGAGGGAGCTTTACTTCATCTCTCTGGGGAATGTTATAATGATAATTCTCAGCCTCTGTAATTGGTTTTACACTCTGTAGGTTATTTCCAAAGGAGAAAAAAAGGTCAGAAAGTATTTAAAACAAAATAAAGGTTAGCCTTGACATGTGGAGAACTGAAAAAGCAAGGGGAGAACCATCTTGGCAGGCTTTGTCAAGGTTGCCTGGTGCTTGGTGCAGAATCAGAGGCATTAGCAATGGTAGCAACCTTGTTCAGTCCCTGCTCCTGATTCGCCCTCCAATGGAAAAGCAACATGTTTTCTCCATTTCCAAGCTTTACCTCTGCATTTAGCAATAGGGTGATGGCAAGCTGATAAAAAACACAGCAAAATACATCCTGTTACCATCTTTACCTTCTAGATGAAAGCCCAGAGCACCTCTGGAGGACACACTGTGGATATTCACTGCCAGCCTGTGTCAGCTGCCCACAGCTTTGCTCACCAGCTCTCTCAGCAGACAACTGGGAAGAGGTGGCATTCATCACTGCTGTGCAAGGACCCCATCTTCATGATTCTTGTCAGCAATTCCCTTCACTCAGCCTGCAGTTCAGCTCAAGCTGTTCTTTCACGTGTTTTCTTCATTTATGCAGGTAAGGGGAAAAACCAAAACAAATGAAGTAGGTTATTTTTCCCTAGATAGAAAGGTGATTAACCAACACCAGTACTTGCCAAGCAGGTGTATACCTCAGAGATGTTACTAGTGTAGAGAGAAGCTGCCAATGTTGCTGGTATGTCCATATTTTTAGTATTTTCCACGTGATTAATTAAGGATAGGTTCCGTGTGCTGAAATTTCCTTTCATAAACCAGTGAAGTTTTTCCACAGACTGAAGGCCAATTCTGATCTCACTTACACCTGTGTAAACCTGAACCAACTCCACTGGAGCCTGTCCATCTAATCTAATCTGCCTATTTTCAAGTGTGCCAGGGTTTAGGGTACCTGTACCCCTTCCTTATCCCCAGACTTAAACCGATGTCGCTGGGTTCAGTCTTACTCACCATGTCCTGTCCTTCATATATAATTTATCAGCCAGAATGATGTTAGGTGATTTGCACTCTGAAGTAATCATCACTCGGGCAGCAAGATGATGGATAGGTAGAGGGAGAGCAGATGGTATAAAAGATTAATCAAAAAGCAAGAGTCCGTGCCACTGCCGGTCCACAGCTAAAGATCCTCTTGGGTGTGAAAAATGCCAGAATAATGGTGAGGTATTTGTCTCCTGAATTTGTGCTATTACTAGGAAATCCTTCCACACCACACAGGGCTGACAAGGTTGGCAGCTTTTTTGGGGAGTCTGGTGGGGCAGGTCTCACCCACAAGCACAGCTGTGTCAGGGCAGCTCAGCCTCCATCCCAATCTTCAGCATATGCTGCCTTCTCCTTTTCTCCTTCTCATGTACTGTTAGCTCTGGGGCAAGCACAGCCCACCCCCTGTGCCACTCCCTGATTGGCCATAATTTCCCATTAATTATAACTGCTGCTGTCCATGCACAGACTCCTTTCCCCTGTCAGGTCACCCCTCTCACCACTGTGCCTCTCAGTAGCCTGGATGTCTCCTTCCCCATCCCATCAAACCTTTCCCCACTGAATAAGGCTGTGCCACTGTAGCAGCTACTGCTGTACCCCCTCCTAGCAATGGCTTTTTCCATACTTTTCTTGTAGGCAGTTCTCTTTTCACCAAACATGCTTCAACTTTACTATTTGCATTCCTTTCCTCTGGTTGTTTTCCTGCTGTCGCTTCTTCCTGTCTCGTATTTCCCCTCAGCCACTTCAGATCCTACTTGGAGGTTGGTCATGTCCCCTCCTAGAGCAGTCAAGTGTGAACAAACATGAGTTTTGCTGCTCCAAACCGGGGAGGAACAAATACCAGGTTGGAGCCAGAGCCAGGCAAAAGTGAGGAAGGATGAGTGCCAGGACAGGGAATTGGGAAACCAACCCCAAGATCAGCCTCACTGTCCCCACTGCCGTTGTGAAAGGCAGGGCAGAAACTGGATCTGCTCTTGAGATTTAGGCAGGACCAGAGGAGAACTGCTGAAACTGGCAAGAAGAAGAAGCAGTGAGTGATGCAGTATACTAGACCTCATCTAGTGGGGGCTGAGCACGGAAAAATAGAGAGGGGAGAAAAGCATGGATGTCATACCTATGGCCCTGACTGTTAACTCATCAGCAAATACTGCAGCTGCTGCTTTTCCCGCAGCTTTAGGGGAAGTGAGAGGGTCTCCCGCTTTGCTCTGGACATCAGTGTTGTTTCAGTTGCTCTCATGAGCACTGGGACATGCTTGGCTGATGCCTTCAAAGGTTATCTTCATAGCACAAAGTGCAGTAACTTAAGACCATTACCTGTGTTGGGCCACTTATTGAAACTCACTTGGAGCTGGTAGGCATTAGTGTAAGCCAGAAACGACTACGCCTCAAATTTGTTTTAAATTAAAGCTTCAGATGTTGCAGGAACTTTTTATTGCCCCAGGCAAGAAGAGGGGTGGAGCAACATCCCACCCTTCCAACATAAACCTGAGCTGGGCAAAGCCCACCCTGCACAGGCTGTACAACCCTCCTGCGGTGCTTCCTGTTCAGTTACTTAATTTGGTTGCCATTGGCCAGCTTTAAAACCTGGGGTTTTAATCTGCTGTGAGTTGGTGAGGCAATACTGAAATGTGGTTTTCAGCTGGTGGTCTGTTGGTCTCTAGGACTGTGGACTGCTTTGAAAGAATCGGCAAAAGGTAACTAAGAAAATCAAACCTTAGTGTCCATAGGCTTAAATTGCCGAAAATTGCCTTAAATGGACCTTTTTCCTCCACTTTTTCTCCTCCATTTTTGGGGTGCCAAAAAAGAGAGTTACTGGAGATCATGAAAAGAGTGCTGTTTTACACTGGCTGAGGATCTGTCCCTCCCTGGTCATTGAGTAAAACATGATTTTTGAAGAGCTGATCAAGGTGTAGTAAGGAAACTTTACAGCTTAGGCTCAGAGTTCCATGTGTATTTTTTAAAGGATTTTGAAAGCAGTCTAAAAGGCTGTCACATGCTATTTATCTGTTTATAACCTGGTCTGGTTTAATAGTAGTTTAAGCAAAAAGCAATTGGAAACATTTGAGTATGATATTTGGGAAAACTCTTTTTCCTCATGCTGCTTCAGGAGGTCTGTGTCCATCCCTCCTAAATGAAAAATGAGAATTTGAAGTAATGTTTTAATATGGTTTTATGTGACATAACCTCAGCTAAAAAAACATGCATATAACCCCTTACTAACTTCAAAGCAATAAGATATCTATCATTCATTTCCACTAGTGTCACATTAATTTATCTTCTTTTCTGAGCTCCAAGAATTTTGTGTATTATATAAGTAGGCACAAATACATTATTTGCATTGTATTTTTTTTCTTCTATTGGAAGTGGCTGGGAGATGCATATCACAGAAATACAAGGTCCTTCAGAAAGAAAGATCAGGATATCTGAAGACAGCATTTTCCTTTAAGATGTCTAAATGGCTTCCTTGGAGACTATCGCATATTTTCTTCTGTTTCTTATTTGTAATTTTTAAAAATGGCTTGACTTTGTAAAGCATTTTAATTTCACAGAACTGCATGTTCCAGTGGAACAGGGTTCCATACAAATCTCTTTGAACAATTCTGTTTCATTAAAGTACTTTGACTATAGCACAGACAGCTGTGAAAGATCTGAAGCGAGATTCAAATACCTAAGAGAGGCTGAAGCTGGTTGGATCTGGAACTAAATTCTGTTTGCAATGAACTCAGGTTATTCCACTGGCAATCTCCAGCATGCAGAGAAGAAAAACTATTTCTTGCAACAAAAGTCCATCAGCCAAGTCCTGCTTTGTTAGGCTGGAGCAAGTCCCAGTGACTGCACTAAACTACACGCCTACAGTGAGGCAGACAGAGTTCAGCCTGGTGTGAGGAAAGGCTGCTGCTTTCCTGAAGCTGTATTTCCTCCCTCCCTCAGTTAGCACTGGGTTGCAACTCCCTGCTTTGTAATTTGCCCCAGTCTTTTCCATTCCCAGACTTCAAGGAGAAATGTGGCCTCTCTAATAGCATGCCACTAATAAGTGCATAAAGTTTTTTAAAAAGCAACTGAAAGATTACATGAGCAGCAAAGGCTGATGAGCTCTGCCAGACCAGAGAAAAGTGAGCAAGGCTGCTGCAAAGGGAAAACAATTTTGTAGAAGTGATTCCATGGTTGTTCTGTCTTTAACCTTTCCCCTCTCTGAATACTTGCCAGGTGCAAATGACATGCATTTCATATAGATCTAAACCATGCCATATTTTTATAGATTACCTATGTGTAGTGAGTACAGTCTGTGATGAAAAGCAGAGGTTTGTGTTAGTTCATATCAACATATGATCTCAGCAGTATCTAAAACATATGCTTCTTACCGTAGCATTTGCATGCACGTTCATATGTTTTTGTTCCACTTGGTTTATCCTAGAGCCCTAGGGCCTACCCCATTTGCAAATGTTTGACCTAGATGGATGCAAAACCACCATATGAAAATTGTGGAGGAGAGGGAAGAGTACACTTCAAAAATATGGACTATCTTCCTCCTTTCCTGCCAGTTCTGTGCATGCATCTGTGTTTATATTCACATGTTGCTGCCACACATTTACCTGGATTCACTTTCAGGACAAACACTCCTAAAGCTGCATCCTGCAGCACCAAATAAGGCAGTTCAAAATAGGGAATCAAACCTTCTTCTCTCACTTGACATACAGGTAATTATTCCTGTTTTCCTTACCCCATAATTTAACTTTTTCCACTTCTATTTGCACCTACGAACTAATTTACCTATTATGAACTAGACTATCCATGTGCACATGAATATTGACTTTGGAGGTTACAGTGAGGCAAACTCATGATATTTTCTCTTTGTGGAGCAGATGCATTGACAATTCATAAGTTATTCATGCTCATTGCCCTCAGGGATCCATTTATATAAGCCAGAGCAATATATTGGGTGCTTGCCTATCTCTTATGCCTGCCTGTCGTATGGCCTCCATAGCCATAATTGTATCCCAATTAATGCTATATCATCATCATAACCTGTTTTTGAGGAAGAGAATTAAAACTGTTTCCAGTTTTCTCACGGCAAAAAGGGCCCTGAGGGGACTCTAGCTGGTTGTCCCACATCTCAAGAGGTTCTTCCTGGCTCTTCCAAACTAACTCGGTCGTCTGTTGGACCTCTGTTACCTTCTGTGCCAGGGTGAGCAAAATACCCTATCGAACACTGATCCAACAGAAATCAACACATCCCAGCTTGACTGCTGTAACTCCAGCTCCAAAAACAGACTTTGTCATTAGACTGTAGCTCTTTTCTGTGTTCAGTGTGTCCCACTCAGCTTTGCCTCTCCTTCAGCCACCACTGAAATTTGCTTGCCAGTACTGGGCAAGGGAATGGGTCACAGGTTTTGACATCTCCATCACTGGACAGAGATATTGATATCCATTTTTTGGGCTCATTTGGTTTGGTTTGCATTTTGTAACAGCTGGAATGCATTATGCAAAACAAATACATGCTTGGGTGCCTTCTTACTTAATACACATTTTGTGTTACATGCATCATTCCCTGTGCTTTGTTTACTGACAGATTTCCCTGCCTGTCTGACCCAGCTGTGGATGTTCCGCTTCCAATTTATGTAGAGCAAGAGATGTACTAGTTATCTCTGAGCCTAACTCAGCTGCTTCTGTGGAAAAACTCTAGGGAAAGCTGTGGATGCCCTGTTGAATTAATCAGGAGAAGGAAGTGTTCTTGGAAAAGGCAGCACCACTTCCTTTTATGCAGGATGAGACCAGATGCCAAGGGTGCAGAATGGGGGCACGATTAAAGACCTAGATAGAGGAGGAAGAGCTCTTCATTGTGAAGAGGAAACATTTTCCTAAAACTTAATTTCTTACACTGTTTGGAAATCAAACTCTTCCATCCCCTTTTTGCTTTATCTTCTGCTTCAGTTGCAGATTTTCCCTCTTACTCAGCAGTCCAGCCAGTAGAAATTAAATTTTCTTCCTCTTTGAAGCTTGCAGATGCTGGATTCAGAAACGGGCAAATGAAGGAAGAGAGCACAGGCCATGCCCGTTTTTGGCTGCTATTTGTCCCCCCAGGCGTGGAGGATGCAGAGGAACACCATAACCCCTTCCAGCTTTATTCTTGGTATTATGCCACTGATGTCATCAGAATTTATTCCACACTCAAATTTAGCCTCATCACCATTATTTGCCGAAGATCAGGAATTTGCAGCAGTACACACATGTGCATACAGACTCACATACACAGATGGGGATTTATGGAGACAGTGGTGTGTTTCATGACTCCAGTCACTACCACGTGTATAAGTGTAATAGGGTTACAACCCATTTGATTTTTATACAGCAGAGGGACAGGACTTCTCCTCGCCCGCCATGTAAATCCATTTGACTTTGCAACTGCAAGACCATAGATCTAATGACGTTGCCTTTTCCCACCCACCCCCCCCCTGCCTCCTTGCTCACACTTCTTGCTGCCTGCCTGGATACATTTCCTTTCATTTTCATGCAGAGTGTGTCACCGTTTCATAACTCAGTAAATCAGCTCGCTCTTTTGATTCCTCCCACCAGCACAGCTGTACATCAGAGCAGAGTCCCGTCTCCCCCGGGGTGGGACGCCTGCTGCGGTAAATGAACAAGGAAGCCACCCCAGTTCTGCACTTCTATTTACTTAGCCTCTATGTAAAAACACATACGTGGGGTTTTTTTTTAAATGCGTGCAGACATCCGCTGGAGCTGGCATTGTTTTCATTGATTGCTGCCGCTGGAGCTCTGGAGGCAGCAGTACTGATCCATATGGAAACAAGGTTTCCATAAATCTGTCAGACTTGAATTCTCTTGCAGAGCCTCATCCGGTTGCTTGCTCTTTTCTTTTCCGTGTTTTCGAGTCCTGATTGAGTCAAGTTCAAACAAGCCACTTACTTGGTCGTGCCCTTGAAATAAAGGTCTGTTTTAATTGTGCCTTGGAAAGCCTGGGAACATAAGGCTTCCTCATGCACTCGGAAAAAGTATATTATATTTGCAGGTACACGTGCATAGGCTGTCCCAAGTCCACTGGCACACACAGGGCAGAGCTCTCTGGCATACCTCTTTTTAGCATGTGGGGGTTGAGTGCTTTTCAAAGCCAGGGATTAGGCTCATCTATTAGCATTTGTGGCTGTTAGCATTTGATGCCTCCTCTCCTGCCTGCTGCTTTTATGCTCCATTGGTGCTGTTTCAGAAATGACATTATCATGGGATTGAGCAGCTCAGGGGATTGTAAAAAACAGGCAGCAGAGTCTTTCCACTGCAGGTCAGGAGTTCATCACTGACCAGAGCACTGGAACAGGCTGCCCAGAGAGGTTGTGGAGTCTCCTTCACTGGAGACATTCAAAACCTGCCTGGACACGTTCCTGTGTGATGTGCTCCAGGTAACCCTGCTCTGGCAGGGGGGTTGGACTAGATGATTTTTTGAGGTCCCTTCCAACCCCTAGGATTCTGTGATTCTGTGATTCTCTGACCTGGGCTAATACCAGCTGAATATCCTTAGCATCTGAAATGGTTAGGCATCTTCTTTCTCATCCCTACCAAAAACATATCTCATTGATCCCCAACACAAAATGTTGCTCTACTGGGCTCCCTCTAAGGGTGCTGCAAAGGCACCCACAGCTAGAAACTGTCCTTTCAGAGACAGTGTCAAGGCAGACTGGCCAGGTGGCTTTGACCATAATATGCAGATGTGTTCTCCACCATTGTCCCCTCTGCCACCAGCACCAAAGTTACTTGCACAGCCTTGGGAAAGGAAGACTCATCATGAAGCTACTGAGGGACATGATGAAGAGTGGGAGACTATGCTAGACTGAGAGGGTTGTATTTGCAAGTTAACCAAAATGTCTGTGCCCAATAAACCAAGAGACCTTGGATTTTAGCCACCAGTTCCTGTGTTTCTGAGAGGAGTTGTCACTGTGAATTAGAAGGAAATGATGCTAACTCGTTCTCACCTTTGGGGATCAGAAGATGATGTGGTGATAAAATCAAAAAGAATTTTTTTCTTCAGCTGCAGCAAACTGCGTGAAAGAGAATTTGCTTTCCATATGATGCAAGATGCTACAAAGATACCACATGCCTGACCTGCTCTAAAACCATCTGTTATCAGCCCTAGGCAGCACCCATTTATCTTAGAGGAAGAGCTCCTCCGGTTGGTTTAGTAGTAGCCTGTCTGTTTATGTCCGTAAGCCTGACAGCACTGCAGCTGGCTTAAACAGCTTATTAGTATTGTTTACTGTACTGTGTTGTTTAACTGGAAATACTGATAAGCAATCTAAAAACTAGTGGCTTTTTGAAGCCTTTCATGTAACAGTGGCATTGGCATGGAAGTACAAAATCAAGACTTGCAAAGGTGCAGCTGAGGGCTCTGTCCTTCACTCTTTCTCTTATCTTTGTGTTTTTCCTCTCTGGAACACCAAAGCAGCCTTCTTGTTCTTTGACTGTGGTGGGTTTCTTGTATGACCTTTTTGTATCTAAGGAGGTTTATTAATTTAATTTCTACAAAGCATTCATATTTCAGGTTCCCTTCTACGCTGTCAAGCATCAGGGTGGTAAACCCAGTGCATCCCTCTGGGGCCTATTCCTGTACCTTTTCTGCCCTCCCTTCCTCTCCCCAGCACTGAGCATTGGATCTAGAGCCAAGCATGTTTCATGGCCTGTGTTCATGGAGTAGGTCTGTGGACCTACTGAACAGAGTCTGTTGTGAAACCTGCCCTCAGTATGAATCAGCTGGTGGGAGAGCTTGAGGAACCGATGGACAACCATGTGAAAAACCACGTTATTAATTCCTGGCATGCAGGAAGGAAAAGGGTGGAAGAAACCCAAAGGCTTTCTTCAGGCTGTGTCATACATGGCCATACATGGTACTGCTACCCAGGCAACACCATGGCTATTTGCCTTCCCCATGTCTTTTTCTGTAAAGCTGTCTTCATGTGCAATATTTGCCTCCTTCCTTAGTTGCCGTGCTACTGTTCCTTCCCTTTGAATCCCCTCTAAAGAGTCCATTTTCCTGCAATTTCCTCAGGAAATGGAATAAACTTGAGTAAGTTCTTTAGTCCTCCCCCCCCCCCTTCCCCTTCCGTATTCTGCACGTCTGCCTATTAGATTATAAGTGATTTGTAGAGAGGCTTAGCTTTAGCTGGAGTCTTGTACATTGTCAGCTTCATTGTCATCAGTAAATGCACACTTTACCCAGGCTTCTTGCTTTCTTCTTTTCCTTTTAAAAATGAAAAATACCTTCAAGCTCTAAAATAAAACTACAAATCCTCAAAGGTTTAACTGCGGTGCCTTAAACAGGTGCTTTATCCACTGTGCTGTTTGAACCACAGATACTAGCATTTGTAGCAATCCAACAGTGATGCTTTGTCCACTGGAGAAAGCCTAATTGCTCTCCATGATGGCAAAAAAATCCATGGAGATTTTCAAGTTAAAATTTGGATTTCAGACTAGCTGCGTAGTACGATGCACAGCACCATCTTCACAACACGGATTTGTATGCACATCCAACTTTCTGGACAAAGCAGTGTATTGTCTCTTTTAATTAATATGTATTTATTTGTTTTCTCTAATTGGGGCACTTGTTGAAAGGACATTTATGTGTTCCAAAATGGAAAACAGATACTCTGCAGTGTGAGAAGCTGAGGCATCACTGTGAGAAGCTGGTGTGACCAGAGAGGAGACACCATTTATTCATCTGGATATTTTAATCTTGACCTTGGAAGACCTTATGCACTTCAGATTTCCTGTATGAATATGAAAAAATCCCTTATTCATCAAGTGTCTTTGACCACTTCAAGAAGACTTTGATTTCATTTACAAGAAGTTTGGAAATCTAGGCCTCAGTCTCTTCTTGACTAAGTTGCCCATATGAAAAGCTTGCTTTGTCCAACAGGAGCTCTGCTCCTGACTGACTGTCAGGGCTTCACAGTAAAAATCAGACTTTGCACTGAAACAATGCTTTGTTTTAAAAATCACCAACTGGCTGTTTTAGTGTAGTTTTGAAATTCTGCAGGATGGCAGAGCAGCTTGCAAGGTTTATTTAGACAGCTCGAGTCCATCTTGAAGCTGCATGGGTGTGAGGAAGCACCCACTCGTGAGGATGACTTGCATGACTCCACAGCTAATGCAGTGGCCTGGCAATCTGGAGACCTGGGCTCTTCTTTGCTCTGCACTGAAACCAAGATGACCCTGGGAAAGTCTCTTAATATTTCCTCCTGTGCATCAGTGGCTTTCTGTACTCTCCAAAGAAAGTGGGAGGGTCGTGGTAACTGTGGGTTTGGGGCTTGCCCCCAGTGTGTGCAGAGCTCGCCCAGGGTTCAGCCTGCTGTAACTTCTTGAATGAAGGAATGTGAGTTTGTTGTAGAACTGATGGACATCACCGACACGTCTTGTCAGAGTTTTGGAGCAAATGCATAGGCTGGCCTGTTGAAGGAAGGCTGTACCTCCAGTTTGTGGAGGATCATGGAGTGTTAAAGGGCTGACATGCAGAGAGCTTGCCCTGCTAATGGATCAGGATCTTTATAGACAGAAGGGATATGCCATAGTCAGAGTGGTAAGTCTGTAATGACAGACGTTCTTTCTATCTTTGTGAATGACCTGATTTGGCATGCATGCGGTTCATTCTCCTGACAATAATGGAAACATGGTGTGAGACAGACAGAGAAAGAAAGCTGTGGTTGAAATGAAGCTATAAATTTATAAACATTTTGGTTTAAACTATTTTCCCCACCTTAATTTCTCGCCTTGTTAAAAAAAAGGGGGGAAAAAAAAAAGCCTCTGTTCAAATAGTCTTTGAAAAGCTTTCAGCTCTCCTCCTCCTTCTCCTCCCTCACCTCCCTCCTAAGCTCCAGAGATGAGTGTAAGACATCTGTCAAAGCTGTGATAACGGATTTCTCCTGATTTGCAAGGACCCTAGGAATCTGTGAGAGCATCCCCGGCTGCTGCCGTCCGTCCTGTCCCTGGGTGATCGCTGCCCCTGGG
The DNA here is from genome assembly GCF_000747805.2 of Chaetura pelagica. Classification (NCBI taxonomy): domain Eukaryota; kingdom Metazoa; phylum Chordata; class Aves; order Apodiformes; family Apodidae; genus Chaetura; species Chaetura pelagica. The sequence continues at coordinate 10,994,599 of NW_009953786.1, forward strand.
AGGCACTGCCAGGGGACAGACCACTTGGTCCTAGTGTTAATTTGTCCCTGAGCTGGAGAGAGGGGAAGCGGGGGTTTTTCCACAAAAAGAGAGAGTTTGGAGGGGAGGACACTGAAAACTTCCGGAAGCATTAGCAGAGGCTGTCTTGCTTCCAAATAAGAGCACTTCTTGCTTTCTGCTCCACGTTTCACCCTCCTTCAGGAAAAATTCCGAAACTCCTTGGCTTGCTATCAACTATTGCTTTGGCCTCCCAGCCAGAAAAGCTCACTGGAGATGGGGAAACTGCCATACACAATGGTTTTGAGAACTAATAACACACGCATGTGGTCCAGCCTTGAATTATATGACATATGGTGTATAGCTTTCAATCCTGCTTTGTCGGAGGCCTTGACTGCTTAAAAGCCTTCAAATCCCTCCCCCGCCTCTC